>NC_051164.1:39331118-39516546 GCF_013339745.2 Dermacentor silvarum | reverse complement strand
AAATCCATAGGGCCCCTGTCCCTGTGGCCACGGAGAGCCAGACCTTGTCGCCCGCAAAAAAAAAAAAAAAAAAAAAAACACCTCAATAATAGGCCGTTCACATTCTTCTGTTTTCTCATATTTTACTTTGCCTGCCCTGGTCCAGCTGATCAATCACATTGGGCACGCTTCCTGAAAATGTTTGGAGAAAATTATCAACTGCTAGCTGACATTCACGGTGATATTTAGTATTTTCGTGTGTGTGGGAGATTGCCAGCGCGCGCTTCCATTTATGGAACGGCTTGGACACGAGCGTTCCAGTGCGCGCATGTTGGCCCAAGTTTATAACAGCATTAACCCCATAAAGTTCCAGAATTGAAAATCTTTTAAAGCGTGCCTTTGGAAATTTCAGCGCACCTTTCGCGTCAAAAGTTTATGAGAACTTTATACCCATAAAGTTTCGTAATTGAAATCCATGCGCTCCGTATATTCCGCGGCCGCTGCGAGATGCCGCAACGCGCACGCTCGCTATCGAAAAGCCGTTGAAAGTTTGTGCTCGGATGGGGCTCCTTGCGTTACGTGACTCCAGGTGCAAGGGCGTTGTCACGAAATCCCGCCCGAGTTCGCAATGTTCGCGCCGAAATGTCTTTTCGAGCGTGAAAAGGACATTGTCGACAAAATCCAGAATGATTGCCGGCGTCGATGGTAGTTTTGGTCGGCGGTGCATGCCAGCACGAAAAAATTTCGGGGGGGGGCTGAAGCCCCATCAGCCCCCCCCCTGGCTACGCGCCTGATATATATATATATATATATATATATATATATAGTGCAACCGGCGCTGGCCTGCTCGGGACCAACGTCAGTTGCCATTCTCTCCTCCGAGAGGAAGGACGTGTATTGAATGCGCACCCGAACAGCACCTTGCAACGTGGTGAACGTGGTTTCAGTCATGCATCCGGGACCTCAAAGAGGTGCGACATGAAGCTCACTCAGTTCTCTCGCATTTACCGCTAAATCTCTACTGATTTCTGTTTTGCTTTTTTTTTTTTTTGCTTTTTCCTCAAGGAGGTCGTACAGCGACCGATGTCGCAGGAGCAGCCAAACCCCCTGGACAACATCCTCAGCGGCCACGCACTCCTATCGGCCGAAGACCAGTGTTTCGCCTTCGTGAACGCGGCGCGGATCGTTTGGAACAACTTGGTCCGGCACGCTGTCGTCAGGAGGAGCGCCGCGTCGCGCGCTCGTGGACGGCGAGTGCGCATTGCGGCGCTCGTGGTGGCGCCACCATCCACGCCATTCTCCACCCACGTCGAAAACGGCGGGCTTCCGTCCTCCGATGAGGCCGACAGGCCCTCCACCAGCAGCGACGAAAGAAGGTCGTCGCCCGCGAACCAGGCTGACTGCGGAAAGCCCGGGTCGCCACCTACGTAAATAAAGCGTTCCAACCATGTCCACCCTCTCAACCCCGCGCCATTCATTGAGTAATGTGCGTGCCACCCTTGCTTGTCTTGCTTTCATTTTCCCCCCTAAACATGCCAGGTCCAGAACTCGCTCTTGCTCGGAAGTAGTGGTATGTCTTTCGGCTCGATCGCCGCAGTGATTTCGAACGCACGGTGCTTTGCCGAGTGAATGAGAAACGTTTCTTAGGCAGAGCGATTTACCTTTCCGTGAAGTTTATAGTTCCTGCAGCTTTTTTTAAAGAGAGGTTTAGCAGAACGCGGATCTGTGCCCAGTGAGGCACACACGGTGCAGCCTTGGAGCCATCGCCAGTTCTCAAGCAACAAGCAGAACCGTGAAACCCGTGTGCCATACCGTGACGCATCGTACAGACTTGAAGCAAGTTTCGAACTTCCGAACGACACGAAAGGGCGAATGCGCCGGTGGCACGATGACATATATGCAGGTGGCGCATGTGCGCACAGGGGCACCGGGACTGTCGTCTGCCCTACAGTGGGAATGAATCCCCATTCCGCTAAGGTTCAGCATCGATTTTACTACTTTGCCTTGACTCCGTCTGCCAGAATTAACGGTCCTTGGTTCGACAGTCATCGCGGTTTTCTCTCGCTTTTTTTTCCTTTTCCTCGGTCATTCGCAAGCTTCGCAATGTCGTCGCGGAACATGCTGCCCAGCTTTCCCGCCTCTAGGGGCAGTGTCGCATTCCGTCAAACCCGTAAACTATAGCCTTTCCTTGAGCCTTTAGGCTGGACTGCGAGATACCTTTTTTTTATTTCGAGGTTGCCACGCCGAAACCGAAATGCCATGATGTCACCCCAGTGCTTAATTTCTCTGTGAAAAGGTATGTCACGTGACTTCTCATTCTTTGCTGTCGTCACGGAGGAAGCCGTGTCAGCTTCTTTCGTTTCTGTGTTGGTCATATTTTAGCCTGCTTAGGTGGCAAACGGCCGCCATTACGCCAATCGAAGAATTAATGGGCACATTGTTCCCGAATTCTTATGGTGCCCTTTAGTGATGGACTTCAGTCGTTTTGAAGCACGCTATGGAATCGTGATTTACCGTGAACTCAAACTGGATGCTGTAGTATTAGTGAAACAATGCATGACAGTATTGCGGAAATTGCGAGTACGGGATTAGCCGTTTAATTCAGCCTAGTACATTGTTAGGTGACAATATAAATCAGTATTTACTGAGGTGAAAATTTTATGACGAATTTCACCTTTCATGTCGCCATCTATCCTGCCCGAAATGTTGTATCCTCCGTATACTCTCCCCATGATTGTCAGTGAGTTCAAATACTGTGCATAAATCGCTTTTTTTTTTCACTCTCTCTCGATCATCTCGTCAGAGCAGTTAGCGTATTGTTAAAATTACAGCATTGTGAATGTTGTGTTCATTCTTGAACAGTTGAACACGCAGAACAAGTGGTTGTCTTCCAGTGTGGCGTCACTTGACCATTCTCTGCTTTGTCACAAAGTCGAGCAGTATCTCGAGGCATTGCAGGTCACTTGAATGCGGCGACTGCGTTCATTTATTGCCTCACAAGTTAGACATCTTCCAGGGACGGTTACTCGTCGGGCATAGCTTGCAATCTCACCGGGACGCGGTGCACTGAGCTTTGAAAACACGTCTTCGTGAGCGCATCCAGTCACGCAGAACATGAGGCATCGCGCATTGCGTAAAAGGTCGGGAAGAAAGATTCGAGGTGCTATAGGGTTGCGCGCTAATGTCGACACATCTCCGTGCATTTGCAGTCGGCGAGACTGCACGTCTCCGAAATTGCGACCACCGACACGCTATCGATGTGCCAGATGCTTAGACGTGGATGGAGAGACGGAAGAGCACGATCGAAACGGCGCCGGAGATGACGTGCACCTAAACGCACCATCCTGCTCAATACGGGACTTGGAATAGGAGTACTCCGCAATCGGACAGTTTACTCTGCTGCTGCTACACGAAGCTTCGTCGGCTTCTCTCGTTCCAAAGTTAGCTCTGTAATTGGGAGCAATGATAGCACGCTGCGGGACAAGAAACTCTCGTCCATCAAGTACGTCGAGCAGCCACGGCCAGTGGAGTCCTGGAATGAGCACCACCCACTCGTCCTCAGGATCAACGACCTCGATGGTCTAAATAATTGTTTTCTTTCTCTCTCTCTCTCTCTCGAGTTAGTTCGATGCTCAGGCTCCTGCGAAGTGTTCTTACACGTGATTGTAATGAACTTGAGTTTCTCTCGTCACAATTGTTGGAAGTCTCTTGTTCAACAAATCAGCCAGTGTTCTGCCTTATCAAACCTCTTGTCCTCCAGAACTGCGCCGTTCCTTACTGTTGTAGCTTGCGAGAGATTGCGTCGCAAGCCAGCTTGTCTTCCTTCATTGTGGCGACGGTAACTCCCTCGTCAGCAGGCATTTCGTACTGTTTGGATTAAGGCAGAGTTGTTGAGTAAACTTTAAATTGTCGTTCAGATGATCATTCCTCTTTAAACAGTGTGAAACAAGATTGCTCATTTACGGATTCCTAAACTGTGGGCTTGACAGGTTCAAGATGATCTTGTTAAAGCGACGCTTACCGCTCGCGAAGCTCTGGACTATGCTTGCCAAGCTTTTGCCTAATGTTTAACGTTCAGTGACCTACGTGCACCTTTGTTTATTCCACGTGAAGAGTATGTTATCCTTTTTTTCTTTCTTTTTGTGGACGCACACACTATCTCAGCAAACGCCAATATCAGACGCAAAGCAATTTCAACCGAATGCTCAGCGTACCCTCGCGTTCGCTTATATTTAGTATTTTCAGTATTCATGCATGTCGTTTCTACATTCCGTTCCACTTACATTACTTTACATGCAGTGGAGCACGCAGACTTGCTCAAATACCCTAAACGTTTTCCACACGTATATATATATATATATATATATATATATATATATGTGTATGTGTGTGTGTGTGTGTGTGTGTGTGTGTGTCTGTCTGTCTGTCTGTCTGTCTGTCTGTCTGTCTGTCTGTCTGTCTGTCTGCGTGTGTGTGTCTGTGGTGTGCGTGCGTGCTGTCCAAGACACAATATACTACGAATACATCGCACCGGCGTTTTCATGAACAAGCACGCCCATGAAGCCTATGTATGGCTGTGCCTGATTCGGACAGATAAAATTCTTGCCACTGGAGTGCCTCTAGAGTCTTCCAAATACCGCGTTGGCCGTTTACAGTCTTGCCCAAGCACAGTTTGCCCGCCGTGATTTAGAAGCAGAAGGAACCCGCCTCGGGGAGCTCTGAATTGCTCCTTGAGCTTGTTGAGCAAAGGCATTCCGCGGATGTCGAAGGATGCTGTGAACGTCTCTGCCAATAACGTCAGTCGGTGAGCTAGTTGATACATTACTTCGAAAGCAAACCTCCCTGCCAAGTTTTAGAGTTGCACACTGTTTGCAGCGCTTACTGCAACGTGAGTTTGAATTCTGTTCGTTGTAAACGAGTTGTTCGCATATGCGTCGCAAATGGCGCGCCGGCTTGCGGTCGCCTGACGTCAGCAGGCAGTAATAGCCTGTACAGATGGCACACGTTGGACAGTCGTTTGGATGGCGCATGCAAGAAACTTGCACAACTGTACTAAGTCTTCGTGAAATGACTTATTTGGTCTATTACCGCTTACAATATTGTCCTTGGAAGGGAGAGGAGGGGAGGATAGAGGAGAGCGAGTAGCACGTAGTCATCGTAGCGATGACTGCCATAGAATTCGGAGGATTCCGGAATAGATATAAATACATTTTAAAGACGCGTTAGAACGTACAAAATCTTAAAAACAATATCGACGGTCGCGTGACGCCACGCAGTCGAATGATCTCCGCGTGACAGCGATGGTAAAAATAATTATGAGGACGTATATCCAAGTGGAACAAATACACCGTGACGGTGTATTTACAAAATCTTAAAAACAATATCGACGGTCGCGTGACGCCACGCAGTCGAATGATCTCCGCGTGACAGCGATGGTAAAAATAATTATGAGGACGTATATCCAAGTGGAACAAATACACCGTGACGGATATTCCCACATTGGAGTGGTAAGGAGAAAAGAAACGATAAAAGAGCAATTGGCATTTAAGGAGATGCAAAACAAAAGCAACGGGCAAATAGAGATAGATAGATAGATAGATAGATAGATAGATAGATAGATAGATAGATATAGATAGATAGATAAATAGATAGATAGATAGATAGATCGGTGAAATTAGGTAAGGGTTTATTATGCCTATAATCACCCAAAAAATTGAGCGTTTATCAATTTTCATTAAGATTTTAATAATTTATTTCTCTTCAACAATTTTCTGCACATCACTCCTAACATTCTCCAACCCTTGCACATTCCTTTAAATATAAACACGGTCAATAATTCTGTTCTCCCATGCGACTATGAAAACACCCATATAATATTTTTGAGCGTTTCTATTCGCTGTAACTGCTTTGCTCTAATACCAATGCAACCCCGGCCTGCAATGTGCTCCGCAAAAAAATGGTAATAACTTTTAAATACAATGACTTTCACAAGAACTCGCGGAGCACGAAATAGCTCGGCAAAAAAAAAAAAAAAAAAAACAGAGGCCGTGCTACAACAACCTCTACATTTTTTTTTTGTGTTTAAAGTGAAAGCTTTACAAACCTAGTCGAGCCAAATTTCGCCGCCGCCAGCAACTTGACCTTCTTTTGACCGCAGCTGCGCCATAGCCGTGTCAACGCATCACGTGACTCGCCGCGCCAAGCTGCGCCAGCGTCTGACCGGTGTCTGACCACCCCGCGAATATCGCCCGGCGAACTGCTTCACTGGAGAGGGTCTGGAATGCCAAGTGCGTGAAGCTAGCGTCAGGATAACGAGGAAGAGCGAGCTGTTCGGCAAGCAACGCGCTTGGACTTGTAGGTTGATACGGGCATTCCTAATCAGCCGCATACTCTACTCGTTCACCTATTATTATCTCAGGAAATCAGACAAAGAAAAAATAGAAGTTATAATTCGACAATCGTACACTTGGGCCCTAGCTTTGCCTGTTTATACCAGCACCTAGAAGCTCCTCCAACCTGGAGTACACATCACCCAAGAGGAGCTAATCGAATCACACAAAACAGCACAAATCACACGTCTATCAGACACGATGACGGGACTACACATCCTGAGTAGACTGAATATTAAACCCATATAAACCACGGGAGGCAGAGCACCCCACTATCTCCCTGCAATCATACATTACTTAATAACCAAGCCAATACCGAAAAATACCATGGTGGGCAGACACGACGCCAGGAGAAAGGCCAGGGCAGACAAACTACGCGAAAAGCACGAGCAAGACCAAACCGCGGTTCTCTTCAATGATGCCAACCAGGGATGCAACAAATACACCCTGAGCTCCATGGACGGGGAATCTAGAATCGCAAATGTAACCTTAACTATAAAGAGCCGCATCAATCAAAGAGGCCGAAGAAGTGGTCAAAGCGCTGTCCATCATGAACCCAACTACTGATACTGTCCTTAGCGACTCTAATAGCGCTATTCTCAGCTTTATGGGGGGCAGTGTGCGAATAAACTATAGCCTAGATCTTGAAACTTCAATCTGGAAGACAGAACAAGAATCCATCTCCTATGGGTGACTGCTAACTCAGGAAATCCCGGCAACGAGGAAACGCATGGAGTGACCCGAGGTTTAACAAACAGGGTCGTTCTCCCCTTGGAATCGGAGCCCCAGATGGGAGAAGTAGTGGCTTCATACAACGAACTAAACCTATATAGAGAGAACAGCAGAATATACCTTACACCACACAGTAACCTTACGAGAGCGCAGGCCACTATACTCCGCCGAATTCAAACTAAACTCCTTATCACTCCTCATCGCTTAGCGATCTTCACAGATGGGAAGTGTGTCCCAATATGCAAAAACTGCGACAAAAATGCCATGTCAAACCAAAGACATATCTTCTGGGAATGCGATGGCCTTTACCCACACAGAGAGCTTCCGCCGGCTCCCTCAGAAACGACATGAGAGCCTCTTATACGGTCCCCAGAAGAAAAGCTACAAAAAGGAATCATTGCCTGGGCGGAAGAGGTGGTGGTGGTGGAAAAACATTTAATCAGAAAAGTACAGAGAGTTGCTCTACAGAAGCACTTGGGTGGTCTCCCTATTCCGGAAGTGCACTGGAAATGATCGCCGCTCGGGCGCGGGCCACCAAGGAGCGTTCAGCGTCCAGGGTAGAGCAGCCAAGCAGGAACTCCTCCCAAGCCTCTCTTGTGGGTAGGGGGAAGGGGGATGAAAAGGGAAGGAGTATGGAGGGGCATACTGCCATCATGTGACAGGTGTCGGCCAGGACCCCACAATGCGCACAGTAGCCGTGTAGAGCCGGTGTAAAGGGGTGTACTGAACAATTAAGGTGGTAGCGTCTGTTCGTAACCGAGAAGGCAGGTGACACAGAGCAGGAACAGCTGGTTGCCCGAACAGCTCATACTCATGCTAAGCACTGGCGATCCGGCTGGCCCACTGGTTGCACTGGAGGCATTGAACAGTCAATCTGACTGGCCATGTCCTTATGCTCTTCTTCTTCATTACAATTACCCCCGGTGCAAAAGCGGAGCCATCCTGGTGACTTACGACGTGGAGACGAGCGGGTCATAGAATGGTTTCAGGTGGTGAACGTGGACAACATCTCTTCCACGGTGGCGCTTGTCAGATGTCGATGTAAGCGGCTCTATGACATAGTTGACCGGAGAGGTGCGTTCAACGATGCGGTATGATCCATCATACTTTGAGAGAAGTTTTGTCGAAAGTCCAGGCGTGGTAGAAGGCACGGATAACAAGACAAGTGTGCCGGGAGCGAAGTTCGGATTCGTAGCATCGCTATCACGATTGGCTTTTTGTCGTTGTTGATCATCGGAAGTGAAATGTCGAGCTAATTGACGGCATTCCTCGGCGTATCGGGCGACGGCTGAAGCGGGAGCACACTCGGACGCGTCTGGTGCATAAGGCAAAACAGTATCGATGGTATGGGAAGGATCGCGACCGTAGAGGAGGAAGTACGGGTACGGGAAAAATCCTGTAGTACTTTGGGTAGCCGTATTGTATGCGCACGTGACAAATGGGAGGACGATGTCCCAGTTTGTATGCTCCGATGAAACGTACATGGCGAGCATATCACCAAGGGTTCGATTGAAACGCTCCGTAAGCCCGTTAGTTTGAGGATGGTACGCCGTGGTGGTCCGGTGAACTATGCGGCATTGAGCAAGCAGAGCTTCAACCACCTGCGACAAAAACACGCGGCCTCTATCGCTCAGCAGTTCCCGAGGTGGGCCATGACGAAGAATGAAACGATGGAGCAGAAAGGATGCAACGTCACTGGCGGTTGCTGCAGGTAGAGCGGCGGTTTCAGCAAAGCGTGTAAGGTGATCAACTGAGACAATAATCTATCGTTTGCCAGCAGGTGTTAGCGGTAGCGGCCCATACAGTTCAATTCCCACACGGTCGAAGGCACGAGCAGGGCACGGAAGCGGCTGTAATAAACCGTGGGCCGGATGAGGCTGAGATTTGCGGCGTTGGCACTGCGGGCACGAGCGGACAAACTTTTGTACAAAAGTAAACATTCCTCGCCAGTACTAACGTTGCCGCAGGATGCTTACACATCTTCAAAACACCGGCGTGTGCACATTGTGGGTCAGTATGGAAAGACGCGCACATTTCGGAAAGCAAAGTCCTAGGAGCCACTTGCGACCATCGGGCTGGTAGTTGCGTCGATACAATAGCTTATCCCGGACAGCAAAGTGGGCAGCCTGGCGACGCAGGGAGCGGAAGATGCTGGCGAGCCAGAAAGGAGATCCAAAAGAGAGGCCACCCAAGGATCCTTGCGCTGTTCTGATGCGAAGGTGTCGATGTCGACCGACGATCGACACCGTCTCAAAGGTGGAGAGGGAGGCCGTGTCGGCTGGCAGCGGAGAGCGGGTAAGAGCGTCAGCGTCACTGTGCTTGCGGTCTGAGCGGTAGATGACGTGTCTGTCGTATTCTTGAATGCGAAGAGCCCAGCGAGCAAGGCGTCTAGACGGGTCTTTTAAAGAGGATAACCAACAAAGGGCGTCATGGTCCGTACCCACATTGAAAGGTCTGCCGTATATATAAGGGCGAAACTTCCCGTGTGCCCAAACGATGGCCAGGCATTCTTTTTCTGTGACGCTGTAATTGCGTTCCGCTTTGGTCAGCGCACAACTGGCGTAAGCAACGATGTACCCGGAGTAGCCAGGCTTGCACTGCGCAAGGACAGCGCCAAGGCCAATACCACTGGCATCCGTATGCACTTCAGTTGGGGCGGTGGGGTCGTAGTGTCGTAGTATAGGCGGAGGTGTCAGGAGACGGCGCAAGGTCACGAACGCGATGTCACATGCAGGAGACCAGGAGGATAGGTCGTTGGCCCCACTTTAAGAGTTGTGTCAGAGGAGATATAACCGAGGCAAAATTGCGAACAGAGCGTCAGAAGTAAGAACAGAGGCCGATGAAGGCGCGGAGATCTTTGAGTGTCCTAGGTTTAGGCAACTCTGCCACAGCGCGAATTTTTGAAGGGTCGGGGCAAATGCCGTCTTGGGATACGACGTGACCTAGAATCATAAGCTTCCGCGCAGCGAACTGGCACTTTTTCAAGTTCAGCTGCAGGCTTGCGTTGGTCAAGGACGTCAACACTTGCCTAAGTCGGAGAAGGTGCGTGCTGAAATTAGGGGCGAACACAACGATGTCGACGAGGTAGCATAAACACGTGCACCATTTTAGGCATCGCAAGATATTGTCCATCATTCGCTCAAACGTAGCAGGCGCATTGCATAGGCCAAATGGCATCCCATCAAATTCGTATAAACCATCTGGAGTAATGAATGCGGTTTTAGGGTGATCAACTGCTGACATCGGGACCTGCCAGTAGCCCGAGCGTAAATCCAGCGATGAGAAGAATTCAGCGCCTTGCAAGTGGTCCAGAGCGTCCTCAATGCGCGGTATAGGGTACACGAATTTTCGCGTTATCTTATTAAGACGGCGATAATCGACGCAGAACCGAATGGAACCATCTTTTTTTGTGACGCGAACCACCGGTGATGCCCACGGGCTATGGGAAGGTCGAATGACGCCGCGCTGAAGCATGTCGTCGACGTGCTCACAGATCACCTGACGCTCCTTGGCTGAGACGTGGTACGGACGTTGCCGCAATGGCGCGTTGGAGCCAGTGTCGATGTGGTGGCTGACGGTTGACGTGTGACCCAGAGTAGGCTGAGCGACATCAAAAGAAGAACGGAACTGGGCAAGCAGGTGAAGAAGCTTAGAGCGCTGCTCGGAAGTTCGTAGGCAATGAAAGGTGTGAATAAGTCAGGTGATGGTGGAGCAGAAGTGGAAAGTGCACAGAAGTCAGTAAGCTCTGCATGCGAAGCATCCGGCAAGTCGGTAATAAACATGTCATCAAGGGGCTGAACACGGCCAAGTGCTTCGCCGCAAAGAGCCTTCAGGGCTGTAGGAAGCGGATTGCAGACAACGATGCAGCTGAAACCGGCTGAAACGTCAAGCGTGGCGAAAGGGAGGGGAACATCTTTGCGGGTTATGAAGTGTTCCGAAGGAGTGAAGAGGACAGCGCCTTCAGAGACAGCGCCACAAAAGACGGGAACAACGGCAGACGATTACGGCGGTATGGCGATGTCTTCCCGAAGGACTAGCTTAGCGGGAAGAGAAGTGGCGTCGACGAGCGGCACGTCACACAGAGGCGATAATTCGACTTCAGCACGCACACAGTTGATGACGGTGTTATTTCGCGAAACAATGTGCCACCCAAGTATCACGTCGTGAGAACATGGCTGCAGAACCATAATCTCCACAATATAGAGAACGCCCTGAATAACAACTCTAGCTGTGCATGCTGCTGAAGGCTGGACTGGCTGGGCGCTTGCTGTGCGAAGAGAAAACCCAGAAAGTGGCGTCGTAACTTTTCGTAAAGCGCGAGAGAGGCGTTCGTTTAGGACAGACACGGCTGCTCCAGTATGAATTAGTGCAACGGTAGGGACGCCGTCAACAGTAAGGTCGACAACGTTCGAAGGCGACAATGGAGGACTTGTAGAGATCGATGGCGACGCAGCCTCCTGAACTGCAGCGCTTAGTTTTCCTCTTGCGTGGGTGAAGGGTGCCGACGCATGGGGGACAACGAGCGGCGACGCGGGGAACGTGAACGACGTGTAAGGACCGGGCGCTCGGCTGGTGGCCAGTTCGACTGCCGACTGAAAGAAGTGCCGTGGAAAGGTTGCACGTCGGCGTAGGGAGGCGACTGCTCAAAGCCATCAGATTGAAGCATGCGGCGGCGGCAGAGTCGTGCAACATGGCCGTGAATACCGCAGGTAAACATATGGGCCTGTTGTCTTGCGTGCGCCAAGGATTGGCAAAGGCCGGGGCAGGTCGATGAACGGGATGTTGAACGGGTGGTAGCGGCCGTGGATGTAGCGCAACGAGTGGTTGACGAGGAGGCTGCGCGGCGACGGATGCGTAAGTGAGTGGCGCGGCGACAGGGGACTGCTGATTCTGCATTGGTAGAGCCTCAGCAACCTGGTCTTCAATAACTCGCCGGAGCGTCGGGGCGAGCTGTGTAGGAGGCTCTGTAGGAGGCTGATGCAGCAGCGGCTGCTGTTGGTGTAGCTCAGCGAAGGGTACTAGAGAAAGCTGACGTGCAACTTCCTCCCGCACGAAAGCTTGGATTTGTGTGAGCAGGGGGGAGCAATCAGAGAAGACTGTTATGGAAGAGAGGGTCTCGTCAGCCACTGAGGGACGCCTGGTCAAGTCGCGCTGCCTCCTCAACTCGTCGTAGCTTTGACACAAGTTTATGAGCTCTGCTACGGTACGCGGACTCTTGGCGATCAACATTTGGAAAATGTCATCGGCGATGACCTTCAAAATGTGTTTCAATTGATCATTTTGGGCATAGAAGCATCCACACGTTTGCATAGGTCGAGAACCTCTTCGATATAACAGGTGAATGTTTCACCGGGTTGTTGCGCTCGCTCTCGTAACCGCTGCTCGGCGCTCCACTTGTGGACGGTGGGGCGACCGAAAACTTCAGCGAAACTGATCTTGAACGCTGACCAGGACTGAAAGTCGGCTTCGTGATTTTTAAACCACAGGTGAGCCACTCCCGCGAGGTAGAAGATGACGGCATTTAACTTGGCGGTATCGTCCCATCGATTGTGCACGCTCACCCGTTCGTAGGTAGACAACCAGTCATTGACGTCCTGCTCATCCGTACCGCTGAAAACCGCTGGATGGCGGAGCGGGAGAGCGCCAGAGCAGGCAACGGAGGGTGGCGGCGACGTCGGCTGGGGAGAGTCAAGCATGACAGCAGGCAGAGTCCAAGACCGGAGTTCCAGGGTGTAGATGTTCTTGAATACCCAGCACATCCCACCAATTGTGAAGAGATGTACTGAACAATTCAGGTAGTAGCGTCTGTTCGTAACTGAGAAGGCAGGTGACGCAGAGCAGGAACAGCTGGTTGCCCGAACCTGGAACTCTTAAATGCACACTGGAGCAGAGGGACCTTACCCCCGGAATTCAAGCATGCGGAGATTACACTGATACCAAAGCCAGGAAAAACGCCCAGCCTGGAGAACCTAAGACCCATTTCGCTTACGTCTTGCCTCAGTAAATAGATGGAACGTGTTATCTTAGACAGGCTAAAGACGCATCTCGAAGAACGTCAACTGATGCCGAACACGATGTTTGGTTTTCGGCCCAACTTGTCAACGCAAGACGTGCTTCTGCAGCTCAAAGAGGAAGTACTGACTGCAGCAACGCCGTGCTGCCCAAAACCAATTCTCGCACTAGACCTAAAGGGAGCCTTTGACAACGTGGGGCACGAAGCCATACTATCCGTTATGCGGAGACATGCAGACTGCAATGCGCGCCAGAGAAGTCGGAGCTCCTCATAATCGAAAAGCGCTCACGAGGACCGATCAACAGCCCCGGCACCAACCATCCACCTGCGAATAGGCCCTAGAGAGATTACCAAGGTAGACAGACTTCGGATCCTCGGCTTGCACTTACAAAAGGACGGGGGCGGAGGATACGCCATACAGAAGCTACAACACACGACCACGCAGATCTTGCGCATGATTCAACGAATTACTAGCAGGAAGAGGGGACTCAAGCAACAGGACCTTATTCGATTAGTGCAGGCTCTGATTGTGAGCGGCATTGCGTACTCGGCGCCATATTTAAATTTAAGGAACGCGGAAGTGGAGGTACTCGACCGGCTGATACGCAAGGCTCGGACTCCCACCCGGAACGGCTACATTTCGCCTCGAGGAGACAGGGGTGTACAACAACGCACGGGAAATGATAGAGGCCCACCTGGTAAGCCAGAAGGAAAGACTACTACGCACAATAGCGGGACGTGCGTCTTGGAACGTCTTGGATATTCCGTACGGAAGACCAGCGCACTAACCAAAATCCCAACACGAATACAAGAAACTATGTACGTCTCACCGATTCCCAGGAACATGCACCCAAACTTCCACATTGGACGGAGACAAGCCCGAGCGCAGGCGCTCGCGAGAAAGTATGGAAACCACCCCAATGTCTTGTACGTAGACGCGGCCAGCACCGCAAGAAGCACCGCATTCGTCACCAGCGTAGTTGACAATCACGGGACCGAAATAAATCCATCGTCGGTTTCCAGAGTGAGCGCTGCGGAGGCAGAGGAACTAGGGATAGCGTTAGCCATCACGACGAGACCGCAGTGGGATTGCGTCATAGTTCTGACGAACTCTCAGACGGCATGCAGAAATTACTCCAGGGCCAAAATTTCCAGGGCTGCACATCGCATTCTGAATGGAGCGCACCATCTGCCACCATACATACAAATCGTGTGGACTCCGGGGCATGAGTCCTTACGCGGAAATCAGCAGGCACACGCCTACGCCCGAGCGCATGCACACCGGGAGCCGCGAGATGACCGCGCCGAGCAGTTCCCACCCGAGCCCATACCATTAACCTACACTCACATCCTACAGCACTATCGCCTTTCACGAAGAACACTACCACCCCCTCATACTTCTCTGACGCGAGAGGAGGCCGTAATATGGCGAAAACTCCAAACAAACACATATCCACATTTGAGTCTTTACCACGCCATACACCCTGCGCTGTATTCCTATAAATGTCCACACTGTGATCAATGTCCAACACTTTACCACATGGTATGGGCTTGCGCAAACACACCACAGCTAACACCCATAACACACCCCATCACACGGCAATGGGAGGCAGCGCTGTCCAGCTCCGACTCGATGGACCAGCTCAACCTGGTCAACCGAGCGAGAAGGGCAGCTAAGGCCGCTGGACTCCTGGACTGAGGGGACCACCCACTGCAGCGCGGGGGAGCTACCTACGCTCGCGTGCTCTTTTATTGCGATAGCAATTATATGGACACTCTAAAGCAGATTTCTGCCGTCGGCGTCGCCGTCGTCGTCGCCGTCGTCGTCGCCGTCGCCGTCGCCGTGAGGTTCCGTATGACGTCAATGGAGATGAAATCGTCGCCGCGCGCCGCCGAACGCTGCATGTGCGAGTGAAAGGGCGCGAGGGACGCGCTCTTTCACGGGGAGTGAACCCACGGCGGAGAACAAACGCGCGTTCTGCGCCGTGCTTCCTTAAGGGCTGCAGAAGTAGGCGTCTCTTTCCTCCTTTACAATCACCATATATGTAGAGCAAACGCGCATTTTTCCGACGCGCGAAAGGCCTGGGGCAAAACGCTGGCAAAACGCCGACAGCGTCGACAACAGTTGTGCGTGTTGCCGGTGCTGCTGCATGTCCAACTTTATACAGCTGATCAAGCTATTATCATTACTCCGTATAGCTCTCTACAAATTCGCTATCGCAATTGATGCTTCGCCTTTCAGGTGAAACTGCGACCACTTTTTTATTAAAGTTTATTCTCTCTCTCTCTCTTGCCCGAACCGCTCACACTCGTGCTAAGCACTGGCGATCCGGCTGGCCCACTGGTTGCACTGGAGGCATTGAACTGTCGATCTGGCTGGCCTTGCCCTTGTGCTCTTCTTCATTACACCGGCATGAAATGCTGGGCGGCGGCAGGACACAAGAAGGTGTTAGTCTGCAAGCGTCTGAGAAGTCTCTCATCCGCTTTAGAGACGCCCCGTGCAGGGTCTGGGTAAAGGCGGCGCGAGCTGCGATAATGCTCTAGAATTGCGCGGTACTGCGTAAGAGCTGAGGTGTCTGGGGTAGACGCAGAGTCGGAAGTGGTAACGGCCCGGGAGGGAGAGACGCAGGCAGCGGCATGCGCCGCTTCGTTACCGGGGAGACCCGCGTGGCCAGGAGACCAGACGATGCGGAAGAAGTGAGGCTCAAAGCTCCATGAGGCCGCCCGAAGAAGGTAGGCGACCAGAGGGTCTATGGTACCCTGGAGGTATCCGGAACAGGCGTAGCGCGAGTCCGTGATGATGACCCTTGAGGTGGGGTGAGAGGCGGCCAAAGCGATGGCCACCTCTTGGGCCTGTGTTGCATCCGGTGAGCGGAAAGAGAGGCCATCAATGTGGTGACCCTCGGAGATCACAGCGGCCGTAAAGTGTCCGGAGGGAGTTGGTCCCGAGACATCTACATAGAAGACGCCAGGAGAATCGGAGTACCGAGTGTGAAGAGAGTGTGCTCGGGCTAGGCGTCTGTCTGTGTGTTGAGTGGGATCCATGTTGCGAGGAAGAGGTTCAACCCAAAGTTTGTGCCGCCATAGCTCTGGGACGGAGGCAGGGGGAAGTGGGGTAGAGATCGGGTTCAGTAAGAGCCTATCCAGAAGGTGGCGCCCAGGAGTCGTCTGGGACAGACGGTTCAGTTGGTTGTCGAGATGGGCCTCCCGCAACTCGTCATACGAGTTGTGCACTCTCAAGGCCGCAAAGCGGCGATTGGAGGTAGCACTGGGAAGGTCTAGTGCTCACTTGAGAACTGAGCGGAGCAGTGCGTCCAGCTGGTTCTTGTGGTGGCGACGCAAGCGAAGGTAGGGTGTGGCGTAAGGGACTCGGCTGGTCACAGACGCTTGAGCTAAGCAGAGTGTCCAGCCGCGCAGGCCGCCACGTTTGGTGGAGACCCGCCGAATCATACGGCTAACCTGCTCGCTAGTGCGTCAAAGATGGGCAATGGTAGAACCAGGGTTGAGAGTAGGGGAGATGTGGAGGCCTAATATACGAAGTTCTGAGACGACCTGTATCGGGCCAGAGGGGAGATATATCTGAGGCGGCGGTACAGATAGACTGAGCGAAGAGATGATTTGGTAGGGGAACATTCCAGGCCACATGATGAGGCGTAGGTGTCTACAGTAAGCGCCGCGCGCTGCATGCGGTCTTCAATTTGTGCGGGGGAGCCGGAGTTGCTCCAAATGGTAATGTCATCTGCGTATAGAGCATGGTGTGTGTCCTCTATCTGGGCGAGGAGCGAAGGAAGTTGGAGCATGACTAGGTTGAAGAGGAGCGGTGAGAGGACCGCTCCCTGTGGTGTATCCCGAGTGCCTAGTGGGTACGGACCATGTTCTGCAGAGTCGATGCGGATGAAGGCAGTGCGATGTGAGAGGAATGCACAGATGTACCCAAAAGCCCTAGAGCCGCAATTCGTGGTGCTAAGGTTGGTAAGGATACTGCTATGTTTGACATTGTCGAAGGCGCCTCGGAGATCGAGGGCCAGAACGGCTTTGTCATTGCGGCGCATAGTATTAGGTACAATGATGTCGTGCTGGAGTTGGAGAAGGACGTCCTGTGCCGACAGATTCGAGCGAAACCCAAACATAGAGTCAGCAAAGACGCCTTTCCCTTCCACATATGCGGAGAGACGGTCGCGGACCATGGGTCTCCATGAGTTTGCCCGCACAGGAGGTGAGCGAGATGGGGCGCAATGCCTCAATGCTGACGGGCTTACCGGGTTTGGGAATTAAAGCAACCACCGAAGTGGTCCATTCCGCGTGAAGGGGTTCTCCCTCTCATACTATGTTGATGAAATGTAAGAGCGAGAGGTATGCTGAGTCGGGAAGGTTGGCCAGGAGAGTGACCGTAATACCATCTCGGCCTGGGGCAGTACCTCGCTTCATTTTGGCCAGCACCGCCCAAAGATCGGGAAGCGTGAAGGGGGCGTCGAGTTCGGGGTTGGGGAGCCGAAGAGGTCGCCGCAGACAAGCGGCCACCTACAAAGCCCTTAAATTTCTCTTAATAAACTTGTTTCCTCCTCCTCCGGTCGGCTTATAATTTGTACCTGCCTAAATGATTAGTGTATACGTACGTATAATGATTACCGCTAAGTCAAAGGATAACCAAGTCAAACCAAGACTTAACCAGGCTAAACCAAGCTTTCGCTTTGCATATCCAGGGTTAGCTGAGCTAAGCCGCAGCCATTTTCTTTTTTTTTCTGAGAACACACATTCCACGTCTCTCAGCTGGAGACACATGCTACACAACAACCGGGCTGAATTTTTCAGGGTGCCCTGGCTAGCTACGATGCTTCTTTCGAGTGCCCTTCAAGCGAATACCCTTCAAGTTGCGACGGCGTTCGTAATGTTCACCATGATAATTGGGCCGGCCGGCGAAAAGTTAATAGTTTTCGCGTTCAGTTGGACAAGACAATGGAATTCGAAAGAGGCCAGCGTTTCATGAAAAGCAAAAACAACCACAACGTTTCGTTACCATGGCAACGGTCCGCAGCGAGCGTAGTCGCGGAATGCTCGGCATGCTCCATGTGCGCATTTCCTTAAAAAAATTACACCATCTTCCCGAGGGGAACCATGGGCTGATGCGGAGCATCGCGGTCGCTAAAACAGCGTTAATTACGTTGTTATTACGGTGTTATTAGCGCTGTTAACTTGGTGTTATTACGTTTTTATTACGTGTTAACTTACGTTGGTCACCATCACATCGCGTGAACGCCGTGCTGCTGCTCGAAGTTCTCGAACCGACGCTGCTTCACGTTGCCGAAGCTCAGGATCCGCTGCTCGACGTTCACGAACCAACGCGGCTTCACGTTCTCGAAGGTCGGGTTCCGCCGCTCGCTTCGTACGTTTACGTTGAACTTCACGGTCCCGAACCTCAGGTACTGCTGCTCGACGTTCACGGGCCAACGCGGCTTCCCGTTCTGGAAGCTCAGGATCCGCTGCTTGACGTTGACGTTTCGAAGCGGCTTCGCGTTCTCGAAGTGTGGAATGCGCTGCTCGACGCTGACGTTTCGAAGCGGCTTCGCGCTGGCGAACTGAATCTGGATCTGCTGCGCGTCGCCGACGTTTACGTTCTGCGTCGCGAGCTCTTCTCTGCGCAACCTTGTCTTCAGAGGTGCTCGCGGTTCTGTTAATGAAGTGGCTGCTGCTGTTTGAAGATGTGCCAGACAGTTCATTGACAGATTCGTTGGCGTCCATTCAGCGCATCCGACGGCGCAGCGTGACTAAACCGAAGCAGCAACTGAGGCAGCGGCGCATGCACCGGGTTTATATAAGCAGCTGGCGCGGAGAAGAGGAGGAGAGAGAGAGGCGCGCATGCGCGCGCTATCGCACAGGTAGTAGTAGTGATTTTATTGAAGAAGAAAGTGACGCTTATTTCTTCGGCCCAATAGGGAGCACGGCGCAGCGTCAGGGGAAGGGGAAAAAGGAGATAAAGATGTTAAAAGGAAGGGAAGAGAAGAAGAAGCAGCAAGAGTCTCATCCGATCATGGAGGAGGATAGTGATGGAGGCGATGGCCTGCTAGGGACGAGCGCTTAGCGATGGGCGGAGATTCCGTTCAGTTCCACAAACTCCAAAAGGCTGTGGAGAGCTCGGAGGTGGGGAGGCGACGGGAACAGGAGGTCGCTGGTTGTCGCAGCAGGTAGACCCTGTTGTCTGTAGGCAGTGATGACCCTTGAGCGGTCCTGTGCCAGCGCTGGGCAAGCACAGAGAAGGTGCTCGAGGGTCTCGGGGTCGCCACAACGTTCGCAGGCCGGTGATGTGGAGCGTCCCTTGGCGTGCAGCCGCGCCGCCGTCCAGACACAGCCCGTGCGCAGTCGAAGCAACGTTGCGCGTTCCCTCCTGGTAAGGCCACACTCTGGAAGTGGCCTGGGACCGTTGCCATTTGCCACTCTAGCATCCGGGTGGACGATTGTGAGCAGTATTTTCAGGCGCTGCCTTGAAAAATCTGAGGAAGCGACTGCTCGTGTGAGCGGCACTTCAGGATGGTGGGCGGTTTTGGTGAGGGTATCCGCTGCCTCATTACCGGCTATTCCAACATGGGAAGGCAGCCAATGAAATGAGATGGTGACCCCCGCGGCAGCCAATGCCGAGAACTTCGAGCTGAGCAGGGCCCCCGTAAGCCCTGATCGGCGGTGGTTGATTAGGCTCTGGAGCGCTGGCTTCGAGTCGCAGAGCACTGCCACCGGTTGCCCAGGAGGGTCCTCAGCCAGGACATCGGCGGCTAGGTGGAGCCCCGCTAGTTCTGCCGCGGTGGAGCTCGCGGCAAAGGGGATCCGACATTGTCTGTGGACCGCCCTAGCCGGGATGGTGCAGGCTGCAGCGGCCGATCCGTTCGCCAGGACTGATCCATCTGTGTAGACCAGCAGACTTCCTTCCAGATCCTCGTGGAGTTTGCAGGCATCAGCCTGTTGCAGTGCTGCAGCTGGTGTCTGTCGTTTATGCGCTCCACTAAGCGAGAGGTGGACGTCCGCTGGTCGATGGTGTGGTGGCGGCGGCACGATTGTCACAGGAGGGTCCGTGATCATCTGTTCGTACAGCTGGCACAGACCTCCCATCCGTGAGGACGGCTGGCTGTGGAGTCTAGCCAGCAGGTCTCCGCCATCCGGAGCACGATGAAGGCGGTCAATGTGCCCCAGGGCGCGTTCAAGCATCCTCAGCGAGAGTGGCCATTCACCAGCCTCTGCCAGCGTTGCAGCGACCAGTGAATACTTTGGGAGCCCTAGGATACTCCTAATAGCACCTCTGTGCAGACCCTCCAGCTGCTCTCTCCTGGCCCGAGTGAGGTTGACCAATGGAAGGGCATACAAGAGCACGGACGTTGCTGCGGCCTGGTTCAGCCGCAGCGCCCACTTTGTGTTGCAGCCACGGCCATGTTGCTGCAGCTTGCTGACAGCTCCCTGCACGCGGCGCACCTTGGTAGTGGCGGCTTTGGCTGCAGGAATCCACGTGAGCCGGTGGTCAATGGCGAGCCCCAGGTAAGTGACCATTTGCTGCCAAGGTAGGGCACGGCCAGCAATCTTCAGCTGCTTTGTGTAGCGTCGAGCTGAGGCCAGTGGATGAATCAGCATGGCCTCGGTCTTCGCTGTGGAGACGGTGAGGCCTATGCTACCAAAGAATGCGGTCACCGCATCTAGTGCCCGTTGTAGCGAGCACCGAATGGATGGCATGAACTTCCTCGGCCCCCGGGTCCAGAGTGCCACGTCGTCGGCATAAATGGAGCAGCACAGGTGGCGGATGAAGTCACGGAGGGAGAAGCGCGTTATCGAACAGATGGCGTGGAGAGGGGGAGAGGAGGAGAGAGGCGTTAGCGCACAGCTGGCGTGGAGAGAATGAGGAGAGGTGCGGACGGGCGCCGACGCCGACGCCAACGACGCCGCGGGACAGGCCGCCGCTATTGACCCTTTTCGCAGCGATGCCGTGGGCGCTGGCATGTTTGATCACGTGGTGACGCGTCTATTGCTTGCCTCAACTGCCTCCGTTGCCTCCTTGTTTACAATGGAAGTGCATGACGCCGGCGCGGCTTAGAAAACCTCTGTTGTCGGATATATCGTAGACGGTGACTAGATGGACGACACGAAGCTTTGGTCACAGCTTCAGAGAACATGCAAAAGCGCTTTTGGAGCTGATTAAGCTATGTCCGAACGGCGTCAGCAGCGTATATGGTGCTTGTTCTAAAAGTGGGCTAAATATGTATTCCAAGCTATCCGATTATGAATTCAGTCAGGATTACTGTGTTTTCCTTTTTTGTTCTTTATTCGGCCAAAATTTGGAGCAGTGGCTTGTCAGTTTCTGACTCAGTGAAGTTCCTCGGTGCGGCCACTATCTGATTATTTTCTGCCTAATCGCTCGCGGGTGTGCTCAGTTCCAATAGATTTGTTCTTGCTGCGCACAAGGCTTGAAACGTAGCTGTTTTGCACATCGTAATACCTTGTAGCAAATATATATTACAGCTAGTAACTCGCTTACTCTTGTGGACCGTCACGAAACATTCAGCTTCGACCATTCGTGCGAAATAGGGGTAGTTCGTCATTTATTGTGCGTATACAGTGCGCATATATTCAAGTGTGCGCCCATTCACTTATTCTTGATACGTCGGCGATAGAGTACGGGCGTAAGTTTTCCTGCCATTTGGGACAGATGTGCATAGATAACGTGCGCGAAACTTACTATGACAGGAAGCGGCGCTACTCCTTTTGTAATTGTTTAACGAGTGGTACTCACCCTTGCCGACGATCTGGGGATGAAGCCTAGCAATACAAGGCTCGCGGATCAGCAAATTTCTGTATCCTCGAGCAAAGCCGTACATCACGAAGTGCCGGTAACACGTTCGGACAGTTTCAGCAGCGGTCCGCGAACTTCGCCACACAGAGCCATTCTATTCCGTAACATGCCAGTCACTATTTTTGTAGCCAACTACTGCACACGTCTTCAATCCACACGATTCAATCTAGCATGATTGGAGCACAGTGTGTTAGCGAAAACTCAGTTGCATTTCCGACAGCTGATCGCACAGAAGCAAGGTAGAAGCGGTAGTGGTTTCGTATTCGTGCGCAGTCGCTGAGGAGAGGTATGGCGCGCCGCCGTGAGCGCCATCTCCCTTCTCTAAAACAAACTGCTCCGCGAAAAGGGTCAATAAACGAGGCAACCTAAAGATTGCTCGCGCGCCACCAGCGCCGCCCACTCCCCTGGCGGCAGGATGGAAGTGTCGAAGGTCGCCGCCGGGCCAGCGCGCGGCTGTGTTCTCTACGGCGCGAGCGACCGCGTGCGTTGTTTTCGTGACGGCGAGCGCGACCTCATCAACCAGGAAAGGTGGCACGAAATACTGCCGTGTTGTTGATTGCCACAAGAGCCTCGAAAAGTCGAAAGCCGCCCGTGAAGCTCTACAGAATTCCGGAGAGGTGGTACGAGGAGGACAGACGACAAGCGTGGATAACTGCAGTGCGCCGCGAGTCAAGTAAGTCACGTACTTTCGCATTCGCGTGCAATATCACGGCCGCTCGATAAAAACGCAATAGTAATGTGCCTTTATTTAGCGCATGGCCGTTTGTTTAGACGGGTCGCGTAGTTGAATCGTACAGTGAAATCCGCCGTGTTAGCTTAGCGGTAAATGCATACGTGTAGCGCCGCTAAGCTCGACGACGCGAGCTCGATTCACGGCCACGCGGCGGCCGCATTTCGATGGGGCGAAATGAAAGAATACAGTTCTTGCCATGTACTTTGATTTTTGTGCACGTTAAAGAACCCCCGGTGGTCAAATTTATTCCTGAGACCCTCCATTACAGCGTGCCTCATAATGATATTGTGCTTTTGGCACGTAAAACCTACGAATTTAATTGACTGTACTGTTCTTTCACTCGCGATCGGCAAAGACTGGCTCAAGATAATTATATCCTTCTTCCAAACGCTGCAACTTAAATTCCTAGTTTTACAGGCAACAAATAGGGCCGCACGTTAGTTGTCTTTTGTGTGGTGGAATTCCGTACTTAATGCAAGCTGCGGTCATCGCATGCGTCGGTAAGCGGCAGATCGCAAAACAGCTTCCCGAGACGCGCGCGTTATGTTTGTTGCTTGGCCATCCTTTCTGGGTTCACAATATCCAATCATGCTTTAAAGTAATTGCCACCTTGCACATTCTTCCTGCTTCACTCTTCCCGCCAAGAATCTTCGTTTCGTGTAGTAGCCGGCCATCGGCGTGAGCTTACTTTTGCTGCGGCGGGGCATTCGCCCGACGAGCTAGAAACTAGACTTGCTTTGGTGAGGCATGTATCGCTAATTCTTGCGCTCGTGCTGCTGGTCCCAAGGTAATCGCTGGTTACAGTGACCTGAGTTCATTTCGCGGAGCAGTTTGTACGAGTAATTTCTCATGACCCGTGAAAAGATACCTTGCTCAATAATGCAATGAGTTGCCATGACTCTAGCATTGAATAAGGCATGATATACTTTAAATATGTATACAGCATGATATAAGGCATTATGCACATATGTAGTAATTATATCGTTAATTAATTTTATTGGCTAATTGGTGCCTAATGCATGTGTTCTTTCTGTTCCGACAGTGCTGATGCCACTCCCTGGGAGCCAAATTGAGAGCAGCCGTGTGCGCGCGCCCAGCGACCAACGAAACCAACCGCAATCGTCACCGTCTCTGCACATCTCTGCAAACATGGATGACCGCTTTGTGACTGCACCATAGAGAAATAAAAGTGACTAAATGACTGAACTCGGTGTGTACCTCTAACTCGATGTCGTATACTATTTTGTTGGACACCTCCGACACGCACTTTGTTTTCACTGTCACATCACCCCCCACAATTTTTCAACACGACACACGTGTGGAAGCAGACGCTCCCCTTTCTTGAGGTTGCCGCCACGAAAAAAACTGTTGGCGTAGGCAACCGTCTTGAAATCGCACTGCAGTCCTTGCATCGCTGTTCAGAAAGCAGGTGATCTACCGCCGTCGAAAACGGAGCGCCGTGAGCACGAGCAGCGAAGAAAAGCGCGGGCGAAACAATGTAAACAAAGCGGAGACTGCACTGCGGAGCGACCACGCTGCTTGAAATTTCGACATTGGGGGCGCTGTCAGGAGGCGCAGCAGCGCCTTCAGGCGATCGTTTTGTCGTCTATAAGATGCTCCGCATCTAAAAGACGCACGCCGGATAGTTTCCCTGCAAGCATAAGCTCGGTGAATGATTTTCCATGGCGTGAAAGCATGCGCATAGCGTCTTTGAACGCTTGAAGCTGTGCTATACCAACTTTCTTGTGATGATAAATGAGCACCAAAAACTTTACAGATAGGAAGGACGTACCACCTTCGCACATTTTATATGAAGCTTTGCCACGGGAGCTCCTATCAAAATACATGCGAACGGAGAAATCGCGCTCTCTGTATCCAGTGCACCGTATTTGATTAGTGTGTTGCACTGAAAAAAAAAAAATTCGCAGTTTCACCCGAAAGGTGAAGCATCAGTTGCGATAGCAAATTAGTAAAGAGCTATACGGAGTAAGGATAGTAGTTTTATCAGCTGTATAAACGTGGACATACAGCAGCACCAGAAACGCCCAGAACTGTTCTCGGCGCCGTCGGCGTTTTGTCCGCGTTCGCGCCGAACGCGCGCGGCGTTGGTGACTGTTGCCGGTGCCTCTGGGGGCGGCTCGGATGTTTTCGACGACATTAGAATAGGACACTCGTCGAGCAGCGTCGGAAATCTTACCCACTTTCTCGCCTCGCAGCATTTTTGATATGAATACGCATTTTGTGCCGCAGCTAAACGTCGCCTCCCCTCCTTATCTCCCGTCCCCCCCCCTCCCCACCGCCTTTCGCGCCACGGAAGAAGTCGAGTTTGCTCTCTATATATGGTGATTGTAAAGGAGGAAAGAGAAGCTTAATTCTGCAGCCATTCAGGGAGTACGGCGCAGAACGCGCGTTTGCTCTCCGACGTGCGTTCGCTCCCCGTGAAAGCGCGCGTCCCTCGCGCCCTTTCACTCGCACATACAGCGTCCGGAGCGCGACGACGATTTCCTCGCCGTTCACGTCATACGAAACCTCACGGCGACGGCGAAGCCGGCAGCAGAAATCCGCTTTGTAGTGCCCATATAATTGCTATCGCAATAATAAGCAGAAAGCTGGTATTCAGTAAATATTTGCAATAAACAATTTAATCAAAAACGCTAGCTGACCTTTCTCCGCATATCACTCGTAACAAAGCTGCCATTTCCACCGATTGTAAACTCGATGACATGCACAATCTTCTCAAGAATCTGTTATTAAGTGCATATAACGGTCGCATGACGCTTTCAAACACTTGTTTAAGGAATTTTTCGCAAAGCCCATACTTAACAAGTGTTGTGTTATCGTGTTTGTGCATCGTGGTGCTGACGCAGACGCACTTCGCTATCCGCGGTGACCCGGACTCGGACTGTTGGGCTTTGTGACGTCAATGCTTGGTGTGATAGTGGCTCGAGCATGTATATAAGCAACTGCCCCTTGTTTCTTCCGGGGTTGTTAGATCGTTAGTTGTGTGACCGAATAAACATGTGTTGCACTTAGCACCGTGTGCTGCCTGCCGGCTTCGCCCCTGCGTAGGCGAAGATATAATAACAAGTGGTGACAAAACTCTTCCTGCACGTCATGCTTTAATTTTCCTCCATTGGCTTAAAATATTAACTTTTTGGTACGTTCATTTCCCTCATGACATCAGCATGCTTGATACGTGGATCATACAGCGACTGGAACGCTTGTATAAGCAATTTCCTGCAAAGGCTGTAAATACCCTACACAGCTGAAATATTTATCATACATCACCCACGGTATTGTCCTTTGTTCTACCAAATATAAAGAACGGGCCCTGTTTAGTTGAGTAAGGAGACCGAGAAAACCAACTAAGCACCTCTGATAACTCATTTATTATGGAGGAAAAAGAATTCGGTAACTGTATTGAACGCTCGTAATCAAGCCAGAAACGTTAAACTTTCTCGATACATCTCCTGTTAGGTAGACTCCATCTTCACTTGTTCTGAACTTTGTGCCATCAACAGTTGTTCAAGTACACAGCAAAACATTTCAAAAACTGCACTATAACGCTTTCAGGCACTTTCTCAATGAACTTCCTTCAGAGTCCGTATTTATCTCCCGCCCTTAAAGCTTTCCTTGCATGCCAAACCTAAAGAGTACTATATTTACTTAAAAGTTCTATTTTGTGACGCATTTAGTTCGTATGATAAGCCTTGAAGCACTGAAACGCTTGTATAAGTGATTTGATACGACGGTTGCCGATATTCTAGAGTTCAGTAGACTTTCACCGTACATCAGCCACAAGGCTCTCCCCATTTTCATAAAAGAACTAAACAACATTCTCCGCTCAGATCACAGAGGAGACCGAGAAAACCATCTAAGGGTCTCGCATAAGGCACGAAAATCGAGAGAAGATAATTATTCAATGATAATTTCCAAAGCACCTTATTAACCTACACACTTATAATTTCCACTAACGCGTCACACATTTTATGACCCACATTCTAGCAAAATATGTTATTGCTGCCACTTTTGTTTCTCTCAGGCAATAGGGCAAACTTGGTAAGCGTTTCATATGAAGCGTGCAAAGGCAGAAAAACGAGCGCTTAGCAATTTTTATTCAACACCCGATTACCTCACACACTTCGGAATTCTTAAGCGCATTATCCCTTACATGCCACAAATTTACTCTTACTATAAACTTGAATTGTCTAGTTCTAGGACAAACGCTTCTATTCGCACTAACGCCTTTTCTGTAAAATTGACGCCACCCCTGTCTGCAAAGTCTTCGACAAATATAGGACGTGAATATATTTTTCATGTTGTGTAGCAAGAACGTCATTATTTTTTTAAACGGCAAGCCATTGTTAAGAATTCGCGGAGCATGAAAGTTTTTGACGAAGCAAATAACAGTGGTAGCGTTCCAAACAGTATTTCCTTTATTTTTTTAAACGTTTTAAATTTTTCTGAAGACACACATTGCACGTCTCTCAACGAGAGACTTATGCTACTTGAATAATGGGCAGAATTTTTCGAGGCTAGGGTGTAACACGCAGTCGCGTCTCTCGTTCAAAAATTCCTTCCTTCAAGGCGCAACGACGATCGTGATCTCGACCACCGTAATTAGGTCAGCCGGTGGCAGGTTCATCATTCTCGCGTCCAGATGGACAAGCCAAAGCAATGCGAAAGTTGTCAGCGTTCCGTAGAAAGCAAAAACAACCAAAAAGTTTCGCTACCATGGCAACGCTCGGCAGCGGAGGCCGTCGCGGAACGCTCGCGTTCGAACGCTAATGTTCTCAACTATAACGAACGCCGCTTTGCGCCCTGCACGAGAGAGCGGGCAGCTGAGCTTCATCTCCGCCGCGACTCTGCGGAAGGCAGAGCAGAGGGAGTGATTGTGGAGAGGGAGAGGCTCGGGTTCAAGCTGTGCGCTTGAGCGAGAGGCAAAGATACGTCGCCAGCTTCCTGACATTCCAGAAGACGTCATTTTAGCTTGGTCGCTCTAATGAGAGCCAGGTGAGCAGTGAGCTCCGTACTTGAACTGTCCCCCGCCCTTGTTCAAGTCAAAGCGAATAGCGTCCTCTTCGACCATATTGCAAGCACTGCGGCTGCTAGGGACGACATCACCGACGATCAGATTTTCAAGATCTCTCAGGTGACGTCGGCCACGGAGAACATGAAGGTACAGCCACCCGCGACCGCGGGCCGTCGCCGCCGCAAGAACTGCGGACGCCGGTCCGCTGCTAAGCCTGAGGGTAGGTGTCTTCGCCATCTCGGCAGCTTGGCGCTTGCTAATCCTTTGTCTTTGCCGCGAAGAGATTACGGTTCGCGCGGGTAATCGGTGTGCGCTTGGTAAGTTTTGGTAAATGTTTACGGGCCCCACCCAGCTTGTTTATTGTTTGTTTGTTTGCGGTTCCACGCCAGCATGCTCGCGGACACGCTCGGTCTGCGAAAGAAGCATTCCGCGTCGGTTTTGCGGATCGTAATGGCAGATCTCGCCATTAAGGGGCAACCTTCTTCCCGGACGGCGTGGAACGTACTTTTTCGTGTTTTCTTTGTTTGTATGTTTGCTTGTTGCTTGTATGTTTGCATGTTGTATGTTTGCTGTTGTTGTTTTTACAGTTACTCTATAGCATTTTTTTTCTAGTGGGCTGAATAGGCGCCGATTTCTTTCATAGTCTCAGGCTGTATTAATTTCATATGCTCATTTTCAAATGAAAAATGCTTTTTTCCGCAAGCTGCGGGAGGGATCCAATCGCGGTGCACAATTTCGATCCAGATTGCGCTCTATCGCAATCGAACGTGGCCTGCGCTTGGTAACTGTTGGGTGTGCGCCAACGTGGGTGTTTGTTTATTGTTATTGTTACTTTTATTGTTATTGTAGCTGCAATTTCCTGGGCTCTGCTTGCGAAAACAAAATGCCTACTTCATTTGCGTAGGTCGTAATGGCTGCTTATGGCTTATTATGGTCTCTCACTTTTTGCTGCATCGTTCGTTGTTGTTGTTGTTGTTGTTGTTGTTGTTGTTGTTGTTGTTGTTGTTGTTGTTGTTGTTGTTGTTGTTGTTGTTGTTGTTGTTTTTACAGTTACTCTATAGCATTTTTTTTTCTAGTGGGCTGAATAGGCGCCGATTTCTTTCAAAGTCTCAGGCTTTATTAATTTCATATGCTCATTTTCAAATGAAAAAGTTCTTGCTTATTGCGAAAGACATTGTGACCCACCATTTGCAATATGCCGTTGAAGCTGTACTGAAAATCGCTTGGCTGTGGCGGGCTGCTCGTGTACCAAGCAATGTGTGCGCTTAATTTTTCCTGATATTACCCGAATGCTAGTTGAACTTGTTTCCAATTAACAAGAATAAATAACTTTTTTTCGGGAAGTAATCAAATGCGTTTTGTATTTCATACTACAAGAAAGCGAGGGCGTTCGCAATTCTTCTTTTTGTTGTTTTTGTTTCGCCAACGTGTTAATTACCACACCGCAATCTCGCTTCACGCCTGGTATTAATGGAAGAAAGGTATGGCGCCATTACGCGCACTGCCATTACTTCCGGTTGCGGCTACTTTGATTTCAATAGACGGACCTTCATTTCTAGATCAATCTGCGCTCTTTGCAATGCAGCGCTATACAATTTATTGGAAGATTCAATGCAGTGAATCAATGGGAAGCCATTAAATTGAGAAATTATTTCGAATCATTCAATTTCCATTCCCGACAAGTGAAGTGGAATTGAGCAATTATTTGCATAACTATTGCCACCCATTAGCACAAAGCACATTCTCTGAGTGAAGCAGATATTCTAGTAACTTGTTCGTCCTTACTAAAGGCTCTCCGACGTTCGCAACGCGGGCGCGCGCCGGCGTTCGTTCTGTCGCGTCACGTCGGCGATGCCATGCCATGCGCAAATCCGCCTGCCCAACGCGACGCGGCCCGACGCCGCGGCCTCAGCCAAAGCAGCGCATGCTCAGTAGGTAAGAACGCCGCGCAGAAAGCGAGCGCCGCGTGGAAAGAAACGCGGACGCGGTGCAGTCTGGGTAACGTCGTCGGCGCGAAGTGCAATGCAGCATTGCTGCATTTCGCGCCGGCTGCTGCCGGGCCGCGCCGGCGGACGCTGGTCGCGTCGGTCGCGCCTCGCGTCACCGTGCCCAGCGTGCGCGCGCGTCGACATTACGTCGGTGTATATCGAGCCCCACCGGCGCCCCAAAGCAAGCTGCTGATTAGAAGGCAGCTGACTTGCCCTCTTTCTTGCCAGTGAGCGTTTGTGTGCGCGCTTAAGTCGCGAGCATGCTTGCACGTTTGTTAATGCTATAGCGCTGTGAGCGTGTGTTTCTCTGCACGTAAGCGCCGGTGTGAGTGAACATGTGTGTGCGTAAGTGCGCATACTCCAATGCGAACGTGCGCACACAGGCAATCATTGGACAGGGGCGAATATCCTGGCCCCTCCTATATCGCACGTGTACCAATTTAAGTGCGCCACTGCAATCGTGTATAATCATGCAAGCTGGTGGGTCAGTAGTGTACGGCCGTCGTCTGTGTTTGTGTGCTGTGTGTTTGTGTGTGCGCGCGTGTGTGTCGGCGTACGTGCGCGTATGCGCGGTGTGTCTGCGTGTGTACTCATGTGTGCAATATGTGCGCATGTCTCATTCGCCAAGTTTGCACGGCCAATCGAACTGCTATCCTTACTTCGTATAGATGTCTACTAATTTGGTATCGCAATCGACGCATCGTCTTTCGGGAGAAACTGCGTCTTTTTCATTGAGGAGCCACTCATTAGGAAATCATGGTGCAGCGCCCCCTCCCCTCATTGTTCATGTTGTTCATGTTCATGTTGCCATTCATCCATGCAGCGTGCAGCGTGTGTGACCGATTATGATCGCAATAGCCATCACTCACCTTGACAACCATATTAGATGATCTCCGCACACTGTTCAAACGCGTAGCTACATGGCAGCGTGACGTTGGGGGTACTGACAATCGGGACTCTCCTTCCTCGTACAACGAAATTACTAAGCATTTTTTACTTGGCTCGGACGATCTACCCCCTCCCACATTGTAGACTCAATAGACCTCAACCTTTAACCCTAAGGCGTCTAAAGACGGACGCATACCCAAACGCCCTACTTCATCACAAGATTTACCTTAAAATTCAGACAACAAATGCATGTGCACTATGCAATGACTTAGCGAACTTAGCTCACATGCTCTGGCGGTGTGCCGCGTTACGCGGCGATGAAAGGAACACTTCTTCACGCTGGGAGGCGGTTCTACGCAGCCCCAACCTCGAAGACCAGTTTCCCCTCACGGCCACTACGCGTGAGGAGAGGCTTCCGACTTGCCCGCTGCGCGCTTTGCTGACAACCTTAAAAGTAACTTTCAGACGCGTGTCCGTCGCACGTCAAATCGAAGGCTCAGTCACATTCGTGTGCATGCGCACCGATACCTTTTGCAGGTCGCGTCCGCAAGGCAACCAGCGATACAGGAGCCAAGCGAGGACGTGCTCGCCAAGCGCGTGCCGCCGCAGAAGCCTTCGTCGCGGCTGCTGCTGCTACTGCTACCCCGCAGAGATCGGGGTACGGCAGGTGCGTCAAGGCCGGAACGGCCGAAGAAGTGCCGCTGGAGACCGTCACCACGGTGAGTGTCAACACCTTAACGTGGATGTCTTGAATTTTGCAGGGCCTCTTTCACTTTAGCTAAACAATTTTCGATGCGAAAGTGTCAAATGGCTCATTGAGTGAGCGAGAGAAAGAGGATAAACTTTAGTTGCTCGAGAGGTGGGTTTATGTAGATCGCCTGCAGTGGGTCCTCAGTCCAGAACTCCTGCGGTTTTGCTGCATGTCTCGTGCGTTCAACCAGCCAAATCTGGTCATCCGGTTCCCAGCTGTACAGCGCAGCCTCCCACTGATTCGGCGTGGCGTTGTGTACGATGGGTACTGTCTCTATATTATGGCATCCCCGTGTTTCTTGTATGGTATACTGCGGATTTCTCACCACAACAGGTACAAATGTGTCTGTGTATGGTTGGATATATGATATTGTAAATAAGTAGACATGGACATGGATTTGTATGTAGCGGCCGTCAGCATACCGACTGCTTCGTGTAAATATATTGTGGCGCGGGAATATCTATTGCCTTCTAGTTAGTTCCCCAGAAGTGCTCCAAAATGTTCCCCGTAGGTGCGGGTCACCGCTTCAGTACCTCTGGACTATGTTCTCGATTGGCGTGCAAATCCTCGAGCTACAAGATTGGCCACGAGATTCCACGCAATGCCCTAATGCCGCGGGGCCCAGATTATGTAGCGTTTTTCTTGACTATCGCCAAAAGCCATTAAGGTGATCGCTTCTTTCCTGAATACCCTATCATTAGTGAATCCCCAGTAGGCATCCGGAGAATCGGATAAGTACTAGCGAATGCTCGGAGCTGTTGCCTTCGGTAACCGCTAGAGCGACAGCGGCCTCTTCGACTTCAGACACGGTGGAGTTCTTCAGTGGTGCCCTGATCTTGTCCGATAGTCTCGAGTCGATCATCGTCACTACTGCGTCCATGTCATTCACGTATGTAGCAGCGTCTACGTACATGGTGTTCTTTCTGTTATGCTAGATCCTGGATATGGGTTCCACCCTGCTTCTGCGCATGCCCCGATGACCAACAGAATGATTGTGCCTAGGGATGGGAGCCACCTTGAACGTAGACCTGATCTCGTCCGATAGGTCCACCGTACGTTCGATCTCCTATGATTTCCTGGTGGCCTAGCCTCTGGAGGAGGGCTCGTCCTGACGTGGTACACCGTAAAATGTTATTGAGAGGTGATCTGCACCTCCCTGCGTTTATCATAGGTACTTGTTATGCCGAGGTCTAGTAGTTTTGTGGTTCTTGTGGTCAGACCGAGCGCTGTCTTATAAGCTTTCCTGAGGATTCACTCGACTTGTTTATTTACCTTTTGTTTAGGTGCTGGTAGGGGAAGCTGTAGGTGGCTCTGCTCACGACTAATGCTCTTACAAGTTGAGGGTGTATTCTTCCTTGAATCCCTTTCTAATATCTGTGATGCACATAATCATTCTTGTTATTGGGGCAGCAGACGCAGACAACAGTCTGATTGTGTGGTCCGCCCTCTGTTTAGATTGAATCCACATTCCCAGGATCCTTAGCGTTTGTACGTACTTCCGGTTGCCGTCCCGGCCAGCATGACTGTTAGGTCTACCTTTTCACCCTGTCTGGGCATTCGTACCTTAAGTATTTCCGACTTTTCAGGCGAGCAGAATAGCCCCTTGCCTTTGCATACCCGTCTACATAGTCGGCGATCGCTTGGAATCTCTCTTCTTTGAGTACCAGCGAGCACTCCGTCGATCCATATCGCTATGTCGCCGGCGTACATTGCGTACAAAATGCCGTCTATGGTGTTCAGTCTCTCCGCCAGGCCAACCATTGCGATGTTGAAGAGAAGGGGTGATATCACGGACCCTCGCGGCGTGCCCTTGTTGGGCAGCATGAACATGCCCGACCTCAGGTACCGATCCCTATGGTCGGCGTCCTGTCTGTGAGGAAGTCCTTGACGTAGCCGCGGATTTTTCTGTCGCAATTAAGTTGTTCAGGCCCGATAGTATGTCTTCATGGCTAACGTTTTCGAAGGCCCCCTTGAGGTCGAGGGTCGTGACCACGTGCTCTCCATACTTTGGAATGTTGCTCAGAAGTTCCTCCTTGATGAGGATTAGAATGTCTGGCTTTGATAGCTTGGTCCGGAAAGCAAACATAGTGTGAGGCGTCAGGTCGTTATCCTCCAGGTAATTTTGCCGCCTGATCATAACGATCATTTTATACAGTTTCCCTAAGAATGAGGTGAGTGAGCTTGGCCGCAGATTTTCCAAGCTCGTTCAGGAAATTGGTGATGCACTTAATATATTCCACCTCTAGATTTCTTATAATAGCGTTGCCGATCTCTTCTGCTCTTGCTGCCGTGTACTTGACAGCCATTCTGGCCCATGCATATACCTCTTCTTGCATAATGGTGTGGTCGAGTTTATCGTTTTCGACGCCTCGATACGGTTCCGCGCAGGCGGGGGTGTCCACGACCCCAACGTATTGCTCCCTGATTTTGTCTAGTAACTCCGCTTCACTACGCGGGTTTTTGTGGGCGATTTTGTGTAGCGTCTTGTTTCCCGCTTTAGACTCGGTTGGGTCGATGACGATCCTCAGCAGCGCCAAAATTTTGGCAGTGCTTAGCGTTCGCTTGTGAGTCACAGAGTTGGCCCCAGTTTGCTTAGAGTGCTCTTGCGCATTCTGCTCTGCTTCGGCCATGACCGCAGCGATTTTAACTTGAGTTTGCTGATGCCTTTCTGTCTCCTCGACCCCTTAGTCGTGCTTCTATGAGCTTCCCATAGGCGCAGACGACGATTATCAATTTATTAATTTCAGGGGTGGTTTCTCTCCTTCCCACTGCCTTTGTGGCCCTTTCGTACGCCTCTTGGATCCCTTTGCTATATTTCTCGATCGTTCGAATCGGATCCTTTTCGCAGTCTTGTCTAAAAGCATTCCAGTTTGGTATTTTCGCCTGTTCAAAATTTTCTCCGGATTCTCGCAGTGGTCTTGAGGGATTCCCCCATTGCTCTTTCGTGATGGGTGGAATCCCTCAAGACCACTGCGAGAATCCGGAGAAAATTTCGAACAGGCGAAAATACCAAACTGGAATGCTTTTAGACAAGACTGCGAAAAGGATCCGATTCGAACGATCGAGAAATATAGCAGAGGGATCCAAGAGGCAAATTCAACTCCGGGCTGTCCAGAGGGCCCATGACATCGCGACGGGACTTGGTCTCCTGGTCGCAACACTCCATTTGCTAGTAGATACAGCGTTTGACCGCTGGCGCCACGCTGCGCCGCTCGCGTGTACCGCGTTTCTAGGTGGTTCCGTTCACCGAGGGCGCTCGAACGCAATCATATGGTTCGCACGAATGCAATCTTCAGAAGCCTGGCTGTATGGCTGAGTGGTTACGGCGCTGGCTTCGGGATCTTGCGTACGCGGGTTCGAAACCCGCTCTGGCTACGTTTTTTTTTCTTAATATCACTCTTTTCCCTTTTTTTTCTTCTCTGTTTGCCAGCGCGGTCGCTTGAACCCCGGTGCCACGGCGGCAGCCGTGGTGCCGGGCGCCGACGCGAAGCGGCGGTCGTTGGGGTGTTGCGGAGAGCAGCGTAGCAACACCCCACATAAAAAAATACTGCTCCAGTCAGGTAGACTGCTCCCTCCCTGATAGTGAGATTATATTTGGATCATCAAAACAGTGACGCGTTTATAATACCACCGATCCCAACAGCAGGCTAGTCACCACCAGCCCAGCGTTTTCTCCGTCAACGCCTCCTCCGTTCCAACGGCGGCGGCGGCTCGAAACATGGTACGCGCGAGCGGCGCAGCGTGGCGCCAGCGGTCGAGCGCTGTATCTACTAGCAATTGGAAATACGCCTCACGGTCCCATCGTGGGCGGAGCCACTGACCTTATGTGGGGGAGCCTTCGGCTCGCCTAGATCTCAGTTCCTCAGGACTCAAATAAAGTTCTTGTCATGTCATGTCATTCTCGCAGTGGCGACCAACATCGAAAGGATAAACGCGAAACTAATTTACACAGTGCCCGCGTAGTGCGCGCGAGCTGCGTACATTCCGAGAGTTCTCGCTGAGCACGATAATCTCCGGGATTGCGACTTGCGGGTCGCGCTCAGCCGTGCTTGCCGGGGTTGAACATCGGTCGCCTTCGGTCGCTTTTTGGCCGCGAGTCACCAAACAGTCGCGCGACCTCCTGAAGTCGCCGGTGTGAATAAGCCTTAACGTGCGCCATGAATTCCTCGGGTGGAGTGCCCGCGTCGATGCCTTGAACGACTGCACGAACCACTCCGTCCGGAGCTGCCACGTACGCGTTACCTCGTACAACTTGCCGCCATTCTTCGGTCATTCTTCCATAGAGGTTAGCGGCATCCTCCCTGGTTGTGCTAACAACACGATCGTAGAGCCGTTGCGAACTCTTATAAGGAGGTATTCGTCCTTGCACACTTCGTAGTTGCCACACGCAGCTAGGACAGCTCCCACCAATGATAGTTGGTGAAATTCCGCACGATCAGCCGTTTCTTACGTAAAATTATCACTTGGATGTCATTAATCGGTAGCGAGGCAGTCTTCTTCGGAAGGTCCCCTTCGCTACCCCTTTGTTTTCTAGTGCGTTCCTTCCCACGTCGGAAGTAACGTCATGATAACTCACGTTTCGCTGTTCTCCGAAAATAATCGCAGTCGCAGTCATAGCAGCTACGCTTCAACGTAACTTTTCTCGCTTCAACTTCTTGCAGTTAAGCTTGCTCAAGGCTAGCTACGAGTTCAAGTTCGTCTCATCATGCGTCCATGGTAGATCGGTACTCCCGCGGTCTGTTCTTTCTGAAAATTCTTGCAATTCGATGCGGTAAATCTCGTTCGCAGCGGGCGAAATGATTTAAAACCCACCAGGTCCAGCCGAAAGGCAGTGTCGGTCTATATCGGGTTCGTTTCGCTCCCGTACCTAAGCGCTAACCCCGTCTAGGCTTAGCGCGCCTGTGTATTCTCTATGGCGGGACCCTTATAACTAGCTAGGCTTAGCTCGGTGGCCTCTACTTCAACGCTAATTGATTGAGAACATCACTTACCGTCTTGAAAATTATATCCATCGATTCCGCTCCTTGACATCTCTCAGTCCGCACCAAAATGATGCTGCTGCGATGACTTGGTCCGGGCAGGATGGTCGTTGCAGACGGAGCCCATGCAAAGCAGGTCTGCTCACTCTGGCCCCCTTAGCGGCGTCCCCTCATTGAGCGAAAAAGGTGGCGTCTGTCATCTGTACCAGCGAAACGTCAGGTAAATTCCCATTGCATGCGACGCCATGTCTCGAGCGCACCTAGACGGAGCAGAGCGGACGACAGGGAACGCCTGCTATCGCGACAGCACGCCACGTGTTGTGTGAGGGGAGAGGACATCGCCTCGACGCCACCTCACCCTCGCGCTCTCCCTCTTTCTCTCTCTCAGAAGACTGTGCTATCCGCTCGTTCCTTTTTAGCGCAAGCTCTCCCCTGCGTTCTAACTGCACCTCAGTAAGGCCAAATCGAAACGCGCCAGTCGACTCAACGCGCTCGCTCGCCCGCGAGGAGTTTGATGAGTCGAAGAACCGGCAAGCGTCGTTCAATTGGACATTAATGCTTTCGCATTTACAACTCATAAGAAGTGCCTAGTTGTCCTCGGATCATTTTTACATTAGACATGATATTACCCTGAACCCTATAACTGATAATGTCTGTAGAATTCGTGTGCGTGTGTGTGTGCTAAATTGGCCTAAATGCAAGACAATACTAATGCGTGGCGTCACACGTACGTGCAATTGCGGTTCTTCTCTTGGGGAATCTAAGAAAGCCAATGGTCGTCTTGATTTTCCGTAACAGTAATAAACATTTTTGAAAAAAAAAATAGAAACAGAATCTTGAAAGATACGTGTTTCATTTAGGTAGCTGTTTATCTACCTGTGCACGCAACAAAGCTTGCTAAAAATAAATGAAATACCTAATGTGTGTGCATGCTTTCAATGATGCTGGAGATGGAAGAAAGTGGTTATACGTAAATATTCAAAAGACACACCAATTTGACATATGATGGGAGTAGGGTATAGGACGAAGCGCTTCTTTCTTTCAGTTTTTGTTTTATTGCACCTTGTGGTGGGGAAGGCCAAGGAAAATCATGGTGTGAAAGTTCCTCAGCTCCCCTTTTCCAACTCGGCATGACAACGAGTCTTGAGACTGTACAATGCTGCTGTTCAGCCTCTCTTACTACGAGAAAAAAACTTACTAGCTCGCTAGATTTATGCTAAGCAAAAGCCAGCGGAGTCCTTACAAAGCAGTACAGAGTGGTTCACTCCTAAAGACGACGTTTACACTGCGCGTGCTTTTTTCTCTTTTTTTTTATGGCAAATGCAAATGGCAAATGCAGCTCTGCAGCAGATCACATGTCCGTAGGTCCAAACATATGCAAAAACGTGATCAACTACTCTACTACCAGAGTCTACTATCAGGATGTACTATGCCACTATCAGTTATCCATATGTCTGTGCCAGATCGCGTGCAAAATTCGATCACATTTAAGTATGATGTGGACCGCGCGGTGACTTCGTTGGTCCCCCCCCCCCCCCATGTGTGTCACAGGCGAGCGAGTCAACCATCGACCGGCAGGCCGAAATGTACGTCGCGAACATCCTGCCGGACCCGGCGACCACAGTTTACCCGGAGCGGGGCAGCGTGCAGGCAGCCTCGTGCAGCGGCAACACGTATCCAAGCTGCGAGGAGCCCCCCACCCCACCTCCACAACGACGCCGCGGTGAGTCCGTAAGCAGGCGTCGATGCCAGAGCAGCGACCAACTGCGAAGTTAACTGTACAGTGTCTATAGCAGAGTTTCTTCTTGGGGGACAGCCCGTTCATACCGAAAGCAATAATGGTAGCGCTTACGGTACGGACACAAGAAAGGTGACAACATGCTTGACCCTCTGCATGTGTACTTATATTGCTGTCTCACTTGGCGAAATAAACCCCACATGAGTGTACGGTTCGTTTGGTAACCTGTCGTGCGTCCGTCTCATAAACGCTACATAATCACTGCCCACAGACAATCTGCGGGCAATGTAAATTCCGAGTAACATAATGCTGCGCATCCTCCTTTTCACGGTGTGTGTAACGGTGTGTGGAACGCTCTCGCGCTGTGTTGGCAGAGCAATGTCGTGTACATGCCGAAAGGGCACGGCGTCTGTGTGTGTTTCTGCAGGAGGACGCGCTCACCCGACCGACCCCAGTGCGCCGGCGCCGGCGCGTGGCGGTCGATGGCGACGAGCGCGTCGTGCGCAAGGTCCAATCGGGCCGCTGGTGCTCGCTGCTGCCCGTGGGCTCGGTGGTGCGCAGACCCTCGGTCAAGCTGGTGCAGCTCGTCGCGCAGGCCATACACGAGAGCCCGCACCGGGTGCTGCGAGTCACGCACGTCTACGCCGCGCTGCAGTGAGTCGCCGCGTTCCCAGTTGAACGCTTGCGTTTTCTGGAATGCCTCAGCTTGTGCGCGTTTGCAGGATAGTGAATCGGGAACAGCGGGAGATTCAACGCGGGCACGCTGTTAACACGAATTAACAACTAGCCCAGTCAGCCGCCTTGCAGGAGAAGAAGCCCGGCAACCATACAATCTTCCCGTTCTCGTTCTCTTTCTCCGTCATCTCATTTGTAAACGAATAAAAGAAAAAAAATGAGAAACTAAAATTTTGATTGTATGCATTTTTGAAATAGAGTTGGCCGAGAAAAGAGGGCTATGTTTTGTCCTAGATACTATGGTATGGTAGTTGTGCTTGAGTCAAGCAGCGCGCAGAAATAACGTGACCGAAAGGAAAACAGACCCAGCGCCTGTCTATCTTCCGTAGAGCTGTGTCTGCTTTCCTTGAAAGATTAGTATTCTGTTAGCGTTGCTTGCCTCAAGAATAGAATGCGAACTGGCCCAACAAACCATCCTTTTTTGTACGGGGTACACTTTATTTTGTGTGTGTGCGCTGGTACAAAGGAAACTTATCCGCTCGACCTTATGTGTATACAGTGTACTACATCGAATCTATTGACGTACGAATAAGTAGTGCTCTAAGATTATTGGGATGCCATGCCGACGAACATCGTCAGCAGGGACACTTGGCCCGAGCGCATTTTCTATGTAACCACCGAATGACCAAGTACCAATAACAGAATGCCTAACTAAAGATCACTATGTCTCATCATGATTATATGACTAGCAAACCATGTTAATTTCCTGAAATAATAATCACATCCTTGTCGAAATCACTCATTCTATTATTCGAAATTAGTTGTGATTAATTAGCGGTTCGTTTTTTTATAAGCAATACGTTTTATACTCTACCATCACTCTTGCTGTAACTAGTCTCTTACTGTTTGCACTACTTCCAAATTTCGCGTCTTTTTATCATTAAAACAATTACCTCCCATCTAACCCCCACTTCTTGGCCCATTCCCTGCAGTTGGTAAGCATCATTATTTGTGCAGAAAATAAGCAAGCCGAGCCAATTCATTGTATTCTCTTGTTTTTGCATTATCTGACACGCCTCACTTGCAGGAACAGATACCCTTACTACTGGCTCCAGGACAAGAAGGGCATCAGCAGCTGGAAGGTAAGTGACTCGGTTACAATAGTTTCCAGTCAAGCAATCCTCCGCAACTTGATAGCATCACAGCGGCTTTAGGCTTCTTCAATAAGTCTAATGCCTGCAATGAGTCCTAATGCATAATTATAAAACTTAAAGTCGTCGGTGTTATCCTAGACAGTGTCATGGCATTCCAGTATCCCTTGCCTCGATTACACAAAGCCCATGGGTCTCGAGACGCAGCAATGTGCGGAAACGGAAAACGCATATTTCCATTCCAATTGTGGATATCGTGCTTGGCGAAGTAACCAACAATGGACCACATTGTTGTCACTGTTGTTGGGAACCACTTGACCCCATCTGTGTTTGCGATATGTGTGCGCACACTAAATGGAGTTGTCGAAACATCTGCTTTTCCTTTATCCGGACTATTTAGATGCATGCACCTTGTAGCTGCAGCTGGGAATGTAATCATACGCGCACATGCTTGGATACATTCGGGCCCCCACTGTCTTTTCGTATTCGTAATAACAAGCAATTCGCAACTGTCTTTAATGTTTTCGTTTCTCTTTCCCAATGTGTGAAACAGCCAGCCGGGGTAATTTAACTCGCGCCAACTCGTCCACGTGCCTCGTTATCGATCGCTTGCCCTTCCTCTTAATAAAAGAAAGACAAGTGATCAAAGACTAGATAAAGCAAGAGAAAGTAAAATGATAAGCATACGTGATGTCTTGAAAAGGGTTTTGCTGTGATTTGCATTCGCATGTATTCGTATTAGTGACCTTTCACAAATGAACAGCTGTGAGTTGGTGACGTGATTGATGTTGTATGTGTGCGCAGTTAAACATCCACAATTTTAATTTCTGCGACTAAGTGCTGCATCTCCTGACATGCTGGTGTTTGCGGAAGGCGCTATCAGATTATGTTGTCATCATTACTTGAGTTAATAGGACACCCACAGCCGTCAAATGTGTGGAAGGAACAGCGAGCCCTTATACAGTGTTTGATATTGTAAAGGAAGCTCCTAAGTCGGTGAAAACATGTACATGGCGAACTTCTTCAGAAGCGTACACAGCTTTGTAGGTTTAACAAGTCTACAAGGGAATAATGCTTGGCATCATCATAATCATCATCAGTCTATATTTATGTCCACTGTAGGACGAAGGCCTGCCCCTGCGATCTCCAATTACCCCTGTCTTGAGCTAGCTGATTCCAACTTGCGCCTGCAAATTTCCTAACTTCATCACCCCACCTAGTTTTCCGCTGTCCTTGACTGCGCTTCCCCTCTATGGGTATCCATTCTGTAACTCTAATGGTCCACCGGCTATCCAACCTACCCATTACATGGCCTGCCCCGCTCCATCTTTTTCTCTTAATGTCAACTGCAATATCGACTATCCCCGTTTGTTCTGTGATCCACACCACTCTCTTTCTGTCTCTTAACGTTAGGCCTAACATTTTTCGTTCCTTTGTTCTTTGTGCGGACCTTAACTTGTTTTCGAGCTTCTTTGTTGCCCTCCAAGTTTCAGCCCTACATTTTAGCACCGGTGGAATGCAATGATTGAGCACTTTTCTTTTCAACGACAGTGGTAAGCTCCCAGTCAAGATTTGGCAATGCCTGCCGTATGCACTCTAACTAAATTTTATTCTTCTGTAAATTTCCTTCTCATGATCAGGGTCCCCTGTAATTAATTGACCTAGATAAACGTACTCATTTACAGACTGCAGGGGCTGACTGGCGATGCTGAGTTATTGTTCCCTTGCCAGGCAGTTGAACATTATCTTTGTCTTCTCCATGTTAATCATCAAACCCACTCTCACACTTTCTCGGTAAGGTCCTCAATCGTTCGTTGTAATTCGTCCCCATGGTTACTGAATAGGACAATGTCATCTGCAAAGCGAAGGTTACTGAGATATTCACCGTATCCTCACTGTTAAGCCTTCCCAGTCTAAGAGCTTGAATACTTGTTCCAAGCATGCAGTGAATAGCATTGGAGAGTTACCTTTCTCGATAGGTAACTTTCTACTTTTCTTCTGAAAAACCAAGGCAGCTTAGGAATCTTTGTTGATATTTGCCAAGATATTCACGTATGCCTCCTCTACTCCTTGACTACGCAATGCCTCTGTGACTGCATAAATTCCGTATGGTATAATAAATATATTCACCAATATAATTTCCAATAGAATCGGGGCAGCACTTGACTTCAGTCAAGTAAGAGAACAGGCTGGCTTCAGGAAGGAATATTCTATGATGGATCATGCCCATGTCATCAATCAGGTAATCGATAAATCTGCCGGAGTACAATCAGCCTCTCTATATGGTCTTCATAGATTATGAAAATGCATTTCATTTAGTAGAAATACCAGCAGTCATACTTGGTATACTACCAACATTAGTTTTCAAGTCAGTGAGAATTGTCATAAAACAATCGCCATTGAAATTTTGTGCCTTTTCTTTCTATAACGCGGCCCGCCCGGTGCTTTCAGGTCACGGGTGGCATGAGTGCATAAGTCTCGACATTGAATGTATTGACAGGAAACTAGCGAGCACATACTGTTCAAAAATGCGAAAACACCCGTGTACTTAGATTTAGGCGCAAGTTAAAGAACCCCAGGTGGTACAAATTTCCGGAGTCGCCCACTACGGCGTGCCTCATAATCAGATCGTGGTTTTGGCACGTAAAACACCATAATTAAATTTTTAACATACTGTTCAATACAGGAAACGCACGCGAGACAAAGGGCGATTGTTGTTTAAGCGGGATTCACACAGCCAGATGGATTGCCGATTTAGCCAGTGGATGAGCATGACGAAGCTCAGCACCACCGAATCACGTCACACACAAAAACGACGCAGACGACCTGCTAGCGGCGCGATTCGTTACAGCTCAGCCACGTGACTGTTGTGTGTGGGCTGAACGGGCGATACGTCGGACCGTGCGGATCCAGCTTTAGGGTCAAGATAAGCCCCAAAGTGCGTTAAGAATCAAATCAATTAGAATCAAAGGCAATACTTGTCTTCTCCTTCGTTCAAACGAACGTGTGCTATGATCACTACATGTGGCCGTGTAGTGCTGATAGTGCATCGAGGAATAACCGAGCGTACTAGTGTATATCATCATCCCTGTTTTTCTGCTTCTGTGTGTTTGAGCCTGGGCCGTGCCTGCGGAATAAACGGGTCTGCCAGTGCTTCCTGTCCTGGTCGTCTTCCGTCTTTTCAAAGTGGTGGAGGTGCGTCAAGATCCCGACGTCCTCCTCCGTTCCTGCCCTACCTGGAGCTACATTCCGGTCGCCGCCTGCGCCCGGCCACCCCTACAGCTATGGCCACCCCTGCGTCAGCCGCTGGCACTATCGCTACCCCTAACGCTCCCAGTCCCACGACACCGGCTGCAATGACATCGTGCACCATTACCACCACTCAACGTGATCCACCAGTCTTTGCGGGTCTCCGCGGGGATGACGTCGACGACTGGCTCGACAATTACAACCACGTGACTTCGGCAAATGGGTGGACCAAGAGACAGAAAGAAGTTGACTAACGTCGCGTTCTATCTGGCCCACGTTGCGAAGACGTGGTATTTTAACCACGAAACTGACTTCGCCGAATGGTCACTGTTTACTACCAGCTTGCGGCAAATCTTCGCGTCTTCATCTGGCCGTTCAGAAGTTGCCAAACAGAAGCTCGCTGCGCCTGTTCATCTTCCACAAGAGTCATATACATCGTGCATCGTTCGCCCTTCTTCGCGGCTCCTTCGCCGCCGCTCTGCATCACCGCTTCGCCCCATCTCCCGCCTTGCTGACCAACACTCGGAAAACTAAGGATTGCAGTTTTTGGAGGGAAAACTGCATCCTGTCGAACATCACAAATACCTCCTTGTCGCCTGGCCAATATGCTATCTGTAACTCTCTAAGGTGTTCCTGTGCAAGCTCTCGTCGATACTGGTGCCGCTGTTTCCGTTCTGCGTAGTGATTTGTGCTCACGGCTCCGTAAAGTCAGAACGCCTTATCTTGGACCCGTGTTACGCGGCGCTAATGACGTACTCATTCACCCCTTCGGACAATGTACGGCTCGTGTTTGGATCGACGGCATTCGTCACCACATTGAGATGATTGTGCTACCCGCGTGCATCCATGAACTTATTCTCGGTTAGGACTTCCTGCATTCTGCCTCCGCTGTTATATCATGTAGGGAGAACGCCGTCCACATTACAGATACCACGGATGCACTTATTTTGGAGTCGTCACCCTTCATCTTGAACTTGGCCGTCGTTGCAGACTACGTCCTGTACCCTGGTCACGAACATATTGTAGCTGTCACATCCAGCCAGGTAACCGATGGAGACGCACTGGTTACTCCATCTCCACGCTGCACTTCACGAGGAATTCTAGTCACCCCTTGTCTCGTCCGGTTTTCATGTGGCCAAGCTCTCATGTTCTCCTGCAACACAACCCCTGATCCTGTGCTGTTGCCCAAAGGGATGACCGTGGTAACTTTCACTGACCCGCCACTGATCTCTGTCGCAGCGCTTTCTGCTTCTTCGTCACCAGTACGAACCTCAGGTTTGAATTCTTCTTCTCTCCGAGCCTTAATTGATTCTGACCTAACCGCTTTCCAGTCGGATGCGTTACTCGCCCTTTTGGCTAAGCACAAATCCTGCTTTGATAGTTGTGCCACCGCACTGGGCCAGACTTCCGTGGCTGCACACCGCATCGAAACCGACGGTTCAACAATTATGCGCCGTCGCCCATATCGTGTTTCGCAGTCGGAACGGAAGGTCATTGAAGAACAAGTTGATGACATGCTAGCACGAAATATTATACGACCTTCATCCAGTTCCTCGGCGTCTCCTGTCGTTCTGGTGAAGAAAAAGGATGGTTCCGTTCACTTTTGCGTTGATTATCAAGCGCTCAATAAGATTACACGCAAGGATGTGTATCCCATGCCTCTAATTGAGGACGCCTTAGATACACTACAAGGAGCAGAATATTTTTCCAGCCTTGATCTGCGATTGGGATATTGGCAGATTCCCATGAACGAGGCTGACAAAAAGAAAACCGCTTTCGCCACACCGGACTGACTTTATGAATTTAATATAATGCCATTTGGCCTGTGCAACGCTCCAGCCACGTTTGAGCGTATGATCGACACTGTTCTTCGTGGCATAAAGTGGAAGACCTCTAGCTGTTATCTGGATCACATCGTTGTTTTTTCTTCCAGCTCAGCCAACACCTGCAGAGATCAGACGAAGTCCACCAATGCATTTCAAATGCTGGCCTCCAGATTTATACTAAAAAGTGCACATTTGCCAGCAGAAGCATCAAAGTGCTGGGTCACGTAGTTTCAAAAGACCCCATCCAACCAGACCCTTAGAAGATTACTGCTGTGCTTCAATTGCCTTGCCCATCGAATCAAAAAACATGGCGCAGCATTCTCGGTCTAGCGTTTTTTATCGCCGTTTTATACGCAATTGTGCTACAATAGCAGCTCCTCTACATAAGCTACGGGTCACCGGTGCCTCTTTCACATGGTCCGAAGACTGTGAGTCGGCATTTCAAGCCTTTAAGAAACATCTCACTTCCGGACCGGTGCTTCGCCATTTTGATTGGAGGGCGCACACTATACTCCACACTGACGCAAGTGCACAAGGCATCGGAGCAGTGCTCCTGCAACGGGGTCCCGCGTCTAAAGAGCAGGTTGTGGCGTATGCCAGCCGGACCCTCTCGCCATCTGAACGGAACTACACGATCACAGAGCATTATTGCGTGGCTATTGTTTGGTCCATTCAGAAGTTTCGCCCGTATCTCTACGGTCGCCACTTCACCATCGTCACCGACCATCATGCTCTGTGTTGGCTATCATCAATGAAGAACATGTCAGGACGCCTGGGACGCTGGATACTGCACTTACAAGAATATGATTTCACGATAACGTACCGGTCTGGCAAATGTCATCATGATGCAGACGCACTGTATCGATGCCCGCTTTCGCCTTCTATCGATCGTGCGCACTCCCCGTCTCTACCACGTCGCTCTGCCGCAACGCCTGCCTCCTACCAACTCACGCTAATGTCACTGGATCGAGCTCAGATTTCTTCACGCTCCGCTTTAACTTCCCTTCAGCACACAGACTCCTACTGTCGAACTCTCAATGATCGCCATCGCGGCCTAACTAAACCACCCAACAGCCGCTTGTGACGCCAGTTTCGACAATTTCGCCTTCAAGATGGGGTGCTTCATAGTTATATTTATCATCCCACGGGTGACAAGTGGGTCCCAGTCATACTTCGCTGCTTCGAGTTTTAGAAGCAGTTCATGATGACGTTGCCGCCGGCCACTTAGGCTTCCACAAGACCTACGACCGTATCAAGACCCACTGCTTCTGGCCTGGATTGTCTACAACGGTAGCAAAATACGTTGCCTCATGTGCGTTGTGTCAGCGCCGTAAACGCTCCACATCCCCTCCTGCCGGTTTTCTTCAGCCTTCATGTCCGACCGAACCTTTCGAGTTCGTTGGAATTGACTTATACGGTTCCTTGCCGTTGACGCCCTCCGGTCACCGCTGGATCGTCACTACGGTAGACCACTTAACAAGATACGCCGAGGCTGCGTCTCTTCGATCTGGTGCTGCTTCTGAGGTTACTGACTTTTTCTTGCAATCCATATTCTTGCGCCCTGGTGCTCCTCACGTTCTTTTGTCCGATCGTGGCAAAGCCTTCATGTCCCACGTACTCGAGGAAGTCTTGCGGGAGACTAATACGAAGCATAAAACCACTTCTACATATCACCCGCAAACCAACGGCCTTACTGAACGCTTCCACCGAACGCTCTCTGACATAATTTCTATGTACTTACGTCCTGACCACACAAACTGGGACAACGTCCGTCCTTTTGTTACATACGCTTATATTACTGCGACACAACGAACTACCGGTTACAGCCCTATCTTCCTCGTGTATGGACGATCTGCCTCCTCCGTCTTCGACACCGAATTCTATTTCTCTCCTGCTTCGCCTAACACCTCCCTCCCAGAAGAGTTTACAGCTCGAGTTGCGCATTGTTGTGAAATTGCTCGTCGCAACACCGCCGCTGCCCAAGAAGAAAGAAAACGTCGATGCGACCGTAAAGGCCGCGACATCGCCATCCATCCTGGTAACCCAGTCCTCCTACGGACGCCGGTTCGAACCCCGGGACTTTGGGAGAATTTCCTTCACCGGTACATTGGGCCCTACACACTCCTACAACAAACTTCCGCAGTGAACTCTCTAGTCACTCCGCTACACTCCGTCGCGGTCCGTCGTCGTCGTAGTGCAGAAATTGTTCACATCTCCCGCATGAAGCACTTTATTCCCCGTTCAGCCGATCTTTTCATTCCGGCCAGGTTGGCCGCTTCCACGAGGGGGGAAATTAGTGTAAGCACATTTAACGTACTTCATCGTTCTCATTTGTATGTAGCCATCACCATCCCTGTTTTTCTTCGTCGTGGTTGAGCCTGGGTCGTGTCTGCGGAATAAGCGGGTCTGCCAGTGCAGCCTGACCTGGTCGTCTTCCGTCTTTCAATATATATATATATATATATATATATATATATATATATATATATATTATATCAGAGAAGCAAACAATCACAGCAGCCGGCACAGAAGTCGTTTAAAAAAAGAAGCACGTAGGAAAAACATAACAGGACTTTACTGCCGTTTCGGCCGGGGTCCTGCCTTCATCAAGCGTCTTCAACGAGCTCCTCTTGATGAAGGCAGGACCCCGGCCGAAACTTCAGTAAAGTACTGTTATGTTTTTCCTACGTGCGTCTATTTTTAAAACTATATATATATATATATATATATATATATATATATATATACATACATATATATGCATACATATGTATGTATACATATATATACATGGTCCCGTTCCTGCGCACTTAGAGCGCGTATACCAAGTGTGGTCTATATTTCACGAGGTTAGGCAGCAACGCAGACGGCGCAAAGCCTGACGCACCCATAATGACGAGTAAGCTTCTGGCAAGGATGACGTTCGAGCTCCTGGCCGAGAGAGGCGCAGGGAGCTGACGCCGAGTGACGCGCGAGGTCTGTAGCAATGCGTCTGACCTCTCTCCCAGCGCGAGCAAATCGCCCCGGGACGCTAGCGAGGTGAATGCAAGGGTGTGAGATTATGTCTCTCTCGCTCACCGGCACCTCGATACCCCTCGCAGAGCTGAACGCTTGACTGTAAATGTGCAAGGTGTGAACTGTGAATTTCTCTCTTCCTTCTCCTCTTTCAATCCCTTCTCCTCCTTCCCCAGTGCAGGGTAGCCTACCGGGCTCAGCCTGGTTAACCTCCCTACCTTTCCTTTCTCACTTTTCTCTCTCTCTTTCTCTCTCTCTCGCAGAGCTCGGTGCGTCACGCTCTGTTCCAAAAATGGTTCATGAAGCTCCGCCCCACGTCCGGAATGTACCAGACGGTTCGACCCAGGAGTTTCTTCTGGGGCCTCAACTACAGCAACAGGTGGGTGGGTGGGTGGGTGTGTGTGTGTGTGTGCGTGTGTGCGGGTATACGTAACCAGTCGTCTGGACCCTATGTTGGCAATTTAGTTCAGTAAAGCGAAAACCACGTGTGGTTTATTCAGCCAGTTAGCAACGACTGCCGGCTGGTGGAGGACTTCTCCGCTGTCCGCAACTAATTCTTTCTTGGTCCTTCGGTTCGACCTGTGTCATACACAGAAGGATTAGCGACGGATAGCGAGAAAGAAAATACTTTACTTCTTGCTGCTTTTTTATCGCTCTAACATGATGCGTAGTTCTGTCAACTATGTATACATCGGTTAAGACGGATATGCCGGTAGACGAACATGGAGGGGAACGGCGAGGCCAATTATAAAGCTAACTTCGCCAATGAATGAATGAATGAACTTTTATTTCCCTTTTTAAGAAAGGGGAGGGGCCGGGGGGGAGAGAGGGAGGCCTGTGTGCTCGAGTCTTAGCACCTTGTGCTGCCAGACGTCCGCCTACCAGTCGTGGTAGGCCTCCGCTACCTCCTCAGCCCACCTCAGGACTCGGTCCTGCAGGGTGGGATCGGAGCTGCGCAGGGCAGTCTCCCACAGCTCCTCGCTACTAATTAATGGTTTGAGGTTGCGGGGGGGATATTTGATGGGGCATTTCCACATTATATGGGAGAGATCTGCAGTCTGGACAGGGCAGAAGCGACACTTGGGTGTCGGGTATGTGTCGGGAAAGAATAAGTGCAAAGTGCGTGGGGTAAGAAAAGTGCGAGTTTGTAGTTGGCGCCACAATATTTCTCTCTGGCGCGTGCTCGACACAGAGAGAGGTGGATACGTTAGGCGTTGGTGTTTGTAATGTGTGCAAATTTCATGGAATGTGATGAGTGCGTCTTTATTGGTCTGTTGTTGGGAGTCATTGGCTTCTGGGGTAAGGCCCACATTTCCGTCCACTCGGTCCGTGAATCCTCGAGCAGCGGCATGAGCCATTTCGTTGCCTGGTAGTCCTTGATGTGCTGGAGTCCAGATGAGAGCGATGTAGTTTTTTGGCGGGTGAGCGACTAGTAGAGAGTGCGCGATGTTTGTAATGTAGCCGCTACTGAAGTTCCGGATAGCAGTCTTCGAGTCACTGATGATGACATCGCAATCAGGTAGCCCTGATGCGAGTGCAATGGCGGCCTCTTCTGCGTCGCCCGCTGAGGTGGTCCTGACTGATGCTGAACGAACAGTGTTGCCCTGCTTGTCTACGACCGCTAAAGCATAACGATTTATAGTTTTATAGGCTGCGGCGTCCACGTAGTAAACTCCTTCCGCCTGTCCATAGCTGCGTTGTAGCGCCTTGGCTCGAAGTTTCCGGCGTTCGACGTGAAATTCGGGATGCATGTTTCTGGGTAGGGGTTGGATGTGGCATTGGCCGTGTATGTTCGGAGGAAGTTGATGTTGCTTGTTCTCGTTGAGTGGTGGGGCGTAGTGAAGTTGTCTCAGGATCTCACGCCCAGCTGCAGTGGTGGAGAGTCTGTGATATTGCGATGATAGATGTGCTTCGGTTAATTCTTCAAAGGTATTGATTGTGGCTGTGGCCATCACCCTCTGTGTGGATGCTCTAATCGGAACACCAAGAGCGACTTTGTGTATCTTGCGGATCAAGCAGTTTACAGTGTCCGCTTCCTTCCTAGAGAGTGAGAGATATGGTAGTGCGAAGGTGATTTTGCTTAGGACAAAAGCTTGGATGAGCTGAATCAGTTCCTTCTCTCGAAGCCCTCCGTGTTTATTGGAGATCCTTCCTATGAGGCGTAGCGTGTTATCTACTGTTGTTTGTAGTGCTTGCAAGGTACGCTGATTTGCTCGGTTGCTTTGAAGGTGAAGACCTAGCACCCTTATCCTGTCTACCTGGGGTATGGAGTGCCCTTCAACTGTGAGGTCGATATTCGGGGGCGATGTCCTGAAGCGTCTCGTGGGGGGCAGAAGGAGAAGCTCTGATTTGGTGGGGGAGCACCTAAGGTTCAAGTCGTGACCTACTTGTTCGATCTGGTCAATGGCTGCTTGAAGGGTGTCTTGGATGTGCCCGTCCGAACCTCCGGTCATCCACAGCGTAATATCGTCCGCGTACAGTGAGAATCGGAGGTCGGGAATCTTCTTTAGAGCGAAAGCTAAAGGTCGCATAGCCAAATTGAAGAGGAGGGGGGAGAGTACTGCCCCTTGGGGCGTACCAGTGCTTCCTAAACGTATCTGACCTGATTGTTCGCTGCCTAATTGGAGCGTTGCAGTGCGCTTCGTCAGGAAGTTGCATATATAACGGTAGATTCGCTCTCCACAGTTTATACTGTTAAGTTCGCGTAGAATGGCCAAGTGGGACACATTATTGAAGGCTCCCTTGAGGTCGAGGCCCAGCAACGCTTTTGTGTCACGTGCGTCGCTCGGTTCAATGATATCTTGTTTGAGCCTTAGCATGACATCCTGGCAAGAAAGAGACTTGCGAAATCCAGTCATTTCCGAGGGGAACAAGCGATGATCTTCGATGTATTTGGAAAGGCGTAGGTGGATTACGTGCTCCAAGATCTTCCCTATGCATGAGGTGAGAGAGATGGGACGGAAGTTATCAATGTGAATTGGCTTATTCGGCTTGGGAATGAAGATCACCTTGGCTGCTTTCCATTGTTGGGGTATCTCGCCCTCTTCGAGAGAGTGGCTGTAATACTCGGTGAGTTTGCGTATGGATTGCTCATCGAGGTTGCGAAGCGTCTTATTTGTCACAGAGTCTGGACCTGGTGCCGTGGTAGTTCGCACTTGGTTGAGGGCATGTCGAACCTCCGCTTCTGTGATGGGGCTGCAAAGTTCCTCATTGGGTTCACCAGTATAGTCGGGCATGGGGATTTGCGTAGGAGGGGGCATATGTTTGGAAGCCAAGTTACTGAACATTGTCGGCAGGTCCGCTGCATGTTCATGTAGCAGTTTATTGATCTGGTGGTTATTATGCGTCCTAGATGTGGTGGGGTCGAGCAGGTGCCGGAGCAATTGCCAGGTCTTTTTAGTGCTAAGATGACCATGCGCTCCTTCGCAAACCTGAGTCCATTGCTGTGCCCTCAATTTTCCTTCTGTGTATGACACAGGTCGAACCGAAGGACCAAGAAAGAATTAGTTGCGGACAGCGGAGAAGTCCTCCACCAGCCGGCAGTCGTTGCTAACTGGCTGAATAAACCACACGTGGTTTTCGCTTTACTGAACTAAATTGCCAACATAGGGTCCAGACGACTGGTTACGTATACCCGCACACACGCACACACACACGCCAAACAACAGCCACAGAATGCCCTACAGATCATGGTGCCATAGTGCATGTCTCGAAAAGCAAAACTCTGGTGTGCTTGCGTTGTAGTGCAGGTTAAAGAGCCCCATGTGGTCAAAAATAATCTAGACCCCTCCACTATGACGTGCGTCATCATCAGAACTGGTTTTGGCACGTAAAACCCCAGAAAGAAGAAGAAGAAAAAGAAGAAGGCCCGGATCCTGCGTGACGTAACGCTGAGAGCAAGCCTACTACTAAATGAGAGCCCCAAAGCTCTCATGGCCTGCAGGACCTTTAATAAAGTTGAATTCCTTCCTTCCTTCCTACTCGCATCATACGTGACTGTGTCCGGTCCCTGCGTGGCTGCGTCAAATTCCTGCAAGCGAAATATACGTGATCAGAAAATAATACCGGGGGTTGGGATGGCGGCCTGGGCTGCGACAATGCGTGCTACGAGACCTTTGCTGCGAGGGTGATGGGAGCTCGCGAAAACGCAGTTGAACACGAGGGCAGTCCTCAGCCGGCGGAGCCAGCGCTTCGACAGGACGACGCCTGTTCGTTCGGGCCTCGACGAGCTAGACACCTCCAGTGGACACGTTGGCCGCAGGCCGAGGCTCCATCCTCGATGAAGTATTACGATGCGCCTCGAGGGATTGAACGTTTTCGCTATTGACCGTTGTCTTGCCACAAAAGACCAAAGCTTTACTAGAACAGAATAGCCCTACACGTATCGAAGCCGAGGGTTCCGCTTACTTAGTAAAAACCCTTAGCTGAGGTCGTTGTACATGATAGCGCGTCGTAGTCTTTTTGCGCATTCGCTTTTGTGCTTGCCTTCCCTTGGCACAACTACCCTGTGGCCCTTTTTATCTGCCTGTTTCTCCCTCCTGTCCCCACTACGTAGAGATAAAAACGACATTGACGTTTTTTTTTCTTCAGAGATTTACCAACAGTCTCGCTGCACGTTTAAAACAAAATGCCACCAGATGACATGGAAATCGAGAATAAAAAAAAAACAAAGGCCAGCAACCGTCACGTTCTGTTGAACATGTTAGTAAGAAATATATTGTACAGACATGTTACATGTACAAATATGTTAGTAGTACATATGTTAGAACGAACGAAAGACATATAAAGCCAACAGACAACGAAGCCAAGGAAACCGTCGGGAAAATTACGTGTGGTTGAAATTGGAATGTAGAAAGTAATGAAGAAAAGGGAAATGAAAATGGACGAAAAGATAACTTGTCGCCGGTGGAAGCGTGAACCCGCAACACACAATTGGTAGTGCAACGCACGCGTAATGCGGAGGTTTCGGGTTCGGCTCCCGCCGGCGACAAGTTATCTTGTCGTCCACTTTCATTTCCCTTTTCTTCATTACTTTATACATTCCAATTTCAACTACACCTAATTTCCGGATGCTTTCCTTGGCTTCATTATCTGTTGGCTTTATGTTGGTTATGATAAGCAAAATTGAGCCCCTCGGTTCCCCTTCTTTCGTGCAAAACCGAAGACGCTTTTACCTGATCGAACTACAGAAGTGGACTCTGTCCACAGATACGGAGGCACTGATGCGAGCATGTGCCCGAGAAATCTGAACAAGCAAGCACAGTTTCGGGAATCTGAAGCTAAAACTAACTTTCAAAGGTGCTTTCTAAATGTGATTGCGTTCGGTCTTCGAAGGCTGGCAACTTTAGTGGGACACTCTCCACTGTTTGGTTGGGTCTGACCGCAGGCCACGCGAATGGCAGATGCCCCAAGGACTGCCGCGGCTGTTCCTGCCGACCGACGACGAAGCTGAGCAGCGGGACGACGAGGCGTCCACGCTGTGCTCGGGCCTACACCTAAACACCGAGTCAGCGAGCAATACGACGACAGCGCCGATGCCGTCGGCATTCCGCCTCGAACTGGTGCACAAGCTTTTCGCGCCACCGGAACCCCAGTCGCCGGGCGTCAAGCGCAATCTGTCCACCGTCCAGTGCAGCGAGTTCGCGCCGGTGACGTCGCCTGCGCAGTCGGAGGACGACCTGGTCTCCGTGGGCAGCCCTCCTTCCTCGCTTCCCCACATCGCGCAGGCGGACTTGCGGAAGTCCGAGAGCCTGAATCCCGTCGGCTGGCCGGCGCCGGGGAGAGCGGAGGAGCAGGCCTGGCAGCAGCCAAGTGTCAGCACCTGGACCACGCCACCCAGCGTGTGGGACGGCATGTACTTCCAACCGGTAGGTGCTTTCGCTGGTGCGCCATGGTGGGCGACACCGCCACCTATGCCACAGCACTGTATGCTTAAAACATGCAAGATTGTAGACGAGGATAGGGGTTGGTATACAACATAGGCATAAAGGTACCACAACAGTTTTTAGATGGAGGAAAAGAAACGTTGAATCACGGACAAATTGCGACGAGTCGGCCATGGTCGTGACTAGATGTGGAAGAGGGCATTCCAGTCTTTAGTAGCTTCACCGACAGGCAAACGACTTCTAAGATGTACTTGTGTGCGATCGTAGTTGCAGCTACCCGAAGAGTTATGACCAGCGCGTTAGATTGTCGTAATGGAAGATGTCACTCCCGTGGCAACAGGATATGCTAGGCCACGGCTCGTAGAGCGCGAAAGAAAAGAGCAACCGGTACGTAGGCTGCAGGACTGATCACTCTGCACATGCCCTCGGCCCGAATGCTTGCTTCTTTCTTGGCTCAATGTGAGCTCGAGCAGTGGCGGATACTGCAAGGTCTTTGTATGATTGAAACAGCAGCCGCCGTAATATGCGCAGCCGTCGGCACCACCTTGCTCAACGACAATGACCACGTCCCTGACTGCGACGATGGCGTCGCAGCCGACAGCCGCAGCACTAGTGGAGGCCGCCGTGGATAGCTTCCAGCAGCCGTGGCAGTCACTGTCGGGCGAATCGTTCGTGCAACTACAGCAAGAAGAGCAGCAGCAGCAGGTGAGGCAACAGTCATTGCAAAAGCCGCCACAACACCAGCAGCAGCAGCTGCTGCTGAACACGCTGCCGTCACCACTGCAAGAGTCCCGGGAGCAGCAGCAGGAGCTGCAACAGCAACAACAGCAACAACAACAACAGCAGCAGCAGCAGCAGCAGCAGCAGCAGCAGCGGGAGGAGGAGCTGCAAAACATTTTGAGAGATATAATGATGGTACCGACAGCACAGCAGTGCGCCGCGCTGCAGGACGGGCTGAGATTGCTGGATGTCGGAGGTAAGTTACCGATGAGAGTCCTGGCTTGCAGTTTCTTGCTAAAATTAGTAGAAGCCAACTCCGGCGCTACAATTGCTAAGCGACAGCACGAATGACGGTGATTACATGACATTTCTTTGATTTCCATGCTTGCAGTTCCATGTTTGCCAAAAATCTCGTCAGGCGATAGTGGTAAATTTTTCGTGGAACACGTTTGTCGGTTCGGAGGTTCTTGCGTCTTCTTCTACTACGCCCTCCATACCTTTATTGGGCGTAAATTTCAAACAAAGCCCGTTCTTGTCTACGCAAAAGGCAATAGGTCTCGGCGCACAAGCAGAATACAGGCGAACAATTTTTTATAGAGCAATAATTCGTTGAAAACGATCGATTTGCTCAGTCGCAAAGTCGGTTTAAGTTAGAAGGACGAAGTTTCAAAGGCCTCACCAAGTTAAGACTGTACGTCAATGGGACGTCATGGAATTCAAAGCATTTGCTTGTCGGACAAGTCATTTCGGTGAAGCTTTCGAAACCTGCTCATTCGAGTTCACCGGTTCTTTTAGAATGAGATGTAGGTATGTCTTCCGAATTACCATACCCGAGTAGTCATGTAAATCTGTAATGTCACGGTGACTTGGTGCGGGAAGTTCAAGGCTGCGTCATCACCACTCTTTTGTTACTGCGTGTCTTCAAAGCGAAGCATTCTTTTTCTCGTGCCAGGCACTTTGCGGTAATGGATATACATAGGTTCCCGTCTAGCTTGATTTTCTGGACGCCTTAATTAAAGAAAGTAAACGTTCTTTGACGAATGGGTGAGCCTCGAATCATGGACCCCCATCGCGATACCCCGAGATGATCTACACAATAGGCAACATAAGTACTTTGTCCATGGCAACGCAAACTAGATCTTTGAGACCGTTGGCGCAAGCGTCACTTCGCAGACGACAATTTTTGTTTAAAGACGGCAGCAGCAATTCCACGCGCCAGTTTTAATTACGCCACAAACGAGGGAACCGAATGCCAGACTAATTATCAACCTTGTCTACGTAATCACTCTCATTTACGTGTGCCACGTCGCACCACAAATACCACTGGTATAACAGCCAATAGCGGACCACCATCCTAATCCTCCACACATTGCAGGTAGTGCTAGGAGACGTTGTGTGACAGTGTTTCGCCTCTGTGATCAGTCCAGGCTTGACCCAACAGCCTCTAATGTTTCTTCCGCCGGAGTATGCGATAAATGAGTCGTCCTGCTCTCACCATCCGTCTATCGTAGTCGATATACACGGTGTCCCGACTATCATGCGCCAAGGTTTAAAAATATGCAAATGACATGCAGCTGGACAGAACCAAGGTAAAGCTGCTTGATTTCGCTTGGAGATATTCAGATTATTTTTCTTGCATTCCACCTAATTAAATAATTAGTATTAATTAATTATTTAACTTCTCAAATATTATAATTTCACAAAAAGTGTCAATGAGAAAATTGTACGGCAACATGAAAAACTCCCCCTATACGTTTCTGTTGCCCAATACGTGCTACATGAAAGTATCTTTTTTTTTTTCGAGTGTCAAATAAGACCGCGAATACACGCAAAGTGCCTCAAGGGGTCAATCACCCGGCAATTTTGTGTGTATTCGCGGGCTTCTTTCGTGCTCAGAAACAGACTTTTTTGAAAAATTTGAAAAGGTAAATATTTATTTAGACAAATATGTAATTATAGGCGGAGTGCAAAAAATTATTTGAACATCTCAAAGCGATAGCAAACAACATTACCTTGGTTCTTTCCACCTACGTGGCATTTGCATATTTTTGAATCTTGTCGCATTATAGTTGGGACACCTTGTATATTCGTCACGTTGCATCTGTCGTATCATCCACAATTCTTCACCTTACACGAACACGTGTGTTCATTTGGTAACGCTTTGCAAAACAGTGAACGACGCTGTGTGGCTGGCTGCCTGCAAAATGCTTCGCCTAACATATACTTCAACAGGGCGTGGGATATGCATTTTCTTCTTTTTTTTTTGCTTTCCTAGCATTCTTTCGTGATAAAAACGGTCGCATTTTTGTTGCACAAGTGCAGTTTACTAACGCAACTAAGTAGTCCGCTTTATTGTCTCTTTAAACTAACGACCACTCAACTCTTTTCCTTCGCCATAAGAGCGCATAGCATATCGAAATGGCCAGCCAGCACGACGCAGAATCGCGGTCAACAAAAGCAGCTTGTCATTTGGTGGCGCGCTTTTCGCAGACCCTTACAACCTCTTCGAGAACGTCATTACGGACCCGCAGTATGTGTTCTGGACGTACGTCAGTCACTTCCTCGCATTGTTGGCGTTCGGCAACGACGAAGTGCTGGAACCTTATCCACAACTGGGCTCACCATCGTACGTCACCCTGACGTCTCCGAGCCAGACACCGGTTCCCACCGGGCCTTCAACGCGAGCGCAGACCCCATCCCAGCTGCCACCGGCGATTTCCGGACCAGTACAGACGCCTGAGGTAATACAGAGGCTGTGTTCCAATTCTTTCCATCATCGTAGACAGTCTACTTTGGCATCTACGAAGACAGCCTAGACAGCTTGGAGGCCAAGTAATGGAACGCGTTTCGAGCCGTCTGGAAGACGTGATGATGATGATTTATTGGCATCCCCTTTGAAACGGGGCGGCGACAAATAGTCACCTAGCCTGCCTGATTTAATCAGGTATACTATACATGTTCTTTATCTAGCATTTTCGTATACCTCTCATTATTTTTCTTTTTCAAAAATTTACCTTGTACCGCTGCCTATGATTTTAAGAGATCAGGTCGTATCCATCTTTTCCGATGGCAGACGCTTCTGCGACGCGATGCCACCTCGCGGCGACAAAAAGAAAGTTGAGAAAAGCACACATTAGTTCTATATATTAAGTATTTTCGCCTGCGAACCTATGAAAAGCATGATGTGACTTACATTCAGGGTGTAGAAAAGCGTGTCTACGTTTTTGTGTGCGCAGACAACCTTCCCGTCGAGTTTCTACGTCCTGCTCAGTCGCCATCTTGTTTAGACAGGAAAGTAGGCTGCATCGTTCTTGACTTCGATGCTGTCTTCGCGATGCTGTCTACTTTGACATCTTCGTGAGAATTGGAACGAGACTTAAGATGGCCGCCGTCCGCTTAACTTTCTATTTAGCCGTCTAAGGCGAGCATTGGAACACACCCAGAGTTTCGGCGTGTCCGGTATTCCCTTAAACGCAATGACGTTTCCGGATTACATCGATACCAGAGGAGTAAGCGTGAGCAACCGGGCTGGTGCTGCCATCTGGTTAAGCAAAGCTCTACCAGAGAAACGCAGAGCTATTATTGCAGCGAACAAGAGTATTCCACTTCGCTGCTGGTGTAAATTATCGGCAGCGGCGCAATCGTGAACATGTTGCTACTTCAATAACACTCTGGGAACACGATGTGATTAGACAAAGCATCACAAGATGTCGCTTCCGACAGCTTGTGATGTCGGAAGCGCCACACTAAATGGTTTTGTCAAAAGCTTTGGCGGTATACCGCCACCGTACACGGCCATCTATCGAATGTGTTACGTGAGTAAAACGCGCGCGTAATAACAGTGCTGACCTTGATATCAGTCTGTACAAACAGTGTTGCCATAATTTTTTCTAGCGTATCGCTAAACTGAGACGAAAAAGGCGCTAAATTTTAGCTATGTATTGCTGCAATCTCGGTAAAATGTCGCTAAATCTTTTCAGTAGATTTTAGGTAACGTAGGCGCCTTCGAACACTATAATATACGCTAGCCTGATGTAAATGATTTACCGAAACGCCTCACGGTTATCTGTAGTGTCCGTTGAACAGTGGAATGAACAGTGAGTATTACAGCAGTGTGTAGTGGGCTTTCTCTTCGCTATTATCCTTGCTTAACAACGGCTGATTACAGCTGATATTTGTTTACCCTCAAATTGTAAGGTTCCAAAGGCAGCACGATTACAACAAAGACAAGCAATGCGATTTTCCAAGCACGGGAAGGCGCTTGGTCCACATTATCCCTGGCCTGAATACCTACTTCTTTGCGATACCGAAAGGCTAGCAAAATTCTCCAAGACGCACATGGTCGCATGTTGACACGTCGAAGACAATTGCCTCGTGACCTTTAAGCAGCTGAAGTACAACGCTTGCGCCCTTTGGTCTCTTTGCTGTACAAATTGTCCAACACCCATGCGATAATGAAGCCGTGTGTTCAGCTAGGCTCGAGTGAACAAGCCAAAGCCACTCATGTCCACGATTTTTGTTTTTAGCACTACCAAAATTTTGAAAATTGCCTGTGGCAGACGGCAGAATTCTAACGCTTGAACTAAATTATTCGATGAGGCAGCCGTTGCTTGTACAAAAAATTAGAATGCTTAATTGCATACATACCATAATGTCACTAAATAACATTACTTACTAAATTACTCAGGGCTACGTGTGTGTCGAAATATTAATTTTTAAGGTGTATGACAAAATTAATTCGTGTTCTAGTTACTTTCGTGCTTCAATGCATAAAATAGCGTTTTCTTTAGAAAGTGAATGGAAAAACAGCGCATTTATACCGCGAGTTTGACGCTGCATATCTCGAGAGCGGTGCTTGGGAGGAAATCTCCCAAGAATTCTTCTTCCGTGAAAGGCATTGCCTTTACTTCCCTGAAATCCCAAGGGCAAACCTCCAATGTTCGCATGATGGACAGTCCCATGGAAGGTGTTTTAAACACTCTTGTACGCCCCATGTAAGAAGTACAACGAAAATGTATATAAGCCTCCATAATCTTTCCAAAAAAATTGTAAATTTTGCCAGCAGTCCATGGAGCTATCTTGCTGACGAGTTGCCGGACAGAGCAGAGGGCACGGTTTAATGTACATGTGGTTACCAAAGAACGTCGTACAGTCAAACCCGTTAACAAGAAACTATGCTCTGTACACGCATATAGAGCCGGCAAATGTTCTAGCCGCAGTAATTCTCAATACCTTGCTTCAAGAGAACTGTACATTGAATGTATCCAACTGTCAGAAGCTGCTGGCCACTCCAGAATTCGTTACTTGTGCTGGCAACACGGTCCAAATGTACAAAGATGGTATACGACATCTAGTTTCACGGTGATTCTTTGGCTTGGTGCTGGTCTCACGTATCTCGCTTGCGGCGTAGGATCGAGATGTATTAGGGACATTGCTGCCGATTAGTCGGTCTCAAGGATTTCAGCTACGAAACCGCGGACATCGTTCCACGGTGCATGCAGCCTGCAGCCTGCCAAGCGAGTCGCATAGAGTTTTTCAAGCGAGCCGGAGGTTAAAAAAAATCATGAGTCATTCCACTCTGTCAAAGTGGACGACCAGCGAAGCTGTTTAGCAGACGACACAGAGGTGACACAGACTTTCGAACAAAGGTACGAACGCATTTATTGTCCTCATGGGTGGTCATCGTGACGATAACTACGCACGAACATTCGCATATCCCCTCTCTTTTTAAATCTGTCTGTCACGTAAGACGAACATACCTCCTAAGCAATGGCTCATACCCCCGTGAACGCGGCCTCCCCATTACAACAACAGAAGAGAAGTGAAATTATGCACTGGAATGATGAGCAGTAGCACGAGCGCGATTGTGTCGAGGGGCGCCTACCCTTTCCTCTTCTTCGCCTTTCCAGGGGCACACTACGTCAGGCACGTTTACACATTGGTTAAACCGAGCTCCCACGCGAGCGGCCATATGCGGTTGTTTTTGTTGCTGACTCTTTTACTCTCACTTTTTAGGCGAGAGTTTTTCCGCGAAGACACCACAAAATCCCGGATCATATCCATAAACAGCTTTGCTGTAAAAGGCAAGTGCGTAGCGTGCCTCGGCAAAAGTGAAAGCACTTGCGCGTCGTCTGCTACTTTCGAAACAATGGATTGATGAATTGCTGTCTTTACATGGCGATTACACGCATAATGGCACGCAGCTAAAGTATGTCGACATTATTTTTTTTTCGGGCTTGTGCGTGCGCGGCGGTATCACGATGATTTGAGAACTACGAGGCAGCGTTGAAGCGCACGCTGTAATGTGATAACCTGCGGCTGAGCCTAGATCGGTTGGTTCTCGACGCGGCCACTAGGGCGCAAGCCTATATTTAGAGTCGGGAATTGTGTGGGGGACTCTCGACTCTCCCAGCGCAGCCTGATGTTGTTTTCCCCGCGTGGCTCTCGCATCTCCTGTAATCCGGCTTCCCCGCGTAGCTGTGCGCCGCCGGAAGAGTTGGTGTAGTGTCAAAGTAGCGCAAGAGAAGGGGCTAGGATTCGGATGCTAGCGCTATCTGGTGGCGTGTATACTCGGGTGTAAAGGGCCTCCTTTTCTTGGCTTGGGGTCGGCGGAGTGCGTGGACTCGTCGCGCGCCCGTCGGCACGCTTTGCAGGACCGTCCCACGAGAGGCTTGACATGATCGAATGTAACATTACAAGAAATGAATTTACAATGTGACGCATCCAGAGTGCTCTTTTCGGAGTGGAGGTGAAGCTAAAGGCGCCGACCAACATTACCGCTTACTGCGCATAGCTCCGTCTGCTCTAAATACATTTCTAGCATGTTAAGTGACAAGTTACTCAAAACGTGTAATTATTTAACTAACGAAGGCAGTTCGTTATAGAGCGGTTCGACACGTGTGCATTTGTAGGAATGTTTGGGCACTGGTTTTGGGTAGCTCGTTAGAAGCCTGTTGGCGTTCCTCTTGACACAAGCAATGCGAAGGGCTGGAAGGTGTCTCTGCACATATTTCGGTTTGCGTGGACAAACCGCGGTTCTTAGTACAACCTGTCATGCGTCAGATTTATTCATTTCTATGATGTTGTGAACGTGCGCTCGTTACGACTGTGCCCATTCACCGAACTACGCACCAGAAAGATGCATGCTGGGAGTAAAGGAACCAGTTGGAAAACTTTGGAGACTAGAAACGCGTCGGCCAAATTACGAACAGCTAGACTCGTGACTATAAAGCTTGCAGAAATTGCAAACAAGAACTAGATGGCACATTTTTTTTGCGGAACCTATGGCTACTCGTGCAGAAGCATAGCCGCGCGAAACACGAACCCAATAAAGTACGATCATGCAAAATACTATATGGCCAGCAAGCATTACCAATGTCCCATGTTGCTAAGTTACCTGTGTCGCAGAGTGCCTAAAAGATTATACAAAAATAAATTTTAATGAGATCACGTCCAGATAACGTGCTGTCCACTGTGCCATTGTAATGGACTGAAGGAGACGCAGAGATAGCACCCGTTCCTGAACCAGCTGTTCTGTTATGTGCCAACCTCCTCTTCCGCCACCTCGCTCCTCCCGCAAGCAGCCGAGCCCCGGTGACGTTCTTATGCACTATATATATATATATATATATATATATATATATATATATATATATATATATATATAGTGCAACTGGCGGTGGCCTGCGCCGCACCACCGTCAGTCGCCATTCTCTCTTCCGAGAGGAAGGACGTGTATTGAATGCGCACCCGAACAACACATTGCAATGTGGTGCACGTGGTTTCAGTCATGCATCCGGGACCACAAAGAGGTGCCACATAATGCTAACGCAGTCCTCTCGCATTTACAGCTAAATGTCCGCTAATTTGTGTTTTCCTTCTTTTACCTCTGTCCACCAGGAGGCCTTAGTGCGACTCATGCCGAAGGAGCAGGCAGACCGCCTGCATGACATCCTCGGAGGCTGCGGACTGTCGACGGCCGACGACGAGTGCTTCGCCTTCGTGAACGTTTCGTGGGCCGATTGGAATAACTTGTTCCGGCGCAGCGTCGTAAGGAGGAGAGCCGAGTCACGCGCCAGTGGTGAGCGAGTGCCCGTTGGGGCGCTCGTGGTGGCGTCGCCGTCCTTGTTACGTCCCACCCACGTCACCGACAACGGCGGGCTTCTCGTCTCGGATGAAGCCGACTGACCCTCCACCGGCAGCGACGACTGAAGGTCGTGGAATCGCACTGTGGAATCGTAATTAAACGCGCACCTTATCTGGACGCCGTAGCGTTGGTGCAACCATGCATGGCAGTATTGCAGGTACTGCGAGTACTGGACTAGTCGCTTAATTCAGCTTCGCACATTGTTTGATGGCAATATAAATCCATATTACCCGAGTTGGAAATTTTATGACGAATCCCACCTTTCATGTCGCCTTGCGCCTGCCCGAAATGTGACATCCTCAGTACTCTCTCCTCATGATGGTCAGCGAGTAGAAATACTGTGCATAGTTCGCTTTTTTTCTCTCTCTCTCTCGATCGATCATGTAGTCGGAGCGGTTAGCGCATTTTGAGAATTACAGCATTGTGATCGTGGTGTTTATCTTTGTACAATTGGACACTTTTTACGCAGTCTTCTAAGGTTTCCTATTCCAGAAGGTCCCAAGCAGTGGGAAACTTGGGAGGCACCAGGTGACGTCAGAAAACAAGTTCGAATACTCGGACGCAATGTATGCCCCTGGTTTACGAAGTGGCTACTAGTGTACCTTCTGTGTGCGACTACAGCCCCTCTAGCCTTAAAAGAGTATTTGACCACCGACCGAGTGCTTCTTACAAGAACAGGTGGTTGACTTCTAGTGTGGCGTCACGTGACCGTTCTCTGCTTTGTCACAAAGCTCGCAGCAGTATCTCGAGGCATCGCCGATCATTTGAAGAATGCGCTGCGAAGGCGTTCGTTTATTACGTAACAAGGTAGACATCTTCCAGGGACGCTTACTCGTCAGGCATAGGTTGCAATCTCGTGGTGCACTGAGCATTGAAAACACGTCTTCGAGGGTGCATCCAGTCTCGCAGAACATGAGGCTTCGCACGTTGCATCAAAGGTCCGGAAGAAAGATTCGAGGTCCTATACGGGCAGCGCCCCAGTGTCGACAGAACATCTCCGTGCATTTGCAGTCGGCGAGACGGCACGTCTCCGTAATCGCGACTACCGGCTCGCTATCAATGTGCCAGATGCGTAGACGTGGATTGAGAGACGGGAAGAGCACGATTGAAACGGCGCCGGAGACGACGACCACCTAAACACACCGTCCTGGTTAACACGTGACTTAGAATACTCCGTAATCGGACAGTTTACTGCGCTGCATGTTGTATCGTGTTGTATCCGGGCCCTTACCGGAATAGATATAAATGCATTTTAAAAATGCGTTAGAATCTACAAAACCTTAAATATTATATCGACGATTGCGTGACGCCTCGCAGTCAAACTCACAACTTTGTCTTCGCTGAAGATGTTTGAATGCTTGCTGTGTGGAGGAGAGGGTTAGGTTAGAGAACACTGGGTGCCTGCCCATTGTTCCATGGTTAGAACGATCTCCGCGTCGAAATTATGGTAAAAATAAGTATGAAAACTTATGCAAGTGGAACGAGTGCACCATGAAGGATAGTGCTACATTTGAGCGGTAAGGTAAAACAGAAACGATGAATGAGCAATTGAAAAGGAAATAGACACTAAAGAAAAGCAACGTGCAAATAACGACCCAATCTGTTGGACTTGCAGGAAGTGACAAATTCTAGCCAATGAAAACTAGCCAAGGACGGGGAGGTGCGAGTTCGGTATTGTATATACATACGGAAAATCAATGCAGAAACTGCGATGAAACTGAATGGCCAATGGAGGTAAATATATTCACCCCGAGAGAAAATGAAGGATCTCGGAACAAACAAGATACGAAGAACGCAGTAGTTTTCGGAAGTAATCATCTTGAAATCAGCAACAGACGCTTTCTACGACATCTCTGCGACAAAGAAAAATAATTTACAGGTTCATTCGCAAAGAACTGCCTCTGAAATGCTTGACGATAGCATGCTACAGGCCCCGAACACTAGTCTCAAACCAGCCTCGGAACCAAAGACGGTTAAGAAACGAGCAAGTGTAGGCTATTTTAAGGCTGGCATATTTTAAGTGTCTGGTTTTAATTAGGGATCTATATAAAAATTATGAAACTCAAGTTTCCTGCCTGTTGACAGGTGTTCATTTATCATTGGACCTTACAGCCCGTCTTCGAAGCTCCATCTGAGAAGGCGGGGCAACATCGATGCATTTCGCCTCAAACTTGGCGACAGGTATTTTTAAACTGCTGTTCCTACAGAGTGAGCATGCCTTTAATACTTGCCTGAACTCCGCTGCCGCGACATGCGCCTCAAGGTGATTGGTAGACGACAGGTGACGACATATTTCATTTTAGATAACAGCGGGGTTGATCACATGCGCCACAGCTCGAGGGCTGCTCAGCAAAAGTTACATCGTATCGGATTCCCGTCTTCTGATCATCGGATACGGTCGTCGCTGAAACAACCCGGCACATGGATGAGCCGACTTCGCACAGGTAGGTGGTAATGATGGTACTAATGCTGTGGTTCCTGGTGGCACGATGGATGCCTTAAGGAAGAAGGCCAAAGCAATAAGGAGAACAAAGACAGAGGCTGCACAGTCAAGCGCCATCGGTGTTCTTACTGCTGTTAGCCTCTCTTCCGATCTTCTGTGCAGTCCGTGTCGACGTTCTCCTGCTTAACTTTTCATCTCCGATATAAGAAAAACGGAGGTTGAAATAAAGGTAGACGCTTGAGATCAACATTGGTCGAACAAGGGCTGAAACGAGCGTTTGACACGGGGGTTTCACCTAGACGCGGACGAGTCCCCCCTGTCGAAGCATTCGCTGGTTTGATTAAGGGAGCTGAAAAAAGAATCACTGGGGCTTTTAAGAGTACACTGAGCTATAGTACACTTCTAGATTAAGTGGTGACCTCTTCGCGTCCACCAACGTGCACATAAATCTGAGTACACCAGCACTTTCGCATCTCGTCCCCATCGAAATGCAGCCGCCGCGGCTGCGACTCGACCCCGCGACCTTGGGCTCGGTAGCAGAGTGACGTAGCCACTGTGTAACCGCGGGAGAATAAACGTTGTCTGCAGCCCGATATATCTCTTGTTCAAGCACTGTTGATTTTCCAGCACAGCATCTGGAGAAAGAAAGAGATTAGTAACGAAGATGTAGTGAGGCAGCACTGGCGCATGTTGGGAAAATAGAGTAACGAAAAACTCTGTGAAGCTTGGTTTAGTTAAGTTTGCGCTTGTTTGCCTCTTCTCTGGAAAAGGGACAAAAAAATAAAAGCTTCGCTTTCAGAGCGTAGCATCGTAAGAGTCGTAGTCTTGCACAGGCCTATCTATCAGTCGCTGAAATTTACAGCACGTCAAGGAACGTGCGTACATGTACCTGGCGTTACATTTGTTGTTGCAGCCCAATATTCCCATGGCACACGATTTGTGGCCGTCGCCACACGCGATGGAGTCCTACACCACGCCTCCAGCGTCACTACCCCCACTGCCGAAACGGCTGAAGAAGTGGCCATCGCCCTGCCCACTCTAGATCCCACCTGTCACACCATCGTGTGTGACTCTCGCTCAGCCGTCACTAACTTTAGCAAAGGCGGAATTTCTCCTCAAGCCCTTCGTATCCACCGCCATGCACCACACTCTAAAGGACAGCATGATCTCCCTGACATGGATCCCGGCCCATGCCGGCGCTGTCCACCCACACCTCCCCAACCTCAACGAGGTCACCCACTCCATTGCGCGAGGCCGGCCTAGTCAACCGCGCCGGAGACACTGGAGACGAGTTGGACACCAGGGACAATCTGACTACTTATAACGATGTCGTTAAGGCATTTTACCTTAGTCGCCGAACCTTCCCCCATCTCACCCCAAGTTCAGCCAGCCGCAGGCTACCACCCTGCGTCTACTACAAACAAATACGTACCCTTCACCCATCCGCCTCCACCTTATATTCCCTGAAGTTTACAGTACCTCCAACTGCCGGTGCTGTGGCACTCACCCGGCTACGCTTCCGCATATGCTGTGGGAGTGCCCAGCACAGTACACACAAATTAACACCACGACCTAGTCGAGGTTGCGTGAGGCTCTGCGGAGCTCGACCCTCGACGACCAAACCTGGGCGACCCAGCACGCCCGTGAGGTGGCGGCGAGGCAACCCTCGACGTCCCCTCATGGGAGGCTTAGGCCCGGCCATCATAAAGTGCTGGTTCCACAATAAAAGTTTATTCCTCCTCCTCCTCAAGGAGCGTGTCTGACCATGGGAACTCTAGAATGTTGATGATGATGTTGATGACCAGCTGAGGCACGTGCCCCCGAAGAACGATTGGCCAAGAACCGGGCGGAAGACGCACACTCTAAACCGGGGCAAAAAACTATGCAAGGAAACAAGTGATCACTTCTCTTACTGCCGTTTCTCCACATAACGCAAATTTTTTATAGCATTTTCCTCGTCATCTTACGGTTGCTATTACTTTTTCAGATTATTCATATTCGGTACGGTTTTTCTAGGCCGCCGCCAGGGTGCTGCTTGCGATCATTTAAAAGTATTTGACGTTTCCCGGAGGAGCCAGCGATATTTTGCTAAATGATTTTTTAAATATTGTAATAATTTATTGCTGTTTATTTGCTTTTCTTGCGATTCCATATCAAGTTTATTTCTTTTAGCTTTTTCTGCAAGCTCTGGCATTTCTTTGCAGTTATAAATGTTTGCTGCGTGTCCAATCGCCCACGTGGGTTTGTTCCATGTGTGGATGAATCGCCATCGTCATGACCTTTAACGGATGCCAGCTCTTCGATGAATTTGAAAATTCAAATAGCCAAAACGTGAAATTTTCAGTAATGTTGTTAACCATTTATTCAAAATATAGCTTACTCATTCTTAACGTCGACCATTTAGATATTTTTAATATTAAGTTCATGGTACTCTACCTGTTTATGCAAGGATGACTACATTATTGCACACTATATTGTTTCATTTATAATAAGTTTCCTTCAAATCTTCGATTACTTTCTTTGTGTTATTTTTGTATCGTATTACCACCCGGTTGGTGAACTATTCCCCGCGGTGGGTTTGTGCCAATAAATAAGGTATCATCATCACCGAACCGTGAAGTTCACCCTTCTCAGTTGCCACGACTCCCTTGGAACAATCGTCGAAGCCAATCGCCGCCGGTCGCTTCATCAGACTGAAATCGGCTTTTCAGCGCAGCTTGCAGCAAGGTTGAAGACTCTGACACAATGTCCTCAAGGCAAGTGTATGCATGTGCGAAGTCTGTGTTTCTCGAACGGTTTTACCACTGTAACCGCTTCAGAGGCCGTGCGTTCTTTTTTGTTCATTTTGCAGCTGTGCTGTTTGATCATAAATGGTAACAGTCGTATAGGTATTACTGAGTGATGCAACGTGGCAGCAAAACAAACTAGATTTCTCATTTGGAAATCAGTAGCTCGACCAATAGCCCGCGTGTCACACGCTCGCTTCCAGTCACGATCCATTTTTTTTCAATCGAAGATTGGCTCGTTTGTGCAAGCGGAGAACAAGAGAACTTTATTTTGATGGTGCACGAAGAGGGCTGGATCCCCGTGGTTGGTGGAGTCCAGGGCTACAAGGTGACGGCAGCACTTTCATCTCTGGCGAACAGCTTTCACTGATCCTCCAGTGGTGGTCAGCACCATGTCTCACTGCTCGTTGCGTTGCATTTCGGTTTGGGGAGTTATTAAGGATTTCTTGGCTGCATGGTATGGTAGAGGGTAGCTTGCTCTGTAAAAAAAAGGGCAAAGGGGTTCATAAATGGTGGGTACATAGGGGAGGATAGGTGCTGATCTGGAGTTGTCTCCAGGCCGTGGCTTCAGCTCTGGTGAGGGATGGGTGTGGTGGTGGCATCGTTCTACTCGAAAGGCGGCAGTAGTCAAGTATTCCATAGTGTATAGCGTGTAGCGTTTCTGGACTGGGGCTTCTGGCATCTATTGTAGTACCCGGTTGCAGTGACTTCCGGCTATAATGTGTGCACGGTGGTTTCTACTGACGGCTTCGTGTCCCGGTGTCCAGATTATCGTGGTGCTGAGTATTTCGTTGAGGTGGATGAGAATATCGCATGATACTTTATGTAGATGGCCGTTCGCGTAGGCCCGACATGCTGACTGACAATATGTGAGAGTATTGTTACGGGGAGATTATATATACAATGGATATATATATACAAGGTAAGGCGCACAACGATACAGCAATGGTTCAGGAGAGCACGTGTACCCAGAAAGCCACGCCGTCGTCGTCGTCCAAGCACCGACCACAGGATCGCCGCTCGTGACATTACCTGCCGGCGGCAGAAGCACCGTCCCGGTGCAAATAGGGCCCCGGCGGAGTGTGGTATGCTTTAAGGCGCGAAACATGGACTATGTCACTCGCGATTGTTGCAGAGGCTGACTTAAGATTTAGCGGAGCGATTTCGTAGGTCACGTTAGTGACTTTACGTACGACACGGTAAGGGCCAGCATAACGGGAGAGGAGTTTTTCGCATAGGCCAACGCGAAGTGACGGGAACCACAGCAAGACAAGCAATCCTGGAGTGAAGTTCACCTCCCGGTGTCGGCGGTCATAGAGACATTTTTGATTGACCTTTGAAGCCGACAAGCGATCGCGTGCAACCTGGCGGGCGATGTCAGCACGGGCAAGAGCATCACGAGCATATGCAGACGATGTGTCTGCGTGAGGATGAAGCATGGTGACCATAGGCAATGGTGGGTCGTAGCCAAACAGTAGATAAAAAGGTGAGTAGTCAGCTGTGTCGTGACGAGAAGAGTTCTTGGCGAAGGTCACAAAAGGCAAGTGAATGTCCCAGTCTCGGTGGTTCTCAGACACGTACATAGCAAGCATATCTGTGAGAGTACAGTTGAGGCGTTCAGTAAGGCCGTTTGGTTGTGGATGGCACGCAGTGGTGAACTTGTGATTGGTCGAGCTAGAACGAAGAATGTTGTAGACTACTTTAGACAGGAAGTAGTGGCCGCGGTCCATGATTAACTGACGAGGAGCACCGTGGCGCAGGATGATGTCGTGAAGAATGAAATCGGCTACATCAGTAGCACAGCTGGTGGGAAGTGCTCGTGTAACAGCGTACCGCGTTGCGTAGGCAGTAGCGACTGCAACCCATCTATTGCTAGTGGTTGACATGGGTAAAGGCCCTAGAAGATCAAGTCCCACCCGGAAAAATAGGTTCATCAAGGATATCGAGGGGCTGAAGGCTGCCAGCAGGCAGTTGGGCCTTCCACAGTCTTGCGTCTGTGGCAGAGGTCACAAGCCGCAACGTACTCTCGCACAGAACGGTAGAGACCAGGCCAAAAGAAGCGCCTACGGATGCGATCATACGTGCGTGACACGCCTAGGTGTCTGGCCATCAGTGCTTCGTAAAGCTGGCGCAAAAAAATAGAGCGAAGATGCGCGAGAACAACAAGCAAGAGCTCAGCGCCGTCAGGCCGGGCGTTGTAGCGGTGTAAGGTGTCGTTGTGGAGCACAAACATCTGTAGGGAAGGGTCAGGGTGTGGTGAGATGAGACAGTCTATAATAGGCCGGAAAGATGAGTCACGGCGCTGTTCGTCAGCTATGTGGACGAAGTCTGTAATGGCCAGAACGAAGATGTCAGGTTCATCTGCCAGTGTATGAGGGGGATCGACCGGGTATCGCGGCAAGCAGTGGGCGTCTTGGTGAAGACGTCCAGATTTGTAGAACACAGACAAAGAGCACTCTTGCAAGCGGTGTTCCCAAGGGCCAAAGGCGACCAGTGGGGTCCTTGAGCGAGGAAAGCCAACAAAGTACATGGTGGTCTGTAATGACTGACAAGAGCCTGCCATACAGGTACGGTCGGAATTTTGCGATGGCCCAGACGAGAGCTAAGCCACGGCCTCTGGATAAAAAATCCAGCGACCGTGGCTAAGCACTCGCATTCTGTGATGGAGTAATTTTGCTCCGACGGCGACAGAAGGCGGCTTGCATAGGCGACCATGCGGTAGAGGCTGTGCTGCTGTTGTGCAAGGACGGCGCCTATACCGTGGCCACTGGCGTCAGTACGAACGTCCGTGCTGGCTGACGGGTCGAAATGTGCTGGAACCGGTGGGTTCGTTAGGATGGCAACGAGCGATGAAAGGCGTCCGTTTGTTCACGACCGCAAGTGAAAACGACGTCCTTCTTGAGTAGGCCAGTGAGAGGGCTGGCCACGTCCGCGAAGTTCTGGACAAAACGACGGAAGTACGAGCACAGACCAAGAAAACTGCGGACGTCCTCGGCCGACCGTGGAGTAGAGAACTGATTAACCGCGCGGACTTTGTCAGGGTCTGGCTGCACGCCTGCAGCGTCAACAAGGTGGCCGAGTACGCAGATTTGATGGCTGCCCAAAGTGACATTTCGACGAGTTAAGCTGAATACTAGCACGGCGAAAAACATCAAGGACGGTGGACTGGCGAGTGAGATGGTTTTCAAACGTAGTAAAAAAACAATACCATCGTCCAGGTAGCAAAGGCATATGGACCACTTGATGCCTCGAAGAAGAGAGTCCATCATGCGCTCGAAAGTAGCAGGAGCGTTACATAGGCCAAAAGGCCACACTTTAAATAGGAGTCACGAAGGTGGTCTTCTCGCGGTCTTGGTCGTCCACAGCCATTTGCCAGTATCCTGAGCGCAGGTCGACGGAAGAGAAATATCTGGCGCCGTGCAAGCAGTCTAGTGCGTCATCAATACGTTGGAGAGGATACACATCCTTCTTGGTAATCTGGTTGAGGTGGCGGTAGTCTACACACAATCTCCAGCTATTGTCCTTCTTTTTCACAAGTACAACGGGCGAGGCCCAAGGACTGCATGAGGGTTCAATTATGCCCTTGTCTACCATTTTCGCCACTTCCTGTTGGATGACAGCACGCTCTGGAGCTGACACACGGTAAGGCCGTCGGTGAATAGGACCCACATCGTCGGTATGAATGTGATGGGTGACGACGGAAGTCTTGCCCAGAGGACGGTTGCGAAAATCAAAGATATTCTGGTAGGAAACCTGCACGCGGCGAAGGGCCGCGGACTCTGCCGAAGCGTGGTCTCCTGATATCATGCGGGCGAAGTGGTCGCAGGACGAACCTGACTGCGATGACGGCGGTGAAAAATCTGGTGGAGGTTCTGTGGTCAAGGCAGAAACCGTGTGTCCGGCCAATGGGGTCAGATGAGCGAGTGATATACCGCGAGGAAGAACTTGCGTCGAGAAGCCAAAATTGAGGATGCGAAAAGAGGTGTCGTTGTTTGTAACTGTCACCACCGTATAGGGGAGCGCGACATTGCGTGTCATTGCGACCTCAGGAATAGGGCAGGCAACGTAGTCGCCGTCAGGTAAGGGCGGAAAGGCTGAAAGGTGGACGTATATAGCGGCTTGCGTAGGCACTCGAAGAAACTACACGGAGCGTAGGCGGGGTGGCCCGGCATCGATGTCTGAGCACGAAGGAAGTTCTAGCCGGAGAAGGCCCGCGGAGCAGTCGATAAGGGCAGCGCGTGTGGACAGAAAGTCGATTCCAAGGATGAGGTCATGGGGGCACTGTTTTAGAATAGCAAAAAGAACGCACTGTGTGGCGACCAGAAATGGTGATGCGCGCAGTGCACATTCCAAGCACGGAAGGTGTACTCCCGTCGGCTACTCGGACGGTAGGTGAATACCCGGGCGTCAGGACTTTCTGGAGGCGGCGCCGGAGGCTCGAGCTCGTTACAGAAATTTGTGCGCCGGTATCAACAAGGCTGTAACTGCCACATCATCAACCAGAACTTCAAGAAGGTTGCATCTATCAGGGACCATCAGGATTTTCAGGCCGGGTCGTAAATGCAGCGTCACCTCCGGGGGCTGCACTGGCTAGTTTTCAAGAGGCGGTCAAAGGGAGACCGAGAGCGGCGGGGTTGGGGCGAGCGTGACTGACGGCGCTGGGGCGATGGTGAGCGGCTGATCCGGTTTTCCCTAGGAGGACGTTCCGCACTTGAGGCCTCAGGACGGAACGACGGAGCATATGGTGCACGGTCCGGGCGATTATAAGGGTTTGGTCGATAAGGACGTGGGCCAGTGGCTGCGGCAATGGCGGGTGATGTGTCAAATCCTAGAGCATGAGAAGCAGATGGGCCGGTCATCAGCTGACCGCCAATCGGGTGGATTTCGAAAACGTGGCCTGAAGGTCGTGTTCGGTCTTGCAGCAGCGACGACAGGGACGACCGAGTGGGTAGCAGCATTACCGTTATCAAAGGTGCTTTAAATGCCCATATTCGCCACCTCTTGGCGAACCACGGCCTGAATTTGCGAAATTGTAGTGAGGCTGTTGTTTTGCATGCCGTCATAAAGAGTAACGGGTGCCATGGCCTCGAGTTCTCGGCGGACGATCCTGGGGACGTTTTTAGGAGCTTGCGCTTGGCGAAGCGTGGCTAAACCTTCGCATGAGGACGTGGCAGCCGTATTGGGAAGTCGGTTGAAGCGGTGATTGATACGTTGACTTTTGGCCTGCTCAAAATGACGACAATCAGCGATGACCGACTCCACTGTAGAGCAGTTCTTACACAGTAGCAGATATAATGCGTCATCGGATATGGCTTTCAGTACGTGTCCCACTGTCCGCTTCAGGTATGTCCTTCTCGACCTTGTGGCACAGAGACAACACGTCCTGAATATACGAGATGTACAGCTCTGTGGACGTCTGAGCACGAATTGCGAGTTCCTTCTTGGCCGCTAGTTGTCGTCCGATAGGTCTCCCAAATAGATTGCGTAATTTCTGCTTACAGACGTATAGATCGCGTAATTTCTGCTTACAGATGTTCTAACTTGTCAGATCTGCCTCATGCGTCTCGAACCAGAGTAGTGCAGTGCCCCGCAAATAGAAGATGACATTCGCCAGCATTATGGTCGGGTCAAACTTGTTAGTGCGGCTGACGCGCTCATACATTGCCAGCCATGCATCGACGTCCACGCCGCTTGTGCCGTTGAATGTCCCGGGATCACGAGGGTGCAAGAGAATGACCGGTGACGGGTCTTGCTCACACTGGGTCGCTTGGTCGGTCACGGTCATTGTGGTGGCCGCAACGCGCCGTCCGCTGCGAAGATCCAGTGCCCGGTGTTGTAGCGAGCTTACCCCGCACCTCGACCAAAGATGTTACGGGGAGATTACATATACAATGGATATATATTTACAAGGTAACGCACACAACGCTATAGCAATGGTTCAGGATAGCGCGTGCACCCAGAAAGCCACGCCGTCGTCGTCGTCATCGTCGAAGCACCGACCACAGGATCGCCGCTCGTGAAAATATGTATTTCCTCATCCTGTCTCGATGCCGACATGGCGAGGGCATTGTCGGCATTTCTGCGGCGGCGATGTATTGCGTACGAACGGAGGTGATTACGTACAAGGTCCACCAGTCTGAGCAGTAGAGAGAGTGCCTAATCTTCTTTCTATTGTTTTGGCTCGTGCTTTCCTCCTGCCTAAGTGACATTCCGGGTGCATGTTACGCGGAATAGGAGTCACCGTTATTTGCTTACCTGCGGACTTGAGGAGCACTTGTTGACTGTTGGTTGTCGCCACGGGGTATTGCAACCTTCGAAGAGTTATTCTTCGGCCTATTCTAGTGAGGTTGAGGCGTGTGATTTGGGCATGTCGGTCTAAGGTCTTGTGGAGGAAGACCGAGGGCTTTTTAACACGAAGGTGTTTTATTCCGGGGTCCACCAAGACTTCACTGACGTATTTCCGTCACGGAAATACGTCATAGAACATAATACAAAGAAAGAAACCAGAAGAAAAAGTTCCACAAACATGCAAAATTTGGGAATCGAACCCACGACCTCTCGGTCCGCGACGATAGATCGCCGAGCGTTTAACCCATTGCGCCACAAACGCATTCGCAGAGAGCTACACAGACGCGCCTTATATATCTAACACTCCTCCGTGTACCCGCGCTCTTGCTCGGGGCGGTGCCGCCGCCTATGAGCAGAAAAGAGAAGTACTGCATTATGACACTAAAGCCCGGGATACATGGAGCGAACTTTCTCGACGAACTTCACGCGTCAAGTAACGACGCGGCGACACGACGCAGGATGTTTGCTGTGTTGCAATACATGCGGCGAACGCCGCCGCGCGTTGGCCGCCGTGTTGGCGGCGGTCCCGGCCGCCCGCTTCGAACTGAATTTGGCGTTGTCCTTGTAGAATTCACTTAGTTGGAAGCAAATGACTGCGTAAACGGCTTTCGCTTAGTCTCAGGCCGCTTCGACGACAGAGTATTATGGATAACCTTGAGTAGTTTTCGAGATCGCTTCTCGTTTCGAACGCGTCTAAGCCTAGCGAAAGAAATATCCGATGCCAACGCCATCTATCGGGGAAGTCGGGAGATAGGCATGACGACAGCATGTGGCCTCTGAGATCAGAAGATTTCTGTTGAAGGTTGTAGAGAGCTTGCACTGCTTGTCTGTTTCCTCGCAGATCAGCGGATATGGGATGTACAAATACAACGCGATTCCTGAGAGATCATACTAGGAACTACTCAATCGGTGCAGAGACATGCAGACACGGCAACACCAACGCGATTGCAGACGACGCGAAAAGGCGCGCGCGCGCGAAACACCAGCATGCATTGCGACCGGAACTAGTGCCTCCTGATTGGCTGTCGTCCACCGCTGCGCGCTAGACGCTTCCGGCGGCGGCGTTCGCCCGACGAAAATGTTTGGACAGGCAGATCGGCTGCGGACGGCAAATTTCTTGACGCCGGCCGTCGGACGTTCGCCGCCCGACGAAGTTCTTCGCTCGGACGCCGGTTATTCGCTCCATGTATTCCGGCCTTAACGCGCACCGACAGTGAACGCTTCGGTGGTCTCAGTACTACGACGCCTCGATGCCAGCATTCGAAGGGACGCTGGCATCAAGAAGCACTACCAACGCCACCTAGGTGGCGTTCACCGTACTCAGCACAGCGGAGCGTGGCCTCCGCAATTAGCTCTGAAAATGTTTCTGAAGTTGATCGCGGAGGCTGCAATTACGACGCGCTGTACGCGCTGATTTGACTCGGTGACGATTCAGTTACGTGCTTTGTCTTGCGCGTTGTATTAGTGTGTCAGTTACGTGCTTCGTCTTTCGCGTTGTGCTAGCGTGTGCAGCGTAGTGCAGCTTCCATATGCACGACGGTTGCTCATGGTCATCGACGTTGGTAGTCGTGATGGAGGAGACGTGCCACCAGGCGTCAGCGTGGGTGCATCAACGCCTAAGGGCGCTTTAGCCACAAAACACCAATAGACATTATATATCAATGTGCAATAAACATTACACTACTTCTGTGAAGACACGTTTCACTTTCGTGTTCTATACCGATTCCTATATAAGAGGGATCAACCACATTTTTGTACGCTTCCGGCATTAACACGTTTTTTTTTTTCGGTTTTGCCTGTTGATGTCAGACTGAGATAAGGTGCCGCGTACGTGAATATACTAACGATCAGGGCCTGAGTCAAGAGTATGAGACCTTCTTTCTTCCTGCCATGTCTGCTACTGGCGACTCTATGATCATGCGAGTACGCCGTAGGCCGTCTATCATATTGAGTTTAAAGTGTGCTTATCGCGACCATTATCTTGCATGAGAACGCCTAATATGCGTAGTGTCTGGACTCTGCGTATAAGTTTCTGCTTGAAGTGTATTTCGATGGCCTCTCTACTTGTGCTTTTTCTTCTGGATTTCGTTTGCAGAACGAGGATTTTTCTGGGGAGTACTCCAGGCTGCACTCGTCGGCGTATTTGGTGATAGCGTCTGCCGCCGCTTGTATAGCGCGTCCTGCTGTTCTCCCTCGAAGCCTCGACTTATCTGAATGGTAATGTCGTCCGCATATATTGCGTGGACGAAGTTACGGGATATTTTCTGGATGATCAGAGAGGTTTTTCATGGCGACGTTGAAGAGAAAGCTGATAAGACTGATCCCTGAGTACTGCCTCTATTTGGGACGCCTTTCTTTTTCTCTTTTGTTCTCCGCTTATCCACGCCTACCGTTGCCGTGTGGTCCGTTGAGAATGCTCGAATGAAGTTGTAGATTCGTAGTTGGTAGCTCACGGAAAACCAGCCAATCAGGCTCGGCAGATTTCAATGCTCTTTATTTTAAACGCTCTTTGACTAGTACGCGTGTGACAGGGGTATATAAATAACAAAATGTATTATGTACAACCTGGCGCTAAAATTTTGGAGCAGTGGTCATGAAAATATTGATACCCAGCTACTCAGCCCGGAATTTCAGAGTACCATTTTGGGATTCTTACAGGGCAATGACCAGTGCTCACTTCGATTAGAAGCAGCGTTGCCAACCGTAAGCTTGCACGCAGGGTTTTTTGCGTCATTTTTGAGGGGATCAGTGCATAACGGGACATTATAAATCCAGATGTTCTTTCTCTCTTATTTTTTTCTTTTTAGGCTTCACATTTACGCGCTGTAAAATAAAAAGAAATCCGAGAACACCTAAGCACGTCTTATGAGTTGGGAATGAACTGCAGGAGTTTATATGAACTGTACCCTCCCTGCTTTAATGCCTGAATGGTGAAGCAAGTACTCATTAGATACACACACACACACACACACACACACACACACACACACACACACACACACACACACACACACACACACACACACACGCATACATACATACATACACGCATACATACATACATACATACATACATACATACATACATACATACATACATACATACATACACGCATACATACACGCATACATACACGCATACATACACGCATACACGCATACATACATACACGCATACACGCATACATACATACATACAACACACACACACACACACACAACACATACATACAACATACATACATACATACATACATACATACATACATACATACATACATACATACATACATACATACATACATACATAAATGCGAAAGCATTCTTGTCGAATTCAAGGCCGCGGTGTGGTCTGTCGAGTTATTATGAACTAATCGAGGGCAAGCGAGCGCGTTGAGACGCTTGGCCAACGAATCCTCGGTAGCACAAGACCGGTGCACTTCAATCTGGGACGTCATACTACCTTGCTCGACTACCTTAGAATCTAATGGTGACGCTCCCGAGTAAGCCACGGTGATTTTGACGTCACCGCTTTCATCACGCCAGGCTTGGCAATGAAAATTCGGTCCAAGCAGCATGACGTCATAAATCAGAGTGCACAGACCCATCTAGGAGGCGTTGGCTAGGCGCGTTTTCATTTGGGATTGCCTATAGGCGCAATTAGAACGCACGCGAGAGCTCTCCCAGAAAAGAAACGCGCAGATAGCGCAGGCTTCCGACAGCTAGAGCGAGGGTGACGTGTCGTCACAGCGATGCCCTCTCCCCTCACGGCAACACCTGGCGCTATATCGCTACAGCAGGTGCGCCATTTCGCCCGCTCTGCTCCGTCGAGGAGTGCTCGTGACGTGGGGTCGCAGCCAATGAAAATGTGGGTGCCGTTTTTCGCGTTTCCAGGCGGCAGATGCCGGGTTTTTCTCTCAATGGGCCATTTGATGCTTTCGCATCAAAAATGACCACAAGAAGATGCCGCAAGGTACCCTACTTTGACCAAAAGCTCCATATTACAACGTCAAAGAAGTCACAGACAAATTGGAACTGCTGTTCTAACTGTCCTCTTTCTTTGTTTTCGTGTAATTAATATCAATGTGCTCGTACATCTACTATCTCGTTCCGCATCTTTCACCATTATCTTTCAATCACGCTAATATAGCTTTCGCGCTCGCTATAATCTTGTTTACTTCTATTTATTTAACCAATGACACGTTTTGCAGCGAACCATTTTGGTCCACAAAGTCTGCTGTATGGACTAGATTCGGTGTCACGTCAGGAACGTTCATTACAAGTGAGTTAATTTCCTACGGATATTGAATTAAAACTACAAGAAAGGCTGTACTCCCAAAGATAGCGCTAATTGAAATCGCCCGTCACAGCTAAATCAGGAAAGGGGGGGGGGGAGGTTTTCTTTAAATGTCCACCTGTGCATTTCGTCTGCTGCTGAAGCGCTGATTGGCTGGGCTGGTGGTATACTAGTGAGAAGGAAACAGGCGACCACAACCAGTTTTCTTCTCTTGGTTGAGCTCTATGCAGCCAATCAGCGGCGGCCGAAATGGAAAGTCAATTAGGCGGACATTTACAGAATACCTCCCTACCCTATGCAAGAGTAGGCAGGGAAGCGTAAAGCGCAATCGACAAGACGAAGTACTGAACTGTATACAGGAAGCGAAAAAGTAGCACTTTTTTAGGTCCCGCCAGATGGAAGCGAAAGTTGCAATGCCGACCTCAAACTGACACGAAGCAATGAAAGCTGACGACATCCACACGAAACTACGGTTAAACTGCGATCGTCATACTGCTGTTCAGCGGACGTCAACGTTTCTCATTTCGAATTTGCATCCACGTTACGCCCTTCCGCAACCAGCTCAGAAATTCGCCTGTATCATCTGTCATACTGTTCTCCCGTCTTCTGCGCTGTTTTAATAGATATTTATTAGGGTCAAATGCAACAAATTGTTACTTTGGTTATAAAATGCTCATAATTGAAGCAATCTTGGCAAAGCGTCACGGCTAGTGATTGTCTAATTTTCTTATCAACAGCCTTTATAACGCACCTAAGCGACGACGCATGCGCCTGGTGGTTGAATATGTGACGTAAGTCTCAGCACGTCGCCTCCGGAAATTTTTTAAGTAGGCTCGCAGCACCACGTGCATCCTTCTGGGCCGCAGTATCATTGAAAGCCATCTGCGACGAGAACACAGACCGCCGTGCGCTCTGTTTTCGCAGCTTAGTTCGCGTTGATGCGAGACGCAGCACGAAGGTCGATTCGCGCGCAGCCGCGCTTCCTCACCCCAGCGTTTCGGCAGCGAGTTTCCGCGCTCATCGAGTGAGATGTGTTCAGGATTGCTTGTGCGCGCGTGGCACCATGCTTGTTCATTTAGTTAGTATGCCTATGTTTACAAGTTTATACGGCCAATGAAACTACTGCCCTTACTCTGCATAGCGGTCCACTAGTTTGCTGTAGCAGTCGATGCTTCGCTTTTCGCGCGGGACTGCCACATTTTCTTCACCGCGCCAACATTTCATTGCAGCTGGCCTTGAAGGGTACATTAGGAATCTTACGTGGTATCCGGTCACAGCTACTCTCATACCATTTATCTTCGCCGAGCTTCTTCGAGAAAACAAGTTGTTGGTATTATTGTTTCGACAGAATCACTGAAGACCAGCACGGATAGACAGACAAAGAACAAGCAAGTGCAGCACCCCCCCCCCTCCCAAAAAAAAGAAGAGAAAAGGGTAAAGAAGAGCAGACAGCCTTGGCCTCAACTATAGAATACATTGTCTGCTTAACATCTTGTGAGCCCCCACAACGTCGTCGTAGATTCCGTCATTTGTCACCACCACTAAGGGCCAAACTACACGAACGCGTGCCAGCGCGCGCAGGCTCGCGCTCGCGCGCCTATTGTTTGCCGCGCCTCGCGAGGAATGGCGGTTTGAACCTACCAAAAACGCGCTCCAGCGCGCGCTCACTTGGCTCACTATTTTTGCCCTGGTAGACATCGCTTCGTATTTGGTGAGGCAGCCAGAGCATCGATATTTGCCTGGAGAGGATATCCGTGATTTTGCCGCGCTTCGACGCGTACGATCGGTCCCGTACGATCTGCGCATGTGTGAGAGGCGTGGGCGCGAGCTTTCGCGAGCCAGCACGCGTACATGTATAGTTAGGCCTTAATCGTCGTCTTCGTTGGGACAGTTGGCTCTATTCATTGAGGAGTTTGAAAGCGCACGAGACAACAGCGGTGTCCCTCGTCGTTTCCTTATGCAGGCCTCGTGAAAGTTATGCTGGACACACACCTTAATACAAACCATCTAGCCGAACAAAATCCAGAATTAAAAACAAATTACGTTATAGATTATTGTTTCAAACCACTATTTGACTGTATTGAATGTATTCGAATTGCATTTATTATCACGCCGCAATAGGAGCTTCACTACACCAGTGCAACGTCACACATTACAAGATCTTGTCCGGTAATTCGGCCATTGGTGAGTAGGAAGTCTCGAAAGTGGCAAAGCTAAGCCTATATAGTCCCAATATAGAGCGACGTGGTCCTTCGTTCGCGATAAGCAGTCATCTAGTCACCTAGTCCCGACCACACGTTTTCCAAATACTTGATGTCACGTGGATCGGTAGATGTGCGAACTTCAACCTGGAGCCCCCCCCTCCGTTTATCTTATGTGCTGCTTTGCTCCCTCATGACTGACAACTGTAAAAGTGAGGATTCTGCGATTTCCGAAGCGCATTTTGCTAATAATGTGGACCATATTATCCCCTTCAGAGTTCCCAGCTATTGTTTTTATTCTCGTTATTTATTTGTATTTCGATATATTATTTAACCCGCGGTGGCCCAGTCAGCTAAGGCGTTGCGCTATCGAGCACGAGATCGCGGGATCGAATCCCGGCCACAGCGGCCGCATTTCGATGGAGGCGAAATGCAAAAACGCCCCCGTGCTTGCGTTGTAGGGCACGTTAAAGAACCCCAGGTGGTAAAAATTATTCCGGAGAGCTCCACTACAGCGTGCCTCATAATCAAAACTGGTTTTGGCGCGTACAACCCCAGAATCAATCAAAACCCTGCAAATTCAAAAACAATTTGAAATCGAGGAAAATAAGAACAACTTGACACGTTTACTTCTGACCCTAGCGACTACAACTGTACAAGAATGAAACGTGAAATATTATTTCAGTGAAAGCCTAGTCAGTGTAATCAGTTTAGTATTTAGTTAAACGGACCTCGCTCCAGCGTACCGAAAAGGCTTCCTGTGCCTAAATGGGTATTACTAGGTACTTTAGGTCGGCATAGCATGCATATCGACACGTGTTCTTGTTTATCATTTTCGGGTGACCACGTTTCACCGTCTAACAAGTGTTATCGCTCAGCGCAGGATGCGCCTGCATGTATCGGAAGGTTCTTGAATGAAGTTTCTTGATCCATGGTTCTATCCGCTGTCTGTTGTCACTGAACCTTGTGCAATCTGATTGCATGTATGGGCGACGCGAGTTGTGCAGTTCTTACTGGAAAACACGCCGGCACTAGCGATTGCTCTGGAAACTTCGATGACTCATGTATAAAAGCCGACGGGCTTTATCCGCTGATCAGATTTTCGACGACCGCCTACTGTGTTCGCCGCTACCGTTGTTCTTTCGGTCTAGTCAATTTTCCTCTGCACAAGCTCGCCGAATATGAAGCTAGTTTCGTCATTCACAGTTTTTCTGCTGTTTTCTTCATCGTCACTAGTACTTAGAAATGTGATTTGTATTACAGGGTTAAAATATAGACTCCCGAGCAGACAGCCCTTTGTTATACACCGTTGTGTGACATCCTCCACCACTGCAGGCATTTCGCGTCGAGAGACAGCGCCGACGTGCGTCCGCCAGACGCTCGGCTGTCGACCAGGGTCGTCGAGTCGCGCCTCCACGGCTGGATCCCAGAGCGGGACCTGCGCGAGGCCGGCTCCTCCTTGGGCATCGAGCACACGCTGAGCCCCGTCAGGAGGTGCTGCCCAGGTGCCAGGCCCGCCAAGACGGCTCGAATGCAGCGCAAGACGACCGCGGTGACGGCGACCGCCACGGCGATGCCCCACCGTCGCCGGTCGTACGAGGACAACTTCGCGAACCGACAGAGCCTGGAGATTGCCCGATTAAGCCTAGCCGAGGAACGGGACGAAGACGAGGTCGAGACGGCGAGCGTGGAAGCCACCGCCACGGTCCCTTCGCGGGAGGCCACAGTCGTCTGCGCCGGAGGCGCCGGTGACTCGTTGGCGATGCCTTTCGTGTCGGACGAAGAGCGGGCGGTGGCGGCAAGCGTCGACGCAGCGCGGGCCTACTTACCGCCGGTATACTCACGTTCCTAGTTACGTCTACCCACACGAACAGTTATAAACTCACGTTCATATACTGCCGTCTACTGGCCGTGGTTGCTCAGTGGCTATGGTGCTGAGCTGCTGAGCACGAGGTCGCGGGATCGAATCCCGGCCACGGCGGCCGCATTTCGATGGGGGTGAAATGCGAAAACACCCGTGTACTTGGATTCAGGTGCTCGTTAAAGAACCCCAGGTGGTCCAAATTTTCGTAGTCCCCCACTACGGCGTGCCTCATAATGACATCGTGGTTTTGGCACGTAACACCCCATATTTTAATTTTTAATTTTACTGCCGTCTACTCGCACTGATTGTTACTCGGTCAAGTCCCTATCCACGCCAACTCAAAGTTCTATAAGTACTCATGTTCACGTTCACGCCCGCTCACACTCACTGGCTCTCGCTCACGTTGATGCTCACGCCTACTCACGTGAAAAGGAATTTTTTGGCGTTTACACACCCACATCTATGCACAGGCTCACTGGCACTCGACCACGTAGTACTCATTTCTGCCCACACTCATAGGTACTCGGTCCCCTTCATGCTCACACCATATTCGTTGCTCCCTCACACCCGCGGTTCTCCCAAAAGAGGAAGTGAGAGTGTATTGACGGGTGAGTGTGCCCACCTGCGCTTCTTACAGGGCACGTTCGGCGAGAGATGTACCCCGACGTGGATGTATGGGCCGACCGTAGCACCGTTCGGCCCAGCGTGCCGAGGTCTGCGCAAGCCGTAGCGGCAACGCTGCTCACTCCCGCAACGAACCTGGCACTCAACGTCGTCGAGTCCTTTCGAGTTCCATGATTATTTTTATCCCTTTGACATTCTTCTATCGTTTGTACTGCATAAAGCTTTGATAAATGCCTTGAACGCCCGTAGCCCACTCTTCCGTATCGGGATAACAGTTTTGTGGACCTTTCTGCTACAATGTTCCTTTATTGCGCGTGACCCGCCCTACAGATGCTGCGGAAGGGTGGTTCAAAAATTATCTTCGAAGTTAGAATAAATGAAAGTAAACAATGGGAAATTGGCGCTCACACATTCACCTAAAGCTTTGTACAGTAGCAAAAAATTACTCCATCTCCCGCTAAAGGGAACCATGTGTGGATGCGAAGCAGCGGGGAGATGGTCAGCTTGAGCGGGAGATGGTTTCGCGGCAGCGGCCCCAGCGCTCATCGCGGCGACGCACAGGAGAGAGAATGAGGCGCGCGTGCTCTGTCATTTTCATACCGGGGAACAACCGTGGTGCCCCCAGCGGAGTATGCAGCTGTCGCACCACCTGTCGTGCGCGCGGCTCCGTATTCCTAGAGAAGAGAAAGGGGGGAGCGTAGGAGAGCACAGTGAGGGGGAGGGGACGCGCATGCGCTGTGGCGGTGTGGCACGCGGCCGCCGCTCCGTCCAGCAGAGGATTCCTAGAGGAGAGAAAGGGGTGGGAGCGTAGGAGAGGAGAGAGAGTGGGAGGGGACGCGCATGCGCTGTGGGGGTGGGGGACGCCGCGGGAGGGACGGACACAGCCCCGCCATAAGGCGCGTCGCATCTAAAATTTTGAATAGCATACGAATAATCACGGAACCGTGTTTCACATTTCTGATAGAACATAAAATTATTCTTCCGTATGCAAGAAAGGAATTTACCCTTTATCCGTGCAAACACAGTCACATAGACTAAAAAATCTAAAAAAAACGAAACAATTCACATAAAATGATGCAATAAATCTGCTTTCAACCTGATGTGGAGTCGTTTTTGACTGGATTACTGCGAGATATCGACAGAAAAATAATTTACTGCTCTTCATGTTCGCTGCACAATCTCTCCTGAAGCGCGCTCCTTTAGGACAGTGGTTGCAGTGATTGCTAAATATTTTAAGTACAAGTTATATTTAACACGATCATATTCAGCGTTTTTGAAAGACATACTAATACGCCGCAGTAAGCACGCGTATGACGGATATTTGGCGAGAAAGGCATTTTCTATACCTTTCAGTATTGAATTTACTCTTGCAGGAGCTTACAGAAACCTTCGCGTCATGGCAGGTAAAATAAGAACATGAGCAACGTTCACCAGCTACAAATCATACACATCTGGCAGCTCTTATGCCGCAAGGCTGCAGTAAACACGTGAGTATCCAATTTTGCGTATATATAGGGTATACGGATTTCTTTCTTCTAATCTTGAGGTCACGGGATCAAATCCCGGCCACAGCGGCCGCATTTCGATGGGGGCGAAATGCGAAAGCACCCGTGTACTTAGATTTAGGTGCATGTTAAAGGAACGCCAGGTGGTCATAAAATTCCAGAGTCCCTCACTGCGGCGTGCCTCCTAATCAGATCATGGTTTTCGGACGTAAAACCGCATAATGTAATTTTTAACAGCGGAGCTGTTTAAGGAGCCCTTCAGTCCGTGACGCGTCGCAAAAAAAGGTGGGCCGATCCTGGCGGTTGTACAGAAGAAAGGGTCCAAGCGCAATGGCACATACCCCTTTGAAATAGCGAAGCTGAGCCTGGCTAAGCCCAGCTAAGCATGGTTGGGAATACTTAATTAAGCTTAGCCAGTCATCGATACCCAATTCATAGGCAATCAATAGCTAATCGATAATCGATCAATAATCAATAAATTCTGGGAAATGCTACGGATGACTTGGCAGTGCTTAGCGTAGCCGAAAAGCCTGGACTAGCTAGGTGCCTATCACCACCGCTATCTCTTTAGCATTGCACCTCCACTGCAAGCTATGATAATTTTTTTTTAATTTATTTCATGAGACATGAAGTGGTGATATATAATCGCTTGATGTTTTTCTAAGAAAACACTTCATTTTATTAAATGATTTCAGTTACACAGGAGCAAGTAAAATTACTGCGACCAACAAAGGAATGGCACCGGCCCTTTGGTGTATGCTTCGATTGCCCTAATAGTCGACAAAGCTTTCATCGACTTTCGTGTTTTAGATCTCTGTTGCACTAACTACAACGGCACTGTGACTAATTGCTGTTAGAGCTCATTAGTTTCTATCAAGAAAAACAATTTTTAACGTAAAAAGAATAGACTGGACAGAGCGCTAGCCCTGTCGCGGTTTCGTGTTTTTCGAGCCAGAAACGACGTCGCAGCAAGAGCAACAGCGCTAACTAGTACAACTATCCTCTTTAGCTGAGCGCTCACGCATCGTGACGTGACGTGGTGGCGCAGGTGGCCTAGCGTCAACTTTCAGAGCGGAAGGTCCCAGGTTCGATAACCGTTTGCGATATGCCTCCTCCTCTTCGGACACTTACTCGTATATTTCGTCTCAACGTCAGGACGACATAAACACTGTTTTCCCCGACGACCGGACAAGACTAAAAAAAAAACAACCCGGTTAGGTAGCTACAGACTGCTTGGCATTATAATCGGGTGTTACATTCTCAGGGCATGCGCTTATCCGATGCTGTTTTCGCAATAGGTTCAGCAGCCAAAATTGCCAGCCAGTTCCTGGCTCATGCACGATTACGAATCTTGCCGCTACCAAACTGTCTTTCTCGACTACACACAATATCGCGGGTAGCACGTTTGTAAACTGTCTCGAGGTGGCGAAATATTGATATACTACATAAACTCTGAGAGGTCCACCTGAACACCTATTGTCTAAATGGTGCGTCTGGTACCAGACACCACAGGGTTGCTCCAGGATTGGCGGGGCCCGAACAGCTGTGCTCTAGCCCATTCGCTTACCACGTACACTGTAAAAGGTGCTGCACTAAATGACGGCAAATATATTGGCAGCTGTATTTTCAAGCATTTGACCACCAAATTAAGACGGGCCGTCATTTTGATAGGCATGCACCACGACCTACTGCACATGGCAGCTAATGTAATTGCGCTATTAGGACGAATACTTTCTTTATTTTTTCATTTCGCATTCGGACCCTCCTTCTCTGCTTGCTCACAGCGATAGAAACACTTGTAGGAATGTCGTCGATGGCTATTCAAAAATGATAAAAACAGGTCCATCAGATTGACGCCTCGTTTTACGGTGTAATATACACTGTCAATAGATGTGCGTCATGTTATCCGAGGCAATATGGCGCCAGATAAAAACCTGTTCTTACCTTGCCCCACAGCACCTTCAACAGGCACCAACTCACACTATGAAGTGCACTCCAAAGTTTGTCAGAGATACATAATTTCATGTCAACGTATTGTAGATCCTGAAAGAAAGGTAAAAAAAGAACAATTGGTCCTCTGCGCACATTCTAGTACGTGCTGGTAAATACAAAGTACAGTGGACTCCGGATAAACAAAAGTCGCTTAAACGGAAATACCGGATAAACGGGATGGCGACACCAACTTTAGTTGGCCACCCATAGGAACAATGTTAACAAACTTCGATTAAACAAAATGCTTGTTTTTGTGATCTTCGGTTAAACAGAACTAGAAACGAAATTGCACCTACCTCGTAGCGTGTCATAAACTTCATACGGAACAAGATTAGGCTGACAAGAACTTCAAATGGTGATGCCTCACAGCCAAGAAAATCCAATGCATCAGTCATTTGCACTTTCGTGCCATCATCGGCTGCTCTGCGTATAGACTCGTATGGAGAGTATATACGCATGGATCCATTCATACGGAAGCGACTCGCCAACTGAACTAATGAGGTCTAATAATATTCCTACACTTGAATCGTGTAGAAACAAGTTACGGCTTGACTTTCTTTCTCTGATACATAACAAGAAATTGGCACTTGACCCGGCTTTTTAATGTAAGTCTGCTAGTAACAAAACCTACTCGCCAACATTACCAAAACGCCCTAACCCCCTATTTTGCCCGAACCAACCTATTTAAATACTCTGTCTTTCCACGCACCATTAATGACTGGAATGACTTGCTTTTATAAAACTTGTACCACGATTGTTTACTTTTTGTATCAGCATTATTGCCGTTTTGTTGCAGCGTTTTGGTGTATGGACATTCTTTTATTTCTTGTGCTTTAATATTCTATTTTATCCACCCTGCATGGACTTCGTGTCCGCAGTATGTATTGAAAAATTAATTATTTATAATATCCATCAAGGATTCATCATGCTACCCAGCATGATCATCGTCAATATCATCAACCTAAATCTATGTCCACTGCAGGACGAAGGCCTCTCCCTGTGATCTCCAATTACACTGTGCTGCGCTAGCTGATTCCAACTTGCACCTGCAAATTTCCTAACTTCATCACCCCCCCCCCCCCTAGTTTTCTGCCGTCCTCGACTGCCCTTCCCTTCTCTAGGTATCCATCCATACATGCATGTATTTATCCATCCATCCATTCCAACTGTCTGACGTAGGTAAAAAAAAATTCTAATCGCAATAAAACGTCCCACGTTCTCATTCGCACTAGTTCACGCTGATCAACACAAAAATTGCGTTGCATTCTTCCTGATTTTTCTCTACCACGTAACAAAAAATGTAAAACCGTCACAGGTGGAAGCTAGGCTGATTCAGTATCTCTTCCAAGGCACCGCAAGTGCTGTCAAACTCAGGCCCGGTTAATTATGTGCAGTAACACATGTGCGGAAGCTTCTGTAGTTTTCATTCATTGCCACACAAAGTTGTCCGCGAGTACAGAGAAACAAATTCTGTACAAAATTGTATACACAATGATTGAAAAGGGCTTGCATGTCATCGTTAGCATAAGGGGGAAGCGTAACAAAATTGGGGGAGGAAACTGAAGAAGATAAGTGCATGAATTGAAGATGGAAGAAGACTATAGAAACATCCGTTACAGTTGCACATTCATACTTACCTGACACGCGGAGTATTTTTCCCATGGACCCAAAGAAAACTTTTCGGACAGTGGCCGGTTGTCGATGCATGCCTAACACTTTCAGACGCCGTGTACACAATTGTGTACAGCAAGATAGTGCATCAACAGCAGCGATTAAAGTAAGCATATTTAAAATGTCTCCAGTACATCTTGAAACGCTTCTGATTGAAATAGTAGTGCTGCAAGTTTAAATTACCCAGGAAAATTGGTTTAGTAAAACGAGCATAGAGGTAGATGGTTGCGTATTTTGCTTGGTGGTGAGTATGTCATTGTATGTAGCGTGTTCACTTCTTTCATTGTTTTTTGGCTATGTGTTGCGCCTGTCATAATTTCAAGTGGTTGCATAGGTGCTTTTCAAGCCTAGTCGACATGACATAGCTGATGTTCACTTATCTCGTGTTCCTGAAAGGGAGTTTTCGCATGGACTTCACATTTTGTAAACTTGACAAGACTCACTACAGAAGTGAACACTCCGGATCTATTCAACAGCTGTAAGTTTTTATGATTCTGAAGATGTAAGAAATGCGGTGAAAGTAAATTTTCAATCAACACAACTAATTGGCGTCTGAAAGGGCTAAGATTGAGCCAAAGCGCAAGCACAGCGCGCACGCGCAAAGTATGTGCTTTATTTCTCACATCCGGGACATCCCGGATGACGAATAAGATGGCGATTGTGCTGCGCCAAGTCCCCATCTATGTACAAGGCTAGCCTGGCTTCTATATATGTTGCGTGATATTATGTATCTAAGCTCGAAATCAAGTAAATAAGTAAATGAAGGTGGCGATGAATGTAGTCTAGGTGAGGCCAGTAACTTGTCCTAGCGGAACGAATAATGTCAAACAAAGCTTTAGCGTCTGTCCTCGTAAATTATATTTCTATGGACACCCCGACAGTCAGAGGGAATGAAGTGGACTTCTGAGGGAATGAAGTGGACTTCTCCTTACAGGTAGCATTTTAGGGGCGAAGCTCCTTCGGGTGTGGGTCTGTCCCTCCTCTGTAGTATGTAGTAGTAGTAGTCGTCGTCGTCGTAGTAGGTAGCCACGTCTACTTTTATGAAAAAAAAAGTTTCCGAAAGTTGTGTCCGTAGCGCGGAATCGAACCAGGCACCCCTCGCTTCCGAACGCGCGGCGCTAACCACTACGCCACGAAGCGCACATGGACACACGCACCACGATGACAATAAATACCCAACATTTACGAAAGACTGCGCGTTTCTAAGGCGTTTGTGCTAGCGCGTTACGGCCCGTGTAAGAAGCTGGTGTAAGACGCTGTGGCCTCTCCGCCTTACCCCCGTATTCATAAACGCTCCTCGACTTGAACTTGACTTGCCACCGCCTTGGGCAGCGCGTTCGAAACGCGGTGAATGCGGTGGCAAGTGAAGTTCAAGTCGAGGAGCGTTTATGAATACGGGGGTTATACTCTCTCAGCAGTCATGTGATGGCGTCGGCAAACGCGGTGCACGTTCCGGCATGTGTAAACGGCTGCGTAAGACGCTGTGGCCTCTCCCCCTTACTAGAGAGTACTGCACGTTTCTAACGCGTTTGTGCTAGCGTCCCCTTAAGCGGGAGATGGTGCAATTATAATGAAGAGCGCTGTTATAAAATAGGAATGACGTCAAATATGGCACGTGCCATTGGTGGAAGTCAATCGTTTGATTTAGTGCGGCGAGACTGGGCGAATTGCATGGAAGATTCACGGTCTACCGATGATTCCCTCCGGAGCTTCGCCCACTCATCGTCATTGACCCCGTGGATATGCGGTGTTTTTTTTCCTTTTCATTTGGAAAGGTTCGCCTTAGGCTTAACCAAACGGGCGCGAAAACTACCTGAACAAATGCATTCTTTGGCGTGCACCAAAATTTAATGTACGGGCGCTTTTACATTTTGCCCACATGGAAATTTGGCCGCAATGATGGAACCTGCAAGCTTGCGCTTAGCAGCACATAGCGTGCGTCGTTGCGCACGTCACATCTCAGACATCTGGCAGACTAAGCGTGTGGCCTAGTGCGTGTGCCGTTGGTTGCGTGACAGCGTAGCCAATGGGGAGGAGGTGGCGCCACGTCATCAATCTATAACATCAGCGCATAAAATGAAAAAAGCATTAATGTAGGCTCCCTACAATAATGTCCAATTGAGCGCCCCTGAGCGGTCATTCGAGTTATGAACTCGTCGCGGGCAAGCGAGTGTGGTGAGACGCTTCGCGCGTTTTCATTTGGCCTTACCGAGGCGCTTTTAAAACGCTGACGAGAGCTTGCGCGGAGAAGGAACGAGCGAAAAAAAATATTTCACCAAAGGAAATTTAATGATTTCCCTTTCCCACACGTAAGTAGTCTTAAGTGGCCCTGGCAAATGTTTGACGAGTACCTTAAATTTTTAATATATAAATACGTGCCTCAAGGTTTCTGACAGAAATTATCGCATTTATTATTTTAAACTGAATGAATTCGTTTGATATGTTTTTTTTTATTTTTTGCAAGTTACGTCCACCTGGACACGTAAATTATTTGTAGTAACGTCATGCGGGGCCACATTGTTGGGCGTTCTTTTTTATGTGCTGGAAAGAAAAAAAATTAACAGACGTTACTATGAAAATTTTAAATATTTATTGCTGTAGGCATATTTCCACTTTCTCGTTCAGTCGGTAAATAAACAGAATATTTTTTTCCGTCACAGCTTACCGGTGGGTTTTGTGGACACAAGTGTTGTGTCCTTGAGTAGCTCTCTTATATGTGATTGTTATTGATCTGTTAGATATTGCATGTTCGACTGAAATGACACGTTCGTGGTACGATATATACATATTTAAATTTTCTTTCAGGTCTTTATATTTGTGAGATGTATATCCGAGGGGATGTCATGGAGGATGGTCCATCAGTGGAATGCTTGAATGTATATGGAGGTCTTTGCAACCGTACCTATCACATTTATACTGACGACTGCAAAACTTTCGTTCTAACCGTGCCGAATGATATTAAGCCCAAGAAAACCAAAAAAGGCAACGACAACAACAGCAGTAACAACAACAATAAAACTGATAATAAGAATAATAATAGACCACACAATAAATGAATGAATTCTTCGAAGCACGTTTCACCACGAACTCATTTTTGTCACTTGAAGTGATTATTCTGTTATCAATTTCAAAGTAACATCATTTAAAAGACCACAAAACAAAAAAACACACACAATGTAATCAACATATATAATAAAAAAAGTTTTCAATAAATTTTCAACAAATAATGGCACATAGATAACAGCTATTTCATACAAAAGCAATGTGAAGAGCACAGATAACACGCTTATACAAATATATTTTTCATTAAACATCAATGCTTTTGTCGTATAATTATACACTCTACTAACAGCTACAATTAAAACAATATATTTCGCCTCCATATTTAGGTCAGATTTCATTTTTTTTTGCTTTTTGTCAAGCTCTATTACTTCAATGGCAGAGCACAACTTATCTTTTTAATAACCGCATATGTACTGTTATTTCTTACATTGTAATGCACAAAACCACAGCACAGTACCAATGAGGTTGGATGAAGTCCTCCCAAGCATCCGTTTTTTTTTTTTTTTTTGCCCAAGTTTCATGACGTGGCAGCAAGTCTAATGTATTTAACACAGCACAGACGGCAGAGTAACAGGACATCATCCAAGCACTGAAAGCCAGCCTTCACTTTCGCGGAGAAAGGCGAGCAGCACAAGTAATGCACACAGGCCTCCCTTCACTTGCATCCAGAGACCTCACTGGTTTCCAAGTCAATAAAGCTATCACCTGTAGAGACATGACGAATTACATGAAACTATGAAGTGTTTCCTAGGTATCCTTGAATGTGGCGCGAAATCTATTTCGTGAAAAGGGGACAGAAGAGAGGAGACAGTGACGCGCTTCACTGTCTCCTCTCTTCTGTTGACTTTTCATGAAATGTATTTCGCGCCACATTCAAGTATAGCTAGGAAATCTCAGCACCAACTTGCCGAAGAATTTCTTTTGGAACTATGAAGTTCCATGACAAAAAATGAAGTAAACCACGTTTACTGTAAAAATAGGATATAAAAATGCTTATAAACAACTTGAGCTTTGCGTAACTGTGAAACATACACTAGTGACCTTACGCAGGATATTTCAATAAAACCTAACAATTATAGCCATAGGTTCGCACACAAGAGCAAGGAAAGCGCAATAAAGGAAACCCACAACTTCTACTTTTATTGTTATAAGCATTGAAGACATGGGTATCAATGTATAATTTCAGCATAAGCTTCCTTGCAATGTCATGGCTGCTTGTTACATCCCGTTCAGTCTTGGAAAAAAAAGTCACCAAATTTATTTGGGTTCATATCCCTGGAGAAGAGCAACATTAGGCTCTCCACTAGAAATGGTGGCCACATACCCAGGACCGATTCAATCACTATCCTCGGCATTACCATCGAGTCGGGTGGATCAAACGGTAAGCCTATAGCCAAGCTCGTTGCCCAAACAGATAACGCAGTTCATCTTGTTCGGAAGGTTTCCCATCAACATCATGGATTCAAGGAGGACATTCTCCTTCGTATAATGCATGCCTGTGTCCTCTGCCACTTCACGTACGTAGCAGCTATGCACCGCGGGAAACGGGCAGAGAGAGACAAACGGAATGCACTGCTTAGGAAAGTCACCAAGCGGGTTCTTAGCATACCCATTTTTATTCACACAGCGCGTTTACTTCACCTCGACATTCACAACACCCTAGAGAAGATAGTGGAATCTCGGGAACGCGCGCAACTAGCTCGTCTCACTGCAACCAAAGCGGGTAGATGCATCCTGTGGGAGCTCGGTCATTGCCCCGATGGGATCGCAGAAGACTTTTCCACCATTTACCATTTTGTTCGCGAAAATATTACGGGGGCACCCATCCCTAGAAACATGCACCCCGACCATAACGGCGGTAGATGGAAAGCGAGAGCTGCCACCATCCTTAAGCAAATATACAGGTGATGAGCGACAGGTGAGCTTCGTGGACGCTGCCTCCTATTAAGGACGCCAAGCCTTCACAATCGTAACCGTTGATTCTAAACAACAAATTAGCAATGCTGTCTCGGTCCGGGCCAGGAACTCAAATTGCCGAACAAATGGCAATCGTACTTGCCTCATTTGATGACAAGCGAAACGCTATTTATAGCGGCTTGAGGTCTGCAGTTAGAGCATTTGAAAAAGGCGTTATTTCTAATCGGGCCCTCCGGCTCCTAGAGGGAAAGGAAATCATACATTCACTTTATTTGTTGGTTTCCCGTACATTAGGGTCAGATAGAGCATGCTCCTCCCAACCTCAACGAGTAGGCTCACGGGGCTGCTCGCGACCTAACTTACCACGCTACTCCCGAACAGCTTGGAGACGACTCCCCCGAGAATAGGGACACTTCCTCTACCTACAACGAGATTACTAAACACTTTTACCTAGCACGCAGAACTTATTCCCTTCCACATCCGCGGCTCAAAAGAGCTCAGGCTCTCACACTTCGGCTGTTGCAAACGAGTACGTATCCTAACCAGTGTCTCTTACACATGCTCTATCCAGATACTTATACCGACAATTTTTGTCCCTTATGCGGAGAAATAGCCACGTTGGATCACATGCTCTGGCGGTGTGCCCTGTCGCACTCGACAGCCGATAACAACTCGGCGAGGTGGTATGTGGCCCTCCGGAGCCCTCTTCAGGCCGACCAACTCTGGACTGTCCAGCAGGCCCACAATGCAGCCGAGAGGCTTGGCCTTCCGGTCGCTACGTGGGAGCGGTCAGCTGCGTGTTGAGACACGCTCTGCAGGACCTCAATAAAGTTTTTCATACCATACCATACCATTCCAAGAAATCTACAGCTATGAAGTGGATCCTGTACTGCTATACCAAAACCACACTTCATTTGTAATGAAGGAAAGTTCCAATGAGTAAGCGATAAATTTGAGTAATGTGGCTGTTTGGACTTCTTCGTATAGCATATTGGTGAATTGCACTGCAGATATACACGACGACAGAAAACACGAGACGACAGACGTGTGCTACATTCCAACAAAAAGCTTTCTTTTCGGCTACCCGTGTTTATAGCCGTCCATCATCACATTGCGTATGCGTAATTCACACTTTGACAAGTGTACAGATGGTGTGCTGACACACCTGTCATGACTACCACTCTGCGCCCACACTTTTGTGAGCAAAGGTCATGAGGCCACTGCATCTGACCGACAAAAAAGTGGCTGTCATACGATACATTCATAAGCTGTCTCACAATACGAAGAAAACTGCAGATCATTCAAAACGTAAAGTTGTCTTGTCTGCCCCTCAGTAGCTTGTAAAGTTGCGCAATTGAAGGAAATGTCGCACCGCACCGCAAAAGTGTAACAAAAAGCAAAAAAAAAAATCTGCTGGTCACTGGTGTTAGCAACGTGGTTCATTGTATCCCTCTTTATTGCACTAAACAGTACTAAGATCAAACGGGACGCTGTATCAATGACTGGCTGAGACAACACTCATACAATGTCAAAAAGAAAGAGCGTGACGGTTGGTTTACATGTCATTGCAGCTCGTGTGGCTGTGAACCGTTGTTTATTCAGTGTAGTGTTGTCAGCAGAAGCGGTGATCAACTAACACGTGACATATTTGATGCTGAAACCATTTTGCGACTTGGCACTGGGTGTATAAGCACACCATCTGTACTAGAGCACTGCACGGGCTCGGGCTTACCCGAAAGCCCGGGCCCGGCCCGGCCCGTGGGCCGGACGGGGCCGGGTAGAGGAGTTTTTTCACGGGCTTGGGCCGGGCTCGGGCACGGCGTGTGCTTTTTGACCCGGGTCCGGGCCGGGCTCGGGCTTTCTGCGAGTTATTCTCGGGCTTCTCAACTCTGAAAAACATGTATTTTTCGGTCTCGGGCCGGGTTCGGGCCGGTTTCGAGTCGGGCTCGGGCCGGGCTCGGGCTTAAGGTAAAGGGGTGGCGGGCCGGGCCGGGCGGGTAACGTAGATTATTTCCGGGCCCGGGCCGGGCCCGGGTCTCGCCATAAAAGCTTTGATCGGGCTCGGGCGGGCCGCCCAATGTGAAAACGGGCCCGGGCCGGGCCCGGGCCGCAAAAATCGGCCCGTGCAGTGCTCTAATCTGTACACTTGTCGGACAAAGACTTAACCTTCCCAAGGGAGTGAATTGCGTATGTGCAATGTAATGAGTGACGACTATAATCACGGGTCACCGAATATAAAGCTTTTTGTTGGAATTTAGCGCACGTCTTTCATCTCGTCTTGTTGTCGATAGCTGTGCTGCAATTCACCGATAAATTTGTACGTGCAAAGAAACTGCTGGTTCGAAAGACTGTATACGGAAAGGGGGTAAATATAGGAGAAAGGGAGAAATCACAAACAACGGTCCATCCATGCATCGTGTATAATGTCCTGGAAGGACTGTAGCGTCGCATGGGCCATTGTTTTTGGACATTGGCCTCTCTTTAAAGTGCTAATGTGCATCTTCGGATATTTCAGATTTGTACACAATGCCGTTACAACCAGGAGAACTCCCAGAAAACATATTGTCACGTAGTAGTGACGCTGAACTAAACAGTCGTAAAACTGTGTGTGACGAAACTGGTTGTTTATTGGGCGAACATGTGCCCACAAAAGCAAGCTACACTCAAAGCACAACGATAGCGGAGAACACAGTTGGCGATCGTCGAAAATCTGCTCAGCGGCGAAACGCGTCGGCTTTTATACCTGAGTCATCGAAGGTTCCAGATTAATCCCTGATGCCCGCAGGTCTTCCAGAAAGTTCTAGACAATTCGCGTCGGTCATACAATCAGATAACATAAGCGTCGGTGAAAACAGGCAATGGAAAGAAGCATCGATAACGTTATAGAAACTTCCTATACAGGCGCGTCCTGCGCCGAGCGATAACGTTTAACATTTGTTAGTCGGCAGAAAGCGGCCGCCGGTGAAAGATAAACATGTATACGTGTCAATACCCTCCCTTTAAAAAGCATCGTCCCGATGCTACAAACACGAAACCGAAAACAAAACCACGCGTAATAAACAATAAAAAACAATAACAAAATAACAAAGTACCTAACGTCATCAGCGGGCGTAGAAAGGCTTAAGACGCACCACATGGATGACTTCAGGTCGTGCCCGGCGCCGCTGTGATTGCGAAATGCCGTCTGGCACGACCTCATAGTCCAGTGCGCCAATACGTCGGATTATCTTATATGGTCCGAAATAGCGACGCAACAGTTTCTCGCTAAGTCCTCGTCGGCGTATCGGAGTCCAGAACCAAACACGGTCGCCAGGCTGGTACTCGACGTAGCGTCGTCGAAGATTGTAGTGTCGGCTGTCGGTCCTCTGCTGGTTCTTGATGCGCAAGCGGGGGAGCTGTCGACCTTCTTCGGCACGCTGCAAATAGGTGGCAACGTCGAGATTTTCTTCGTCGGTGACGTCTGGTAGCATGGCATCAAGCGTCGTTGCCGGGTTCCTTCCGTAGACCAGGTTGAACGGTGCCATGTGCGTCGTTTCTTGTATGGCCGTGATGTATGCGAAGGTCACGTACGGAAGGATGGCGTCTCACGTCTTGTGTTCGACGTCGACGTACATTGCCAGCATGTCGGCGATGGTCTTATTTAGGCGCTCGTGAGGCCATTCGTCTGCGGGTGGTAGGCGGTGGTCGGGCGATGGCTTCTCTGGCTGTAGCGCAGGATGGCTTGAATTAGTTGAGCCGTGAAGGCCGTACCTCTGTCGGTGATGAGGACTTCTGGGGCACCGTGACGCAGGAGGATGTTCTCAACGAAGAATCGGGCTACCTCGGCAGCACTGCCTTTGGGCAAGGCTTTTGTTTCGGCGTAGCGGGTGAGGTAGTCCGTAGCTACGACGATCCATTTATTCCCGGATGTCGACGTCGGAAATAGGCCCCAGTAAGTCCATCCCGATCTGCTGGAACGGTCGGCGAGGTGGCTCGGTCGGCTGTAGAAGTCCGGCTGGCCTTGTCGGCGGTGTTTTGCGTCGCTGACAGTCTCGGCATGTCCTTACGTAATGGGCGACGTCGGCAGAGAGGCGAGGCCAGTAGTATTTTTCTTGTATCCTCGTGAGCGTGCGGCAAAAACCGAGGTGTCCAGCCGTTGGGTCGTCATGGAGAGCTTGCACAACCTCTGGACGCAATGCTGAGGGTACCACGAGGAGGTAGTTGGCTCAGAGAGATGAGTTCTTCTTTAGGAGAATGTCGTTTTGCAAGAAAAACGACGCCAATCCTCGCCTGAACACCTTGGGCACAATGGCGGTCTTGCCTTCCAGATAGTCTACAAGGCTCCTTAGTTCCGGGCCGGCTCGCTGTTGTTCGGCGAATTCGTCGGCACTGATGGGTCCCAAAAAAGTGTCATCCTGGTCGTCCTTGTGGCGGCGGTTCGACGGGGCCACGAGACAAGCAGTCGGCGTCAGAGTGCTTTCGCCCGGACTTGTAAACGACGGTGATGTCGAATGCTGGAAGTCTCAGACTCCATCGTGCGAGGCGACCTGAAGGATCCTTCAAGTTAGCTAGCCAACACAAGGCGTGGTGGTGCTCACAACTTTAAAGGGCCTGCCATAGAGGTAGTGACGAATGTTTGATGTAGCCCAGATGATGGCGAGGCACTCTTTTTCTGTTGTGGAATAATTTGCTTCCGCCTTCGATAGTGACCGGCTAGCGTAACTTACAACCCTTTTTAGTCCGTCAGTCCTCTGCACAAGCACGGCGCCGAGTCCTACGCTGCTTGCGTTGGTGTGGACTTCGGTATCGGCGTTTTTGTCGAAATGCGCAAGTATTGGCGGCGATTATAGGCGTCGCTTCAGTTCTTCAAATGCTTCGACTTGCGGCCTCTCCGACTTGAACTCGACGTCGGCCTTCGTGAGAGAGAGAGAGAGAGAGAGGAAAACATTTATTTAGACCATCGAGTTGATCTTGAGGACGAGTGGGTGGTGTCCTCATTCCAGGACTCCACTGGCCATGGCTGCTCGACGTACTTGCTGGACGAGAGCATCTTGTCCCGCCAGGGTATCGCCGGTCAGCTGTACCTCCCACCGCTCAAATGACGTGTTAGGCGTCTTTAAATGTTCAGGTTTGCCCCCGCACCCCCACGAGATGTGAAAGAGCGTAGGGCATGTGTCGCCGCACCAGGGGCAGTTGCCGCGATATGTTTGTGGGTATATTTTGCTGTATCTGTGTAGGTTTGGGAATGTGTTTGTTTGGATAAGTCTGAGGGCTATTGCGTCTTCAGTGCTGAGCTTTTTGTGAGGGGGAGGATAAATCCTGCGGTTGAGTCGCTGGATCTCGAGTCGGTCGCAGTAACTTGATGGCAGGGGCACAAAGGTAAAGGGTGGGGATTGATCAGACGATTGGTTTTGCCCCGCTCGGTTAATTGGTTAAGCCATCGAACTGCAAGGCTAGGAATGGAGCCGTTGTAAGCTTCGACACGCCGGCAAAATCCCGCCTGATTATACGACTTTTTCAAACAGTTGATTCGTTCTTTTAACGACAGTCACCGCGGTAACAAGACTGGCGTTTCCGTCGTGCCTGTCGCATTTTGACGCGAATGCAAAAACGCTTGTGTCATTCTTTCGGTGCGCCTTAAAGAACACCAGTTGGCCAGAATTCTTCTGCAGCTCTCCATTACTGCGTTCCTCGTAATCCAAAGCAGTTTCGGGGTGCTAAGTCTCCCAATGATGATACGAAACTGCCGCCAAAGTGTGGCTACAGTGAAGAGAAGGAAGAGCACGTATTCCCCATTGATATAGGGTCGCCATCTTGGCCACCGTTGGCTTGTAAAAAAAGTGATGACGTGTAAATAAAGTGTAAATAGCCTTCGGCATCAGTTATACATAACATTATTTGGTGGAGGTGGACGCTCTCCGAACCCACCATGAGGCTTCGCAGCGGTCGCAACGCTGACAATGGAACTTTCGCTCTTGCTTGCAGCACTTCATCTACGCAAGGTTTTACGCCTGAAGCCACGACCTACGTGACCATTTCCCTCTTCTGGATCCTGGCGTTTTCGCCGGAGTTGGCAGTCCTGATGTTGCGACTGGCCCCGCTTGTACGAGCGTGTCAACACCAGTCACGGGTGGGATCTGACTATTATGGTCGCAAACGTTTTTTGTTTCTACCTCGGCGGCACTCCACGGGCATGGTTCCAGACTAACAAAGAGGATATCCCAAGCTGGGGTCTCTCCAAAGTGAAGCTGCGTGGCCTTTGCGGCAGTTCTTTTGGTCGCCAACTCAATGCAAGCAAATTGTAAATAAATTGTAAATAGCCTTGGGCAGCAGCTACACTCCTAACAATATAAATTCTTTAACAACTCCTCGATTTCTTTTCTCCCTTCATTCTTTTAACCTGAGACAGCACTGCAGGTATAGCCACGGTAGCTAGTCGCAACCTCACATGCGCCTGGCAGCTGAAGAACTGAAAACAAGCTTGCGTGTGCAAAGCAGTCAAGCTTCCGATATTTGCAATTCAGTTACGGTAGGCCCACGGGCGGAGATACCGATGCGCCTCACTGCTTTAGAGTAAACACTGAATCAATAACTATAACGCAGCGGCATAAAAGGCGCGGTTGGAGAGCATTTTTCTCGTGCTCACAAAAGCTATGTATGTCAGTCTTACGGACAGGGCATCCCTGTTGCAGCCAGCGGAAGTGAACGGAAATATTCGTCGGTTCAACAAACTTAGACGTACCGGTGAAATCCCCGCCGGCTTATTTGACATCTGAGAATAGCGGAGCCGTATTGCCGTTATACCATTGAGGCAGCGCAACAGCGCAATCTTGAGGCACGTGCTGTAGGTGTGCATGTTTGCGGTGGATCACTTTTAACTGATCCTTGTGAACAAGTTTCTCAGATTAAGCAAAGTTCCCGGTTAAATTGCGACTCCAGCGAACAATCCGCAGCATTGCGAATAAATAGAAATCATTGAAGAACAACATTCACCTGGCGAAGCAGTTTTTCTTTACGCGCAGCTCCCATGCTCCGTAATCTTACCCGTTTTAAGGCCCAACCGCATGCACGCGATATTCAAGCGACAGCGACAAGCGACGCGACAGGCACACCCTGTCGAGCTGTCGTGTCGCGGCGTGGAGCAACCACATGAACGCGACATCGCTATAAAGAGTAGCGACGAATTTACATTGTTGTTCGAATAAATGTTATCGTGCGCGCGTAAAGAAATCTCAATTCCATCAAAAGGTCAATGTTTTATCTAGACCTAGCTAAAATATGCTATCATCCCCAGCGAAAATCCGTCCCATGCATCCCCGGTGGAACTCCGTCCCATCCCGCCAGCGTATGGTGCCATGGCGCCATCTGTTGAGTAAAACTTAATTAAAACAATTTCTCGACTCTCGGTGGCGTCTCAGGCCTAACAGCGTCAAAACAAAGCAACCGATCTCAATAATAACGACAAGAGAGCGCCGATACTTAGTCCTCAGCTAGCGATGAGGTGAAGCGATGACTGATTGTACTATTTATTTTTTGCTGTCACAGCAGAGAGCAAGTTGCAAGAGCGAATTCAGATCGAAGCGGGCAGACTGATTGCTGCCATGTTGTTGTGCAATCGCTTTCCCCAGCGGATATCGTCGCGCTGACTTCCGGGCGACAAGCGATATTTTCTGGTTGGCCAGAAACCAGCGACACGACCTGCGACAGCGACGGATAGCCCTCCGCGACGGCAAAACCTGTCGCTCGTCGCCGTCGCTTGTCGCTGTCGCTCTAAAATCGCGTGCATGTGGTTGGGCCTTTAGCATTTCCGCTCCACAAAACAGCTGCTGAAAGCCGTATTCGTATACTGCTACTCATTTACATACATCTTTATTATATCACCAACCACCTAAGTATCGGCAACAGTTACACAATCTATATTTCTTATACCACGCACGATCACCGACGGTGAACGATAGACATAAAACGACAGCATTGGAGGCACAAATGTATTTACAAATAGCTATGCGAGTCCTCCGCTGCAGCGTTATGATGTGGTGTAGTGGTTAGCGTGCTTAGATGTCACTCGATGTACACGGGTTCGATTCCAAGTCTTTCCATGTTAGCGCAATATGCGTTTCTGTGCTTGTGTGCTGTGAATTATCAATTCCCTATCATGTGTTCTGGGCTATTCATATAAACCTCCCGCAAATACTACTCTGAGCTGCACCTACTTATAAATAAGTAACCTTTTCACTTAAAAAACGCTCATTGGGCCGCGTAATCTTAAGCCGCTTAGTAAGCCGGGGAAAATTTGATGTGAAGTGCCCCATGAAAATTTTGCCGCATATGGAAGAGCCGCATGTGCAGTAGGATACTTAGTGAGCCATTTAAAAGCGTCAAATTTTTTTCTACTTTCTGCGTTATATGCGTTGTATTAAGCCGGTATTGACTAAGATTGTAGAGTTCAATGAATAGAGCAGTTAAGTTACACTTCGAATATTTGCAACAGCTTGAAGATTTAGTTTGATAGATGCCGCTCAGTGACTGACGTAGTCTGAGTTGAAATTATTATAAAACCATTATTGACGAGCGAAGCAGGTTTAATAGGGACGCCGCTTGGAATCAATACTAAATGCTCGGTTGGCGGCGCAAACATCCTTGGGACTAACCGAGAGTAGAAGCTCAATATAATAGTTCAACAGCAATTGTGACATCCAGGTATATTTTCTGAGGGTGAAAATCGTAGATTCTTTTTCTCAGTATCGGAATGCGGCGGGACTACAAAAAAAGTATCGATCTATTGTTTCCTACTCATGACACAAAATGCAAAGCTCGCAACGCGTCTAACCAGACATATATGCGTAAATATTCATGGAGGGAATCCGACAGCTTCAATTGGTAAAGTACACTTTAAGTATTCTTATATGATGGATACGCTTCCTATACCCCGGGGTATAATAATTATTACACACAATTATTATTAGAGGGAATTCTGGCTCTGCAATCGTACGGCAACATGGGAATGATGGGTAGTACTTGAATCTCTCTTATCGTCGTTCTTGTGTATTCAATGCCCTTGTGGCTTTGTTTATTACACTTTATGTACGGTCATTGTCCTAAATTTATGAGGAATCTGTACGTTTCAAAGTGCAGAAGGCTCAGCGAGCACGCACAATTATTACAAATTGCAGCGAATGAGCTTGTCGATGTAGCCAAATCTAAACGCGCCAACGGTCTTACCGAGCTGGCTTGCCCGCAAAAAAATTCATAAGGGCGTTTTATGCCTCTGGTCGATGCGTGTGTTCACGGCCGAATGGTATCAATATCCGGCTTCTGTGCTAGAGCTCCTTCGTACGAAATCTGCCATCGGACCATATCATGAATGTTTTGTAATGAAACAATGCTTCGTTGAGAATTAAAATTTTACATACACACTAAACACAAATATTCCCAGATGGGAGTAAATACCTCGTCGCCTAGCGCATTCCAGAATGAGAGTTTAATATACTCCATTAATATGGAGTTTTAGTTAACTTCATCTCTCACATAAGTTTTTATGGTGTTCAAATAAGAGTAAATATTACTTCATTTCTCTCGGGAGTTTTTTACGGAGTTCCAATTGGAGTGCATATTACTTCATTACCGGAAGGGGTTTTTAGGTATCCTAATTGGAGTGAATATTACTTCATTTCTTGAGGGAGTCTTCAAGTGTTTAAATTGGAGTTAATATTACTTCATTTCTCTAGGGAGTCTCTAAGTGTTAAAATTGGAGCGAATAATACTTCATTTCTGGAAAGTGTTCGTGAGGTGTTGCAAATGGAGTAAATGCTAATCCATTTCTGAAGAGAGTTTCTTGAGATCCTGGTACATTATTTATACTTTTTTTTCTTGCAATGAATTGAAGCAGCAGCTTTCATGCCGTGACTTTAGGATGCTTATTAATGACTGATGAAGTACTGGAGGTGATATGTTTTGTGCCGGTAACAACCTTTACCGTAGCTTATATTGTTTTCCACCTTCCTAGTTAGATTTTGAATGTACTTAGAATACTTCACAGGAGACTAATATAGAACTGAATTATAGTAAGAGCATTTATCTACCCATTTAGTTAACTGCCCTTTCTCGGCTAGTCAACTCTGTTCAATAACGTAAATCAAAACGCGAATTCAGCACAAATAAAAGGACCACATTTGCGCTTTCACGTACGCGAGAGTATGGGACATTGACAACATTCAAGTTGGTGCGACGATTTTTCCTGATACCGTTAGACCATGAATACTTGACAGGAGTACATTCTCGCCTATGTATTTCTTGTTAGCATTTGAACGCACGTTATGTTTTAATGAAGAAAATAAAATGCGGTTTTCCGGATAGTGGTATGAAGTATATTTTATTATCTGTAGGCACTACAACATCACATCAGAGACAAAACATAGAGGGAAACACAGCGTTCGAGGAAAATTACGTGTAATAAGAGCATGTTGCTTGAAATGATACATATCAATTAACAATATATAAAGTATATACCATACATCAGCAAAGCCAAGAGTCCAACATAGCGCACATTCAATAAATAAACGAGCACGACAACAACACATTGCAGATGTACTGATAAGAGGAAGGGCGGGCAACATTGAATGACAGAACGATGCGTAGCCAACTGTAACAACAATTTATATACTCCAGTGAAGCATAGAGACTATCGCTCCCCTTAACTTGTGGGGAACCACATTTAAAACAAGACATTTAATCCAGTTACAAAAAAAGAAAAACAGCTTAATATGGCAGCCGACCTACAAACTTTTGCGAATGGTTTTTACTCAATATGTGGCATTGTGAGAAGTCCGTAGATAATCCTGTATTTCAAAATTACATGGAGCTGGAGACTTCCCAAATCATTGACGACAGCAGTCAGCAAGTGAACACGCCCAAACGACACGTACAGAAAATTTGACTGCCTAACCGACGTGCAAGTTAACGATTTGCGCGCCCATTGATCATACCACTTTAGGATTGCTGAATCGTATCCTCCTCGCCGGGAGAGGGAGAACACGCAGGCACGCTAGCGACAATGGACACGCCGCATTCCGGTGGGCTCAGTGTCCACAATATCTGCCAAACGCGTGTCGGAGGGACGAGAGGGGACGATATTTCTCGCCTCCCCAACTTACTTGCAATTCCCATGCTTCGCGTCGCCTTGGAATTAGTGGGGCACCCGTGCCTGCCTGCGCGCTGACCGATGTCAAATCCCCACACGCAAGTGTATGCAAGCGCTGCTGAAACAAAACTATATGCACACGGACACACATGAAAGCTTTCATGCGTAAGATTTCACGGAAATGCAGCGACGTACAAGCACAGTAAAAACACACGCGCTCACACACGCGCACATACACTCAAGCAAAGTGCGCACGCTCCCTTTCCTCCCGCGCGCACACCCAAGCACAGACACGCTATTTTTTCGTCATAATATCGGGCCACTTTGTAGTATTCCAATGGCATTCTCAGCTTGGAGCGAGTTGCTAAAGAAAGAGGTAGCGCCACATTAAAGGCACCACCTTCGCTACGTGTAACATGTAACGCGACGGCGGGAACGTTCAGGCTCACCTGGTTCATGCAGCAACGGCCGCCATTCTCGAAAAATATTATTATTGCACGCTGGGACCAAGGTGTCCATTAGAGCCACAACTCCGAATGCAACTACCACTAGCTAAGTACATTCATCACGCACGAAAAATCGTTTCACCACGTTTCACTTGAGGCGACTGATGCGAGGTTTGCTCCGCTGGACGTGGCTCGTCGGGCGTGCATGAGTGACATTGCGGCTGCCTGGCCCAGAGGAGGTGTCTATGGATGTTAGGCCTAAAATCGCGTCTTCATGTCGTCGTCGACGGGGCGGTCGAAATCTCCTTCGTGTGCGGCGTGCTGAGGAAGACATCGAGATGTAGTTGCTGCCATGGTGACACCAAATACTTGTAGAATCGGCCGCTGATTATTCAAAGTAGTATCCATGAGTTAAAGTGCACGAAAGAAGAAAAAATTGCAGAGCCGTAAAGGACCCGACTGTGCCTAGTAGGCGAGTGCCGCACTAGCCTCGATTTTAGTCCATTTACGTATGAGATTTCTCGTGAGGAAGAAAACTCCATTTTAAGAGCGATTTTACTACATCTATATGTGTTGGGAATGAATTCACGTTTTTATATCGAATATGTTCCCGCTGATGAAATAAGATTTGGCGCGGAGGAGCTTAAAAATGTTGCGCGTCGTATCTCTTACCTATGCCGGCTGTAAGTTGTGTTTACAGTGCACAGAGGAAATACATTTTCACTCCATTTCACGCCACGAGGTTCTCGCACTGATAAACTCCATTTTGTAAATGGAATGATATTGGGTCATTTCGTAATGTAGTGATATCTATCATTTCGGAAAGGAAGTAAAATCATGGTTTTGTGTTTTTTTTTACTCCATGGTGATGGAGTAAATAGAATATAGTAAATAGAGTAAATAGAGAATAGAGAATAGAGAATAGAGAATAGAGAATAAATAGAGAATATAGAATAGAGTAAATGAGATTTCAACAGGGCGATGGAGTTTTAAAAGGTACTAAACCATAAAAACCCCCATTGAGGCTTATTTATGTTTATAGTGTAGTCAGAAAGCTGTCTGAAGGAAGAAGGATGCAGTACAAGGCAAACCCTTGTACTCGAAATCAATCCCATGCTGTATGAACCACCCTGCCTGCAGCTCCCGTAGACACCAGTAATTCTTGTATGAAACGTCGCGCCTAATGCTGTCGGTCGACCGGATCGCGGTCGGTCGCAGTGCGCATAGGTGGCGCAAGCTGTGCTTGACACTGAACACGCTCCGACATTGTGTTAGGACCCCAAGTGACCAAGTAGGTGGGACAACGGTTAGATACAACCAATCATAGACAGCTTTCGAATAGTTCTTCAAGTCCCCTACGAAATTTAACGCTGTAAAAAGGCCTCTCTGAGGGCTAGTTTGAAACGGTAAATTTTATTAATCATACAGACGTGAAATTATGCGACGTGTGGAAAGATCTTGGGCATTTGGGGCATTTTTCATTGTAGTGACGGTGGAAGTACTGGAATAGTCTGATTAAAAATATTCGAGTGGAACGATGTTGAGTTCCCTTACGTTTATTGTGAAGCCAGTAGTATACGGATTGCCAATAGCGGACGCTTATTCAAGCGTGTATCATGCTAAAGTTTGATAAAGACGAACCTTGAGGTTATGTTGGCTGAGATAAACTTTCGCTGGAAATATCCAATAGTGCAGTCGGCATTGCTTATAATTTTGCAATAAGAGTTTTCCAAGATACCTTATCAGATATGCAAAGGCCCAAGTTTTAATAGAAGAAACTTGCTTAATAGGAACGTTCCGTATAACGGTTACCTACCGGTACATATAAGGGCCACTATACAACGTACACATCTCACGTGGCAACATTAACTAGCCATTTAAATGGTTACAAGGTGCTGATTATAATTTAAATACTATTGCGCATACCCACAACGCGTGATTCGCCAAGAAATGTTCGGTACGTATCGCGTCAACGGCAACTACATCTTTAAGATGGTCTAAGCAACGTTCTAACTTAAGTGACCATGTGGTTGAGTTAGCGCGACAGAAGCAGTTGCGGTTGGCTCCAGTACGGAATAACCACCTGTAGGTGTTGGAATAATCTATGCCATACAGCGCGCATCATACAGCGCGCATCAATGGACAGTTGTTTAATTGTCGAGAAACATTATCGACGTATAAAGAGCAAATTTCGTAATTTTGCCAAAGAAATACTTGCTTAAACATATCACACACGAGTCTTTTTCCCCATGCATGTAAACATGATGTCATGTACGAGCAATTAACAGAAATGTTTGCTCAGAAACGCTCTGTATTCTAACGGAGAGCCATTGGCATGATAAAAGCACACCTTCTCGGGTGCTACACAAAAATCTGGAAACGCATCTGACTAAATCCCACCCACCCAACCGGAACCAACAGTGCATGATGTCATTTCAACTAGCTGACGTTTCTCATTCCGTAGTATGGTAAATGTCAGTCTGCGTAGGCTGCAATTACCTGAAGTTAAGGCTCCAATAAATTTGTTGAAATTTATGCTGAACCAACATGACTTCCGCCGCATGAGGATAGAAAAGCAAAAGATCCGTTAACAGGGCCATTCATTGCTCAAACTTTTGACACGCTAGACAACGCTGCATCATTCATCTTGCGGTGATCGCTACATTGCAGGCATGGATGTGTGTGTGACATGTTTGCCTTCGTGACATGCGTGACATGACAGAAGCTGAAATATTGTTTAGTCGCATTGGCATTGCAGTTGCGTGCTTTCCATGCATTTCACTCTTTAATGTCTGTTAAGAATTAGTGCGTAGTACTGTTTCCACTTAACGAACGTTGGAAATTTATTCTGGCTTGTCATGGCCCTTCCAGAAAAAACTGATTTATCGCATGGCATGAAGAATAGGTTTTCTGCATGTGGGAGGAGGCAAATGAGATAGCACTATATATTCTATGAAGAACACAAACGAAACCACATTCTCATTTTACGCTACGAAGGAGCATTGTGGCTGGTAAGTTGGGAATCCTGATGAAATCTCGTGTTCAGAGAAAACTTTAGCTTTGGTGTTCCTATCTAAATATACAGAAAAGGAATATTCGTTGTTCTTGGCGACAACTGCAAATTATTGAAGAAAAATTATGATAAACGCTAAACTTATACAAAACTAAGCTATGAAGTCTACAACTTAGTAATTAGGCAATAAAAAATGATACCTAAATAATTAAATTGCATCAATAGTGCCGCTAAGCATACAAAACTGGTCTAATATACATTGCTCTAAAATGCAGAACTAATTAGTGGGTAGAGCTTTTTCAAAATACTTGAGAGCTTTGTTACAAATTTATGCAAGATATATATTAAACCGGTTAAATTAAATGAATATAATATCTGTAGAGAGGCGTTCTGGTTTAATTAATGTAGCCCTCAGAGAGTAGAGCACCGCAGCGAAAGATTACACAGCACTGGCAAAATAGACCCAAGGATTCGACCTACTCGGCGTAGTCGTCTTCAAGCAGTGTCTATGCTTGTTCTTATTCAGTACACGTCTAAAGCCCACATAATTGATATAGTATACATAGCTCTCAAATGAACCACTATTATGTGAGTAGGGCTCTTGTAAAACACTTGGAAAGGTATAAAAATTCACGTAAGATATATATTATTCAGTCAAACTTGCCGGTTATGAATTTTCTGAAGGATGCGTTTGACAGAACTGCGATATCTGTTATGGATTTATGGAGTTATGGATTGGCGAACATCGTGCTCCTATGCTTTTCAAACTTGCCAATTTCTGGCAATTCTTTTTTTTAATCCAAGCCCTTAGTCAAAATATCTTTTGCACTGTCACTAGAATTTACCTTGCTTTGTATAATGCAACAAATTTATTTATATTCGGCCAAGAAGTTGTCTTGGGAATGCACTTCTGCCTTTTACAAGTATTTTAAGAGGCGACATCGGAGTTAGGTCCGAACTGCAGCTTCCTCTTTGGTCTACAAAATTTGGTTACTTACTAGGTACGCGCTCTGCGAGATCTACACTTAAACCCATGCTGTCTGCGCAGTCTCCAGGTTGTGCCTGCTGCCAACATGAAGTACTCCTCAGTCGTCGTCTTGCTTCTTGCCCTGGCCGGTACGAAATTCCAGATATCAAATTCTGACCCACGCCTAAGATTTGATAGTCTGTTCCTGGTAAGCATAGTACTAAGGAAACCTGGAGCTGTTATTCTTAAGCTCAATATTAAAGTAGTGAAATAAATTTTTTGTCTTTGCAGTTTCTCTAAAGATTTCGTTTAAAGCCCACTTCGTAGGCTGATTATGAGGTAAAGAATGAAATGACCCAATACATACATGAGATTTATATATACACAAATATTTGCGGCAAAGTGCATCTCTGAATGACTGTAGACAATAATGCGAATAATACAAGCAATGTAGCGATACACTGGGTTCCCTAAAGTACGTTTATTTAAAATCTGCAGTTGTCATTCTGAAACCTCCGTTACTTCGGCGATATAGTACATGTACTGTCTCTGGTATCGGCCCACTTTGGTATGGCACTCGGTTAGCAACGTCGCCCATGAGTGTGACGTCACGACGATAGAAGTGTCACGAAAACACTCTGTCGCCGACCTAAAGATAATGGTGGTATGACGTCAACGACATGACGAAAATGAGGTGCAGATCCTGAAATTTGATGATGGTGCATCGACGCCAGCGTGCAAACGACATTAAAAAGGACAATGCGGTGACAACGAGTGTACGCCGACGATGACGGTGATATCAAGGCAAATGGTTGATGAATCTGGAATATCGGCCACAGCATCCCTACGGACGGCTTGCGGTGGCATACATGGCAACGGATGTACGGTAGCTACTGTGTGAAGAGGACGCAATGACGACAATGTCATGGAAAGTGCTGCGTTATCTTTATTAAATGACTACGACATGGTGACCATAAAATGACGGAGAAGCAATGAAGTCGGTGGAACGGCGAAGGGAGTATCACTGCGACAGCGTGACAACAATGGAGCGGTGTTTTGGAGGTGATCACGTGCGTAAAACGACAGCGCGGAAATTATGGGCTTGGCGACAAAGGCATGGCGACGACTCTGTGACAACGTTAGCGTCCCGACGGCATGACGAGTGTTTGAATTCTATTCACTTTATTTCAACACAAGAACGTTGAGGACTGCGAACAGAGAACCGTTTTTATGGCTTTAAGTGGTACGCGACCCTTCCTAACGGGCAATGACGGAGCATATTGTGAGGTGTTATACATGGTGTCCCAAAAATCATGCACCAAGATTTAAAAGTATGCAATTGCCACGTAGCTGGACGAAACCAAGGTGACAATTGTTTGCCTTCGGTGTTAGAGACATTTTACGCATTCGGCCTCGTTATATATTTAGTCGTAAATAATTAATTAAATTCTCAAATATTATACTTGGATTAAGCGTGTCAATGAGAAACTTGAAGAGCAACGTGAAAAACTGCCCATACAGCTTTCTGTGGCTCAATACGTGCTACATAAAAGTGTTTTTCCGAGCGTGAAGGGAACCTTCGAAAACACTCAATTGTTAAAAAGAACTTCTTATTGGGCGAGTTGGTGCTTAGATTTCCTTCGTATACTTGATGTAGCGCGAAAATGTATTTCGCACCAGAATCAGGTATGCCTAGAAAGCGCAAAGTTGCCGCTAGACTCGCCACTCGAGGCACTTTGTGCATATTCGCGGGCTTCGTTCACGCTCACAAAAAGCCTTTTATTATTTAATAGTTGCAACAACGATATTGGTCGGTGGTTTGTTATATCGTTTCTATCATGACCTTTGCGCGAAACTATTACATTCGCAAATGGACGTTTTTTTTTAACACGGTGCAACTGGTTTATAATAAGTTGAAAATTTGTATTAATGCCAGTAGAGACAACTCCAGGGCATCCTTTATGGGCGTGATATCGAATCCGTGTACATCACAACTTGACCTGTACTTGATAGACATAAAAGCAGTAGAGACCTCATTTTACTGCGATCGCAATTATATGGATACTCCAAGGGCATTTTTGCCGTCGTCGTCGCCGTGAGGTTCCGTATAAAGTCTAACGGCGATAAAACCGTCGCCGCGCCGTACGCTGTGTGTGCGACTGAAAGCGTGCGAGGGTGAGCCGGCAACCGCAGCTTAATTTCGCGCATGCGAGAGAGGAAGGTGGCCAGAAGCGCGCGATCTTCGTTCGCTCACGGGGCACGGGGAGGAGGCGACGGAGATGGTAGGGGGGGGGGGGGGTGCATTCTGCTCTTGCGGCTGCGGCTGACGAAGCTTCCGCGCAGGCACCGTATCTTCAAAGCGATCTGCGATGGGTACAAAGTGCAAAAGTGCATGCAACTTTTGCAACAAAAGTGCAACTTCGTATGCGCTGCGCTTTCGACGTTTAGTTTGCGTTGAAGCGAGACGCGAGATAGCGCGAAGGTCAATTTGCCCGCTGCTGCTGGCGCGCTTCCTCAATCGTCTTAAAAAGTTTCCGTGGTCATAGAGCGAGATGTGTTCATGTTTACCTGTGCGCGCGCGACACCGTGCTTGTTTATTTAGTTAGTAAGCGAATATTTACAACTTTATGCGGCCGATAAAACTACTATCCTTACTTCGTATAGCTGTCTACTAATTTTCTATCGCAATCGATGCTTCACCTTTCGGGCGAAACTGCGGCTTTTTGGTAGCTGCCGCTAAACACAGATTGATTGTGCCTGAAGCCCAGGTTACTCTAAGAATTGCAATCCTCAAAACTGTTTACTATGTTTGTAAGCTAGTCATTAAAATTATTTGCAAGGCCCCCGTTTGATAAAACTTTATTCGGTGATGTTTTGCTTACAAGAATAGTCGACAGCTGGGCGAGTTGGTACGGATTCATCATTTTTAACAAGCAGCGCGGTGGGAAAGTAAACGAGGACACGCCTGTCTCACTTCTTTCCTCGTGTCCTGTCCCACCGCGCAGTTTGTTAAATAAGATGTTTCACTTACAGTTGCGTTCCCATTTCCTCTCCAGAGAAAAGCATTAATACGCCTCCAGGCTATGCCGAATGTGTTTATCACTTCACTAACGTACAAATTACGTCAATATTGTCTCTCCTCTTTGTGCAAAAGATTACTTTGTTCGTTTGTTCCCGAAATTCATGCAATTCTTCAGTTGTGGTGCCAAATATTCTTGTTTGTATAAGCGGTTTATAGCGCGAATTTCATTACTACAGTTTTTATTTATCCATGGTTTTTGCATTTGCATAAGGATTTGACTACATTGTACTTAAAGCATCTATTATAGGCAACCTTAAACATAGCGCAAACAAAAATTCATAGACTTTCTGGGTCTCTGGTAGGCATTAGTTCGGAATTAGCGATATTGCTTCACAAAAAATTGCCGTTTCGCCCGAAAGGCGAACTATCAATTGCGATAGCATAGTTACTAGTAGAGTATACGGAGTAAGGATAGCCGTTTTATCGGCTCCATAAACTTGGACACATTCGCTTACTAACTGAATTAAGAAGCATTGTGTCAGCACGCTCAAGAAAACATGAATAGATCACACTCGATTAACGCAGACAAGCACTGTCAAAACGCTAACGTGTGCAAGCACGGCAGGAGCAGTGACCGATGGTTCGTGTGGTCTGTCGCTTCAACGGAAACTGAGCGACGAAAGCACAGCGCATACAAAGGTCAGAGCCGTGTGGAGATCGCTTTCAAGATACGGTGCGCCCGACAGCCCTCAGCCACGCAAAGTACAAGTGCTCAGTTCCTGGCAGAGTAGAAGCCACACACCCTCCCTCCCGCACCGCCTTCCCGCTTTCCTTCTTTCGCGTGGGAGATTGAGTAGCTAGTTCCCCTTGCACCGGGTCGAAAGATACGCATTTAGTGCCACAGATAAACGTCGCCTCCCTTCCCTCCCTACCTCCCATCTCCCCACAGCCTTTCGCACGACCGGAGACGCCGTGCTTGCTCTCCGCCATGCGTTCGCTCTCCGTTAAAGCGCACGAGGGACGCGCGCTTTCACTCGCACATGCATCATACGGCGCTCGGCGACGAGTTTATCGCCGTTGGACTTTATACGGAACCTCACGGCGACGACGACGGTGACGGCAGGAATGCGCTTCGATTGTCTATATAATTGCTTTCGCAATAAAATTGTTCAGGGTGTCTATATTGACACCTCGAACCGTTTGTGGCGAACGGTGTTTGCGTGTTGAAAGTGAACAGATTGTCATGAAAACTAATATTGCAAGGCTATCACTTCTGATCACTCAACAATACCTGGGAATATTTTATAATGGTGGAGGTTGGCTATGAAGACGTTACCTAATATCGACGTATCCTTAAAAGCACGAGTCGGATAATTTAAACCAGTATTAAAGCCATTTGGCCCTTTTGTCCTGCTAAGTTATCAAGAAGCAGAAACACTTCAATATAATAGTTTAGCTCCCCTACCAGAGTTAACATGCGGTCATCATCATTCACCCGGCTGGGTTACTTGACTAATGCAGAATGACGAAAAGGGATGAATTATGATGATCGTACGACCATGACGGCATAATGGCGGCAGCATGGCAATGAATGCATGCCAACTTGAGTATGACGATGTGTAATTGACGACGCATTGATGACGTCGTAACGACGACGAAGGCATGAAAACGGTACAATGGAATGCAATGGAATAACGACGCGTTTGTGAAGACGATGAGGTCACGAACGATGGCTGACGACAGCCGCATGACGAGAGTCGGATGACGAAGCTGGAGAGACGGCGAGAGGACAACCACGATGGCCTCACGACGTTATGGTGCTGAACGCAGGATGATTGCATGACAAGAATAGCGAGATGACGATGGTATGACGAGACTAGGATGAGGAAGCTGTAATGATGAGGATGCAGACCACGACGGCGTCACGCCCATGAGCAACTCCCAGTGGCCCATGCTATTAAGCAACTTGAGTCACTGTGTGGGCGTTGAAGGCGTGACGGCGACCTCATGATGAGTCAGATAACGCTGGAATCACGACGAGAGAACGACCACGGTGGGATTATCGCCTCAACATAGTGGCCTAACCTGGTCGACAACTTCGGCCGATGGGTCGACGTAAAAAGCGAGTTAGATAGATGGATAGATAGATATATAGACAGACAGACACATTCAAATTGACGAAGCATACAAAGAATGCTAATCGCATTACAATTGTGCGCATCCCACGCCCTGTGGGAATCGGTGGATGTATGGTAAACTTTATGCGCCACCAAGGAGAAATTACGCATTTCACTAACGAGCGCATCGCTCAGCCAGAAAAGTAAACCTTGCAGAGAAAGCGCATCTGTTGTTATCGGATCTGTTAAAAAATCACGTGCAAACAAAAGTCGAACATCACGTCCTCTACCTTCTAGAAACGTGTAGCAGCATAATGATGAGTAACACGAGAACAAAGGTGAGAGCTGGAGCCAACGTTTCGGCAAATGGACTTGTCTTCTTCAAGGCGACATGTATGCTCTCCTCGGCACAGTATATATAGATAGGGTTCTTGTAAAGGGGAGAGAAGGTGAGGCGGGTGGGTGAGGTAACGAGCGAGAGTGTGTTAGCGGCGATGGTGTAGAAGCGAAAAGAAAGATAATGCGCAACTGATAGTCCGTGGAGCAGTTTGAGGCAGCACCGTGTCTTAGCTGGTTAACGTGTTATTGTAGGTTCCTCTTTTCGTAGAAGGGGCCTCGACGACGGGGATGGGGATATCTGCTGTATCTGCAAAAGCATTCAGTTATTTTTCATTGAGTTGCTTAGTTTGTTTTTCTGTCTGTTTTGTTCGTTATTCGATTGTCCATAATTTTCCAACCTCAGTGTGCTTTCACTCATTCCATTCGTTCATTTATTTATAAATCCCCCCCCCCCTTTTTTTCCCAAAAGTATCATTTTTCTGCACCAATTTTACTCTCCCTGTCAGACACCCCCAGTAAAGCAGATACCGCTCCCCCCCCCCCCCTCTCCCCGTCGTCCAGGCCCCTTCCACGAGAAGAGGAACCTACAATTACACGTCAACCGGCTAACACGAGGCATGCCTCAAATTCATCCACCGACTGTGAGCAGCGCCTTATCTTTGTTTTTAATTCTACACCCTCATCTCAAACGCACTCGCGCTCGTTTCCTCACTCACCCGTCTTACCTTCTCTCGCCTTTAGAAGAACCCTATCTATATATACTGTGCGGAGTAGAGCATACCTTGTTCTCGTCTTACTCATCGTCTTGAATTTGAATCTCCCGCATTCCCCGTAGCAGCATAATAGCACGATGAGGGAAGCGCAGTGCATTACGGCCAGCAACGCGTGCAGCAACTACTCTCTTCATCAGCAGCTACAAGATGCGCGTGTCTGAAATCGCTGGGGTGTTTATTCCGCCGTTTTACGCATGCGTCCACGACCTAGTCGTTAACTCATCGGCCTTCGGCGCTGGTGCTACGGCCGTTTCAAACCTACCATCAAACATATATCGTACAGGTTGCTGGCGTGACACCTCGAGGGTGCACATAATGACCTAGACAGAAAACTGTCATCGCTTGCAGCTCGAAATATACTCTCCGTACCGCTCAGAACTGTGTTTGCACCGCGGTTCTTTATATAGGTGCAGCTGCACAGCAGTTACGCTACTGTTTGTGAGCATGGCAGCAGCGGAAGCAAGAAAACGCTGCCCTCGATTATCTGCAGTGTCAATTAAGCGGAGCGTCTCGGTTTTTCTACCTTGCTTTGTACGTTTAGCGGCCAAATGCCCTGCGCGTAGCTGAAAACTTGCTTACCGCCTCGCGTGGGCCACGCCTGCACGGGATATTAACCGCGATAGCGTTGAGGGTCCCGTGTCGCAGAAAATCCGGCGGCGTCGATGTCAGCGTCCGTGGCGGAGAAAATCATCCAAAACCACCCCTACAGCATGGCCCTCCGCGTGTCCCCAGGTGTTAGCGAAGGAGAAAATGATGCCGAACCACCCGAACATGATCCGAACAAAAATAAATGTATCAAAAGTGAAATCCGTCACGAAATAGTAAAGTACGACTTAACCACAACCTACAGACATGGTGGCGGCGGATTGTAATTTGAATGCACCAGAAACCATAACTCTGTTACGAGGAAACTGAAACACAAACCCTGTTTCCAGCATTTCTACCATACCAACTACATTGCGCTCGGGTAGTTTACTTGCGAAAATGCTGTCCAGATGGCACTCGCATTCTCGGCAGGTCAAATTGGCACTTCGCCTGCCTAATGTGTTTTGGACACGCGCGCGCGTGTGGGGGCAATAGCAAACAATTATTAAAATAATAGAAAAGGTGCTAGGGCCTTCACATTTTAATATAACAAAACTTATATTGCCCCTGGACAAATGGCTTCCCAGCACTGCATTTCTGTTTTAAAGTAAAGCCGACTTTAAGGGAATTGGTGTAAGCTTGATCTTTGTAAGCTGGCTTTCCCAATTTCTCTATTGCAGTGAAGCCCACTGAAAGAAAAATGCGATGCGAACGGGGCCCGATAACGCTATCGCGTTCCCCTCTTAAAGGCGAAGCATAAGCGTCCTCCAGTTTTCTATGACAGCAGGACGAGGATGGCACCGATGCCGCTATCACACCTCGGGTGTTCGAGTTCCAAATGCAATAGCAGGAACATGTGAACTGAAGTTCGAAACAAAGTATCGTGAGCTACATCAATGTCATGGTACAAACGCTACTGCTAATAGTGCATTGTGATTAATATTACCAGTGTACATTTTCTTCTGGTGCAGCATTCGATTACTCATGAATTGTGAACTATTTCTTTAAAACGAAAATATTCGCGACACAATATGTTATAATAGCGATACTCTACCAGCGTAGCCATTGGACATCAACATGGTTAGCAGTGAAATTGAAAAGCAAGCAAGAAAGCAACAGCCCGAAAACATAATTCGCTTCACAACCATTCAGAAAAGAGGAGCATCCATGAATCATCATGAGAGCGCAAGTAAAACGCATCTGACGTCGGTCTGCCTACGCTACGAGACATATTGTCACGGGAAACGGTATAACTGAAAATATATTTACAAAATATCTACAGCGGGCCGTAGCACTGCCAAGATGGCTGAAAGACAATCTCTTCAATCGTCGTCGTCTTCACCCAAATGGTCAACGTCATCTTTGTCCCATTGCGCGCAGTCTCGTAACATTAACCTCCGGCCGGAAAAGCGCCGACCCGGCGCCTAAGACAGGAAGGTGGGTGCGATGTATGGTTTGAGGCGGGCCACGTGCACGACGTCTGAGGAAGGAGAAGACGTGGTAGGATCGAGCGGGGCTATTTCGTAAGTGACATCTGTCAATTGTCGCAGGACGCGATAGAGTCCAGAGTATCTCCAAAGTAGTTTTTCGGAAAGGCCAACGTGCCGAGACGGGGACCAGGCAAGGACAAGATCACCCGCACTGAAGCGGGCGTCCCGGTGGTGGGCGTCGTACAACAACTTCTGCCGTGACTGCGACGCAGAGAGGCGAAGACGGGCAATGTGACGTGCCTTTTCTGCTGTAGCAATGGCGTCGCGCGCGTATTCAGTAGGCAGTGCGGCAGGGGTCGAAATAAGTGTGTCAAAAGGGAGCGTTGGTTCTCGTCCGTATAGAAGATAGAAGGGAGAGTAGCCGGCGGTGTCATGACGTGAGGAGTTATATGCAAAGGTGACAAAAGGTAGCGCAGTGTCCCAGTTATGGTGATAAGACGAAACATACATAGAGAGCATATCAGTGATAGTGCGATTCAGACGTTCAGTAAGACCATTCGTTTGGGGGTGGTACGCAGTCGTAAGTGTGCGTTTGGTGGCACAAGAACGAAGTAAGTCTTCTATAACTTTAGATAAGAAGTAGCGACCCCGGTCGGTGAGAAGCTGTCGAGGAGCGCCGTGATGTAGAATTACGTCTTGCATCAAGAAGTCGGCGACGTCTGTAGCGCAACTGGTCGGGAGAGGTCTTGTGATAGCGTAACGGGTCGCATAATCCGTAGCAACGGCAATCCATTTATTGCCAGCGGTGAAGAGAGGGAAGGGGCCGAGAAGGTCGAGGCCGACACGAAAAAATGGTTCGGCGGGTATGTCAATAGGCTGGAGGAGCCCAGCTGGAGGAAGAGATGGCCTCTTCCGGCGTTGGCACGACGCGCAGGCAGCGACATAACGTTGAACAGAACGGTAGAGACCGGGCCAGAAAAAGCGCCGCCGTACACGGTCATACGTCCTGGAAACACCAAGATAACCGGCTGTTGGGACATCATGCAGTTGCTCGACTACGGTCGCCCGAAGGTGTGCGGGAACGACGAGTAGTAGTTCCTGTCCTTTCGGGTGCATGTTACGGCGATATAATGTGCCATTTACAATGACAAACAGGCGAAGTGACCGGTCCGACGAGCCAGACTGCAGGCCGTTGATGAGATCATTTAGAGACGTGTCCCGCCGTTGCTCGTCACCAATGTGGCTGAAAGCGGAGAGCGAGAAAAGGCCAGGTGGTGTATGCACCATGGTAGCTTCGGGGGCATCAATGGGGTGCCGAGACAAGCAGTCAGCATCCTGGTGTAGTCGGCCAGACTTCTACACCACAGTGTACGTGAATTCCCGGAGACGTAGAGCCCAGCGACCTAGACGCCCAGTTGGGTCCTTGAGGCTCGAAAGCCAGCACAGAGCGTGGTGGTCAGTGGTAACAGTAAAAGGCCGCCCGTATAAGTAGGGGCGAAATTTGCTAACTGCCCAAACAAGAGCGAGGCACTCGCGCTCGGATGGAATTGGGCTAAAACAGCACCAATGCCATAGCCACTCGCGTCTGTGCGTACTTCAGTTGGAGCATTGGGATCAAAGTGGGCGAGAATCGGCGGGGTAGTGAGTAGCGTGATAAGTTGCGAAAAGGCTGTGGCTTGAGCAAAACCCCACGAAAATGGAGCGTCTTTCCGGAGAAGATCTGTTAGTGGACGGGCTATGTCTGCAAAATTTCTGACAGAGCGTCGGAAATACGAGCACAAGCCCACAAAGCTCCGAACATCTTTGGCACAAGTTGGTACAGGGAACTCGATGACAGCACGAACCTTGGCGGGGTCGGGACGGACGCCAGTTGAATCGACGAGTTGCCCGAGGATGGTAATTTGGCGGCGACCGAAGTGGCGTTTCGAAGAATTAAGTTGTAGCCCAGCCGCACGAAACACCGACAGAATGGATGAAAGACGTGTTAGGTGTGTGGCAAATGTCCGGGAGAACACGATCACGTCGTCCAGGTTGCACAGGATAGACCATTTAAAGCTGTGCACCAACGTATCCATCATTCGCTCGAATGTGGTCGGGGCGTTGCACAAGCCAAATGGCATAACTTTGAACTGATAGAGGCCGTCAGCTGTAACAAATGCTGTCTTTTCACGATCCCTGTCGTCCACGGCGATCTGCCAGTAACCAGAGCGCCGGTCGATGGATGAAAAATAGGTCGCGCCGTGAAGGCAATCCATAGCGTCATCAATTCGTGGAGGAGGATATACATCCTTCTTGGTGATCTTATTGAGATGCCGATAATCAACGCAAAATCGCCAACTGTTGTCTTTCTTTTTAACTAAGACAACAGGGGAAGCCCATGGACTCGCGGACGGCTCAATAATGCCTTTTGACACCACATTGTCAACCTCTTGTTGAATAACTTGGCGCTCGGATGGTGAGACGCGATAAGGTCGCCGGTGAATTGGAGGCGCATCGCCAGTATGTATGCGATGTTTGACGAGAGAGGTTTGACCTAAGGAACGGCCGTCAAAGTCGAAGATGTTGGAGTATGTGACGAGCAAATGACGGAGGTCGTCGACTTGGGAGGGCAGAAGGTCCGGGGCAATCATCTTTGTGATAGCGCTCTGTACCGACGGAGAAGTGGGCGCGTCGGCGGACAAAATTGCTGGCGTAGGATCAGGTGACAGCGATGAAATCTGGCGCTCATCTGATGGTGACAGGGTGGCCAAAACGATGCCTTGGGGAAGAACTTGAGGACAGAGTCCGAAGTTCAAGAGGGGCAGGCAAGTCTGGTTTGTGGCAACAGTCACAACAGTGTGGGGAAAGGAAATGTTGTGCGACAAAAGGACACTGGTAGACGGAGTAACCACATAGTCACCATCCGGTACACTGGGGCAAGGTACAGCGACAATACAGGTGAGTGCTTGGGGCGGCAAACTGAACAAACTCGGCACAAGATAGCTGGCTCTGGACTATGTCAGGAGCGTCTAGTGAAGCGGGAAAGTCAAGTTCAACGACACCGGCCGAGCAGTCAATTACAGCGGAGTGGTCCGTCAAGAAATGAAGTCCAAGGATTACGTCATGAGGGCAGCGGCGAAGAACATGAAACAACACGGACGTGTGACGGCCAGCGACGCTCACGCGTGCGGTGCACATTCCAAGCACGGCGGGAGTTCCACCGTCAGCGACACGCACAACGCGGGACTCTGCAGGTGTGAGCACTTTGTGTAAGCGTTCGTGTGTGGGCAAGGTCAAAAGAGGCTTTTCAGGTCGTGGGTCCAATGTAGCGTCACCTCCGGGAGCTGCATTGCTCAGTTTTCCTGGGAAGAGCGGCCAGAGGGGTGCGGCGATGAATAGCAGCGGGGCAGAGGGGACCGGGAACGACGGTCGTGCGGAGAAGGCGAACGGCTCGAGCTGCGGGTTGGTACAGGAGCGTCTCGGAGCGGTGAGCTGTTACGAGCGGGAAACTGCAGGGGTCGATTGTCGTCGCGGCGAATGTCAAAAAATGAGCGAGGGGAGGAAGGTTGGCGATACTGGCAGTGACGGGAAATATGTCCAACGCCGTGGTGATGAAAACATATGGGCTTATCGTCCTGGCTTCTCCACTGGGCCGGATCACGATAGCGGCGCAACGTTGCTGTATTTCTGTAAGACGGAAGAACAGCATTGACCCAGCATTGAGGGTGAGGCAGGGATGCAACAGGCTGGAGTCCTACGTTAGCCAGCTCTTCCGTCACGACAGCTTGGATTAAAGAGACTGTCGGTCGGGAGGCGTCGGAAGGGCGTGCGAAATAGGAAGGTGGCGACGCCGCCTTAATTTCACGACGAACGATGCGGACAAGGCTATCGGTGGTTCGGTGGTCGGTTGCTGATTGGGCGGCTGAACGTCTGCGCAGGACGATGTAGCGGCCGTGTTTGGAAGCCGCATGAATTGTTGGGCGATGCGGCGGCTCTTGAGTGCTTCAAAACGCCGGCATTCCTTGATAATGTCTTCAATGGTCGAGCAGTCCTTAAAGACCAGCAAGTTGAAAGCATCATCAGCAATGCCTTTTAGGACGTGACTTACTTTGCCGCCAAGTTGATGCCACCATGACCGAGGCGGACAAAGGGCGATAACGTCAAGGATGTACGACACGTATGACTCCGTGGGAGATTGGGCGCGACAGGAGAGATCTTTCGAAGCGGCGCTCTGGCGCCCAATTGGTTTGCCAAATAGGTCACGAAGCTTCTGCTTACATAGATCCAAACTGGTCAGCTCCGTTTCATGAGTGCCAAACCAGACGCGTGCTCTCCCACTCAGGTAGAACTGAACAAGTAACTCAGCGCGAAATAAAAGACAGACAAAAGAATTTCGCGCTGAGTTACTTGTTCAGTTATGCAGAACCAACTAGCCCAACAATTACTATTCTAGAACACTCAGGTAGAAACCCACAATAGCGAGTGTCACTGTCGGGTCCCACCGATTGTTGGTTGCGACGTGCTCATAATTCCTTATCCAGTCATCAACGTCGACGTTGTCGGTGCCGCAAAAAGATCCTGGGTCGCGGGGTTGGATCAAGATCACTGGCTGTGGTGCCGGTGTTGCGCTTGACGCAATATCCCCGCCTGTTGACATGGTGGAACTTGCCAGGACACGTCCGTTACGCAGTTCCGTCTTGAGTAGTACCCCAGCACCTCCACCAAAATGTTACGGGAAACGGTATAACTGAAAATATATTTACAAAATATCTACAGCGGGCTGTAGCACTGCCAAGATTGCCGAAAGACAATCTCTTCAATCGTCGCCGTCTTCACCCAAATGGTCAACGTCATCTTTGTCCCATTGCGCGCAGTCTCGTAACAATATGTTTCTTTACCTTATACACTCACAATTCTTTTCAGCTCTCAACCGCTCATATACTTGTGGCGAGTACTCTCAGCTGGGCTTTGTAGTTTTTCTGGTTGGAACAGTGAATGCGGCGGCATTCGGCGACCCCTTCAAACACCTCGAAAAAATTGTGGGCGCGTCCTTCGGCATGTAGCACCTGCTCCTGCTCGGCCTCTGCGACTTTTGTATGTGTTTACTCTTTCGGTCAAAAGCGCATTTAGCCTTACGTATATTAAAGAGCCTTCGTCTCTCTGTCAGTACTTAGACTGTGCGTTGCGGCGACAATGAAATCTTCCTGATTATTGTGAGGTTATTTTTGGACATATTATTACTCTTCTTGAGCGGAGGCATAGAGATGTCGAAATGTAGAATTAATCACTTCTTTGCCGCCTCTGAAATTTTTGCTGTGTCATACGTGCAGTGTACATGGGCAGCGACTGCGGAAGGGCACTGGCTAACGAGGAGTATGAGGAATATCAGGAATATCAGGAATATCAGGCATATGGTGAGTACAGGAGCGCAGCATGCGCACGCTGTGTCGCATATGCACTCCATGTCGTGGAAAACTTTCTCACCGCCCGGCGTGTGTGGTGCCTGCGCCACCCCTGTGCCGCGTCTGCATCAGATATTATGACACCAGGACGATGGTGGCGCCGGTGCCGCAATCGCACATTGAGTGGCCGTGTAGTTGCAATTGCAATAGTAGCAGGAAAATGTGAACTGAAGTTCAAAGTATCGTGCGGTACAAAATTGCAATGGTAATAACACTACTGCTTACAGCGTATTGTGAATAACATTACTACACTGCATTTTCTTGCGGTGCAGCATTCGATTACTTATGAATTGCGAAGTATTCAATATAAACGGAAAATAACCGCTAAATATTATGTGATAATAGCGATACTGCTCCCGCCTAGTCGCTTGGAATCAACGTGGTTAGCATTGAATATCGAAAAGCGAGAAAGGAAGAGCAGAAGTGTATACTACGATTCACAGTCATTCAAAAAAGATGAGGATGTATGAAGCATCATGACAGCTCAAGTGAAAACGCATCTAACATTGACCTGCTTCTAATGACGCATTATCACGCTACGAGACGTCTGTTTCTATATGTATATCATTCACAATTCTTTTTCTGCATTCATCTACGAACCCCTATATACTTACGGCGAGTACTCTCGTGGAGCTTGGTCATTTTTCAAGTAGGAGCAACAAAGAATGTTGCGGCATTCAGGGAGCCCTTCAAGCACCTCAGCAAATGTCTCGACGCGTCCTTCGGCCAGTCCCACTTGCATGTGCTCGGCATCTGCGAATTTTGCGGGCATTCTCTTTTTCGGCAGAAAGTGGATTTACGCTTACGTATGGTTAATTAAAGAGCCTTTGTGTGTATATCAGTACTTAGACTCGCGGTGTGGCGACAATGTAATCTTTGTGATTTTTGGTAGTTTAGTTTTGTACGTATGTTTACTCTTCTTTAGCCGAGGCATAGATATATAGAAATGAAGAATAAATCATTGCTTTGATGACTCTGAAATCTTTGCTGTGTCATAAATGCACATTTATTGGGCGATTTCCTCCCGAAGGCGTTGGCTGATGGGGATATCGCTAACGGTGAGTAGAGGAGCGCAGTATACGGACGCTGCGTCGCATATGCACTACGTGTCGCGGAAAACTTTCTAACCGCCACGCGTGTGCAGCGCCTGTGCCGCGCCTGCATCGGATAATATGACACCAGGACAAGGGTGGCGCCGATGCCGTTATCGCACATCGAGTGGCGCTGTAGTTGCAATTGCAATAGCTGGAAAATGTGAACTGAAGTTAAAACAGAGTATCGTGCGGTACAAAATGGCCATGGTCATAAAAGTACTGCTAATCGTGCATTGTGAACAATATTACTATACTACATTTTCCTGCGGTGCAGCACTCAATAACTTATGAATCGCGAACTATTCAATAAAACAAAAAATAATCGCTAAATAATATGTTATAATAACGATACGATACATCTGCGAATTTTGTAGGCAGTCTCCTTTTCGGCCAAAAGTGGGTTTAGGCTTATGTATGGTGAAGTAAAGAGCCTTTGTCTATGTATCAGTACTTTGATTGGCGGTATGGCGACAATGCAATCTTCGTAATTATTGGGAGTTTAGTTTTGTACGTATTTTTACTCTTCTTTAGCCGAGGCATAGAGATATAGAAATGAAGAATGAATCATTTCTTTGAGGCCTCTGAAATCTTTGCTGTGTCATACGTGCAGATTACGCGAAGACTGGCTCCAACACTGCATCATACGGTTGTGTCGGTGAGTAGAGGAGCGCAGCGTGCGCATGCTGGTATGTGTTGCAAAATCAGCCTATCTGCGACTTCCCCATGACGTGCGACAATATATGCAAAAATGGCAAGAAGTGTAGCCTGAAAAATAACTGCATAGTTTACTAACGATAACGGTAAGCCCAACCCCATTGGTTCACGTCAGCGAAATGATCAGCAGTAAAGTAGCCTGAGTACGTGACTCAAGCTCCGGGACGTGCTCGAAAAGTGTGGACTCACCTCCACTTGAGTAGATGGTACGCTATGCGAAGTAGAAAACGTTGAAACGCTTTAGTGACAGGTTGACATGGAAATGCAAACGTTTGCATTCTGCGCTAACGCTTTACACGAGAGCTATGACATAATAGTATGACTTGGTTATTAAAGAAGCGAATTCGAACGTGGCCTTCAGTAATTGATACTAAAATAAGCATCACTTGAATCGTCTCAAATGAATATTGTTAGCTCTTTCTTTTTCAGTGAACAGTGTGGAACTGCAATATTTCGGTACAAGGTAGTTTCAGCTTCATTTGTGTAGTTTATCTGTGAGAGGTATCAGAGGAACTTATGTTAAACACGTGTTTCATACGAATGAACAAAAACAAAAAATGTAAGCGAAGCACCTTTCTCTCTTTATCTTGTGATGTACCAAACCCTTTACGTGGTCTCGAATAGTACATTCTGGTATTGAAATGAAACATCGTTTTGACTAGGCAATATTATTTGTTCACATATAATTACGGAATACAATAGTACTGTTTGTTGGCGTATATCCTCATGAAATGCTGCAACTGGCTCCTTTTGCGTCTTCATTCGCAGACCAGCCAGCCATATGATATTTATGTTTATTGATAGTGACAACAACAAATCCGGCCTATCCCACGCGATGTGGGAATCGATATAATGCAAAGCAGTGTGCGGGGAGCCTAACCAAGTTAACGAAGCGACCATTAGAGCACCAATACGTTGGCGGCTCTTTCATGACCTTCATGACACGCATGTCATAGCATTCATGTCATGAGTCCTCGGGTGTTCCTTTAGCTAACTTAACAGACCTTAAGGTGAAAGCCTTAGTCATGCTCATGACTATGATTTAGACCATGAACCGTTAACATTTTCCTTCACTTAGTACCACATCTAAACCCATTCCATCTTTTTTCTCTGAGTGATTCCCATTTTTGGTTAGTCATGCTCATGACTTTGACTTCTACCACTATCCCTTAGTGTTTCCTTCACTTGTCCACGTCCGTGCCCGTTTCAGTGTGTCGTGAGCATTTTTTTTTGTTTGTTGAGTAATTCCCATTTTTTGCTAAGTCATGAGCACGATTACGACTTCTACCAGCGTCCTTCAGTGTTTCCTTCACTTAGTGCCCACGTCCGAACCCATTCCAGTGGTTTTCGAGTGTTAATCTTTTTGTAGCGTTAGCTACACTGGCCTAGCCAAGCCCGTTTCGCGCGGCACATCAAGAGCCGTGCTGCGCATGCGCAAGAATCAGTGATGTCACACGGCTTGCGCACCGGAGCCACCGGAGCCGGCACCTCTCGTGCACTCCGCCGCCGCAGGTCTGCGCATTCCAGAGGAGTGACGTCGTAGCCGTGGTAGACGCACTGGCGCCGGCGCGCGCTCGCTGTGCAGTCGCCGTCTGACACTGCGCTGGAGCCGCTGCGCTTCTGACTGGCGTTTGCCAGTGTGGTATAGCCATGGAGAAGGAGAGCGCAAATGCTGCTCAACAGCGCAGAAGAACGGAGAAGCTTGACTCATCGGATCCCGAAGTAGTTGCCTGGCAATTAGCGGTTGAGCGTAGGAGGAATGAACAGAAGACGGCTATATACATGTGCCACATAATACGTATACCGCGTGTGTGTCATTGGAGCAGCAGTAAGCATGACAATCAAGCTAATCCTTGACAATCTAGACAACCAGGAAAGCTAAGAATAATCAGCTGAACCTTTGCTAACGCTACGTATATCCTGGCATAGCCGAGCTAAGCCACTGCAACTTTTTTGCCTAAGTCATGGTCATTTTTTCTCAGTCATGGTCATGAGCATCACTTCTACCATGATCCTTTAGCGTTTAGGTCATTTAGCACTTACGTCCGAACCTATTTTAGTGGTTTTGAGTGTTAATGTTGCTTCGCTGAGTCATTGTCATTTTTGCTGAGTCATGGACCTGACTTGAGTTTTACCATCATCATTTATTGTTTCTTCATTTGTGCCCACGTGTGAACCCATTCCACTGCTTTTTGAGTAGTGATATGCGTGAGTGATCCCGCATGCCATGACATTTATGTCATGACCTATTACTTAAGTTCGCCGTACACTCCCGCTATACTATGCCAGTTTTGGTGCCTACTAAGTTAACTAAACCACAATAAGAGCACCAAGACGTAGGCGGCTGTTTTATGACCTACATGACACGCATGTCATGACATATCATTTTGTTCGTTATATACTTTTGTCATAGTATGTCAATTTCGGTACATACTGAGGTAACGAAACGACCATGAGAGCGCAAGTACGTAGGCGGCTAGATAGATAGATAGATAGATAGATAGATAGATAGATAGATAGATAGATAGATAGATAGATAGATAGATAGATAGATAGATAGATAGATAGATAGATAGATAGATAGATAGATAGATAGATAGATAGATAGATAGATAGATAGATAGATAGATAGATAGATAGATAGATAGATAGATAGATACTGTCGGAGTAGCAAATGTTCGCCAACAAATATTTTGCATTTAATAAATATATGCTAACTGACCCGTTATGCTTTACAGACATCGTGACAAGATCAATTGATCGTCGTTACTGCGCCCGAGAATGCAACAATTTCTGCAAGAACGACGGATACATTTGGGGCGATTGCGGAGGAGTTAACTACACGGATTGCTTGTGCTACAAGTAGTTCGTGCATGCATGCCTCCCTTCTGTCCTTGTTTTTTGCACTTCACTTGCAGTGTGTTCTTTTGGTTCTTGGTACGCAAATAATGATGTCAATAAAGGTGCGCGTTGCATAGGAGCCGCCTGCTCAGCAGAACATTTACAAGACTTACGTCTTTACAATCTCATATTTGCTCCAAACATATCATCACAGGTGAAGATACGTCAGGATAGCGTGGCCCTAGTAACGCAAAATGTTGCCGTAACGTTCTGTGAATGTGCACAAATGTCGGTGCATAACGTTGCCTACATGCTGCTAATGTCCGCTTTTTTGATCGCCAGACAACGTTGGGCCGTAACGTTGTGGCAGCGTTGAGCAGCACATTCACGACGTTGACATAACGTTAACGGAACTTCCTGACAACGTAATCTGGATGTTGCCTTATGTCACTTGAGCTTTCAGGCAACGTACGTATGTGACGTTCAAGCAACACTCAAATTACATTTCAGAATATTTATAGACATACATAACACCAGTGCTGTCAGCATGGCACGGCTGACAGCACCGCAAACCCTTAAATTTATATTTGTTTGACAGATTATGCATTCTAGTAGTTTTCATGTTGCATATGCATGAAAATGTAAACAAGCATTGGTGAAAAACAGCACTGTTTTACGTATATATTTTGTGTATCTTACCACCACAAGGTCAAATACACAGATATCTTGGTAAGATACACAAGATATATACGTAAAAGAATGCTGTTTTTCACCAATTTATGTTTCACATTTTCATGCATATGCAACATGAAAACTACTAGAATGCATATTCTGTCAAACAAATATAAATTTAAGGGTTTGCGGTGCTGTCAGCCGTGTCATGGTCACAGCACGGCTGTACGGGCAGCTGATTTGTCTTGCACTATATATAGCACCAACTCGCCCTAATCCAGAATCTTTAAAGTGTTTCACATGGTGGTTTGCCTGACTTGTCTTCCTGTTGTCCATAGCACAGCATATAGATGCTGACTGCAAGTAAAAGTGCATAATGCAAAGCTACAAAGTGGTTCCTAAGAACACTTTTTCAGTTTGGCTATAACAGCAAGAGAGCAGCATGCACGTCCAGTGTGCAGATGTTCTCGTATAAAGGTTCTCACAGCAGGAAAGTAAAAATCTTCCACAAATGTTCATTTTCTTTAAACATATCATTTAAGCTTAGGCCACAAAAAAAAATCAATTTCTTTGCTTCCGACTTACTGCTCTTAAAATCATGTGTCGGTAGCTGCATGTGCTTTCAAGAAATTGCATAATAGCCAACATCAGCTGCTAAGAACAAATGCTAGTATGTAGGAATTGTTTGTGCAGAAGGAATATGTGGTGGTTGAATATGCACCCATGAATATGCATCGCTCCATCTTAAATAATAGTGAATATGTCATAGACAAACCTGGTTATAATGTCAAACCATGCATTTATTTACCGTCTGCTTATATCATACTGGCAAACAAATAATGACACTTAGACAACAGTAACTTAGAAAAACAACGTGAACAGCACTAATAACACAAATATATTTTTCATTAAACATCAAGGTCTTGTATCACATATTAAGACACTCTACTAACAGCTACAACACAATATTTGTTGCCTTCCCATTTAGGTCAGACTTCGAAATGTTTAGCTTTTTTGTCGAGTTCCCTTATTTCAATGGCAGAACCCAATTTATACTTCTGACCAGAACAAATACTGTCCTTCACTTTGTAATGTAAAAAACACAGCACAATACCACTGCGGTTGGATACTATGTCCTGTCAAGCATCCAGCCGGTCTTTTTGCCTAAGCTTGCAGCAAGTGTGAAGTAGTCAACACAGCCCATCGGGTAGAGTAACAAAGTCAAGCACTGACGGCCAGCCTTCACTTTTGCAGAGGTTGGTCAGCAACACAAGCGATGCGCGCATGATTCCCTCGGCAGTTTCACTTGCATCCAAAGACCTCACTGGTTTCCAAGTCAATAATGCGGTAACCTACAGAGACATGAATTACATCAAACTATGAAGTTCCATCTGAAAAACTGAAGTAAGCCATGTTTGTTGTGAAAACAGGCTATAAAAATGCTTACAAACAACTTAAGCTTCACATAACTGTGACACAAACAATAGTGACCTTACGCAGGATGGATGGATGGATGAAGAACTTTATTAGTGTCCTTTAGGGCGCGTGCTAGCGCGCAGCGGGTCGCTCCCACGTCGGGACAGAAAGGCCGAGCCTCTCCGCCGCGTCGCGGGCCCGTTGGACATCCCACAACTGTTCTTCGAGGTTGGGGCTGCGTAGAACCGCATCCCAACGTGAAGAACTGTTGCTTTCATCGCCGCGTAACGCGGGACACCGCCAGAGCATGTGAGGTAAGCTCGCTAGGTCATTGCATAGTGCACATGTGTTTGTTGTCTGAATTTCGGGGTATATCTTGTGAAGAAGTAGGGGGTTTGGGTATGCCCCCGTCTGTAGAAGCCTTAGTGTTAAAGCCTGAGGTCTATTGAGTTTACAATGCGGGAGGGGGTAGATCCTACGAGCCAAGTAAAAATGCTTAGTAATTTCGTTGTACGAGAGAGGAGAGTCCCGATAGTCAGTACCCCCAACGTAACGCTGCCCGGTGGTACTCGTAGCTACGCGGTTGATAATCCCTCGCGCAGCATTGTGTGCCGACTCATTGAGGTTCGGCGGGGCACCCTCGATCTGTCCCATGTGGGCTGGAAACCAGATCACTGTGTGTGGCTTGATCTGCTTGCTTCCTAGTATCCCTAGGGCCAGCTCGGATATCGTTCCTTTGGCAAATGCCCGAACGGCTGATCTCGAGTCACTGTAGATTGATGTCCTCTTGTCGTCCAATAAGGCCATCGCTATTGCAGCCTGCTCTGCGGTCTCAGAGGACGTCGTCCGAATCGAGATTGCGTTCGTTACTTTACTTTCATGGTCTACGCTAACCGCAGCGAAGGCCTGTCCGTCGGCGTAGCGAGCTGCGTCTACAAAACTGTTCTCCGAAGCCCGTTCACGAGCCTTTTCCAGGAGGGCCTTCGCGCGCCCGACGTCTTCCCACGTTGTGTTCCGGATGGACGTTTCGTGGGATCGGGGCGACAGTGATGCGGTCCCGCTGCTCTCGAGGGATGCTGCAGAACTTTGTTTTGACTACTGTGGGGGGAACGCCCAGCTCCTGCAGGATGTGTTTTCCAGCTTGTGTGGTATAGATAGCCTGATGAACTGGGCCCTCTCCTGCGCTTCCGCCAATTCCTCGAGCGTGTTATGCATGCCGAGTTGAAGTAAGCTTTCCGTGTGTGTATATATGGGGAGGCCGAGGGCAGCAGGAGAATAATGCAAAACATTAAAAGCAAATGTCAGTAAAACCTAACCATTATAGCCATAAGTTTGGACACAAGAGCAAGGAAAGCACAATAAACAATACCTACAACTTCCTTTATTGCGCTAAGCAGTTAGGACGTTGGTATCAATATATTCCCTTAACATAAAGCTTCCTTGCAAGTGCCACGGCTGCTTGTTACATCCAGTCCAGTCTTGGAAGAGAACAATAATTAACAAATGAAGTGAATGCTCTACCACGGTACCAAAACCACATTTCATTCGTGATGAAAGAAAGTTCCAATTAGTGAGTGATAAATTTGACTTGTTGGTACAATATATATGGGTGAATTGCAGCACATATATCAACGACAGAAAAGACGAGACAATAGAGGAGTGCTAACTTCCAACAAAAAGATTTATTTTAGGGCAACCCATGTTTATAGCCACCACTCATCACATTGCACAAGCGTAATTCACACCCTTAGGAAGGTCAACTCTGTGTCTGATAAGTGTACAGATGCTGAAACACACAGAGCCAAGTCGCGCAATCTTTTCAGCCTCAATAATTTCACGTGTTAGTTGAGTGAGTGAAATAACTTTTATTACAGGTCCGGCGAGGACGCGAACTCGTCGCGCACGTGTTAGTTGATCACTGCTTCTGCTGACAACAGTACACCGAGCAAACAATGGTTCACAGGCACACTAACTGCAACAACATGCAAGCCGACTGTCACACACGTTTTTCTTGACATTGTATGAGTGTTCTCACAGCCGGTCATTGATGCAGCGTCCTGCTTGACATATGCACTGTTTACCACAGCAAAGAGCGGTACACTAAACGATGTTTTAACATAGGTGACGAACGGATTTTTGTGCTTTTTGTTACACTTGTGTGCTACGCTGCCACATTTCCTTTGATTACACAACTTTATAAGCTTCTGAGGTGCAGAGAAGACAACTTTAACTTTGAAACGATCAGCAGTTTTCATGATACTGCAGCTTATGAATGTATGGTATGACAGCCACTTCGTGTCTGTCAGATGCAGTGACCACATGGTAACCACTCGGCGCATGCACTTTTCAGAGTAGAGGTCATGTAGTCACTGCATCTGACAGCCATAAAAACTGGGCGTCATACCCTACATTCATTAGCTCTGATAATATCAAGAAAATTGCATATCATTCTAAAGTTGTGTAATCAAAGGCAATGTCGCAGCACGCCACACAGATGTAACAAAAACACCAGATTCTGTTCGTCAGCTGTGTTAGCAACGTGGTTTATTGTATCCCTCTTACTTGTGGTAAACAGTACATAGGTCAAATGGGACGCTGTATCAATGACCGGCTGAGAGAACACTCATACAATGTCAAGAAAAACGTGCGTGACGGTAGGCTTGAATGTCATTGCAGTTTGTGTGACTGTGCACCGTCGTTTGCTCAGTGTACTGTTTCCAGCAGAAGCGGTGATCAACGAACACGTGAAATAATTGAGGCTGAAAAGATTTCGCAACTTGGCTGTGTGTATCAGCACACCATCTGTACACTTGTCAGACAGAGAGTTAACTTTCTTCCTAAGGGTGCGAATTGCGCATGTGCAATGTGGCGACTGACGGCTATAAACATGGGTTGGCGAAAATAAATATTTTTGTTAAAAGTTGCCGCATGTCTGTCTTGACTCTGTCGTTGCCTACATCTGCAGTACAATTCACCGATAAATTTGTACGTGCATAGAAATTACTGGCTTGAAAGACTATATAGGAAAATGGGGTAAATAAAGGAGAAAGGGAGAAATCACAAAAATGGTCCATCCATGCCTTTCGTGTATGAAGTCCCAGACGGAGTGCGCTGGTCTGGGCTGGTTGGTACATCATTAGGACGGGACGAAGTGGGTACAACAGACAAGGAGTTAAGTGTCGCGTGGACTGTAGTGTCGACTGTAGTGAAGGACTGTAGTGTCGCGTGGGCTGTTCTTATTGGGTATTGTCCGTTTTTTAAGTCCTAATGTGCAGCTTCAGATATGCCTACACAATGTCTTTGTACTCCCACAATAAATGTTTTGTCATCAGTCGAGTGCCTGAGTGGCATGTCGAGCAGGTAACGTGTTGTAGCACTTGCAACATAGTTCGGCAATTCCTCAGCTTTGTGGACTTCCATGATATAGTTATGTGGTTCCTCACTATAGCAGTACAAGATGTTATGGCGTAAGCTTTTCTTGAAAAGATGCCACTTGGCAAGCCCGTACTTTATCAGAGGATAGCTGGGGCGCGCCTTAGCGAAAAAAAAGAACAGCAAAAGGCAGTTTTATGTCGGCGACCTTCACAACAATAAAGAAAAAAATGACATATATATATATATATATATATATATATACAGTCAACACTTAGTAACTTGAACTCGGTTAATTTGACTTTTTACTTTCGAACGCACTGCAATGTCCAAACAAGAAACCACATATTGCTGTGGAACAAAACACACTTATTCGAATGCATAAGCACGTCATTTTGGTGAGTTCAGCCTCTACAGTGTCCCCTCATGCGAGCAGCGGCTAAGGTTTGAAAAAACAAATTCAAAAAAGCAGTTCTACTGCTTCCCTTGGTGTGAAGCTGTTTTACTTTGCCTTTACTTTACTCTTATTTTTTAAAACTCAATACAACGAACTACCTACCAGTTAACTATGTGTTCTATGTATTGACTTAAAGTAAAAAATAATTTAACTGGACACAGACTCGCAACTGCTACAATGCCTACTTGCATGAATGGGGAAAGCTTGCCAAGAATATAACATGGGAGAGAAAAAGCAAGCTTACTAGAAAACACTTCAGAACTGTAGTAACTGCAGCATAGTGAATACTGGCCTTCATGCATCATTTCAAGAAGTTTAAGCTCATCAACTGTGTATTTGCCAGTGGCAGTTATTCTGGGAACAAGAAAGAAATAATTGTGAATATGAATGTTAAACAATGGTAAGCACACTGTGTGCTTACAGCTATGACATATTTGGCCCACTACACTTTGAATTCGTACATGCGCAGAAGCTGCACAAGAGTGTAGCATAAACACAAAAAATTCGGAAATAAAACCTACAGCATAGGAAACAGTTTCAAAACAAGAAAACCAAAATAAAAAGTCTTAAATAGAGTGTGTCTTGTACTAAGCAAAATTAAAATGTAACAGCCAAGCGATTAATGCAAGAAAAAATACTTAACATCATGACTTGTTAGGTCTAGTTTTATATAGAACACGATAAGGTGTGCATAACAGCTATGAACACAAATAAACAGCAAGTTGCATAAATATTGGACCTATTTGATAAGCTGTGTTGAGTAACGTCGATTAACTTAGACACGAATGATACCAAGATGCTACTTTTTGGAACACGTACACTACATACATACCTGACCCGACCATCCAGATGACACGTTGGGCTACGGCAGGCATAGCCAAGGGGTCTGGTGGCTCCTCCGTTATGTGGGCACTGTTGTGGGTCACAGCCTCGCCACTATAAAATAAGTTCTGTGTTAACAAATAGCAGTGGCACATAGCTTTATAAAGCTGTCAAATTGTCTACACATGCATGGAGCACCTAAAAATAGTCGCGAAAACAATGTTTGCATTAGTGCAGGGTGGCAACAGAGCACAAAGTAGAAGTCACTGATGAATGTCTTGATAATGGGGACCCTTTCATCACAGTAAAATTATTGACACGCATCAGCAGCACATAACAAAGAAAAGTTTGTTTACAAAATAATTCATTTTTTTTTCATGGCTCAGTTTAAGCAACTTTGCCCTGCCATGTTTAGTTACGTATAAGGCCTGTCAAAACATCTTGTCTTTAAAAGTAAGTTGTACTAGTAGCAAGCTGTGATTGCTTACATTTTTTTTTCTCTCTAAAACTGCCGTAAACCAAAAACTTCGTAAGCAGAAATTATTTACAACGTCGAAACATTTATGGGCGAGGAAAAATCATTGCAATAAGAATCAGTGAAGAGGCAAATGAGTCATTATGCAACTTCAGCATCAAAGCGACAGATCACGCACTGCGCGCACATGATGAACACGATTATTTCCGAACGTTATATTTCTCATCGGAAGAAAACGCTTATCAAGATTTTCAATTTCGCATCGAAGCAATAAACTTGCGTAACTAAGTTCTGAAACCAGCGTTCAGCAAGCATCAGCACAGGTTTCACTGTTGTCGCGGGACTTCTATTTCCTACGTTCGCGCACGCTATGCACACACGAGAACCTCGCACAATACGCGTGTAGTTAGCCAGCACGATTACTTACCTTTTGAATGGTACGACGCATTCGCAAAGCGCTCTTCAAGTTGCCCGTGCTGCGTCGACGATGTTACTCCCCGCATACATGCCGCGGCGTAGTGGACGAGCTGAGGTGCGCTAACACGCATTATTTCTTTGCGACGTCCACCCAACTTTCGACGACGAGAAACAAAGGGGCCGCACTCCACGGCATAAAATCGTTGGTCCACATTTGCCTGGCGCGCCACGCATACGGCGAGTTTGCAGCATGACACAAGGTATCTTCAGGCACTTCTGTGCACGCTAACTGCGACCCACTTCATTACAGCAAACACAGAAACACAAGATCAAGCAAAGCATCGTAGCACCCCGCCATGCAGGAAGGAAAAAAACTAGGAGGGAGCGTCACGTGACAACCTTGAAGCCTAGTCATAAAAAAGTTAGAGGACTGGGATGATGGGAAATAGGCCCTCACGTGATAGGCAAGCGGTACATTTTACTCGGCTCGCTTCGGTGGCTTCGGTTTCGTCTGCTGCGGGGTTTTCGGAATATGCGCACAAACTCTGTGTGGCAAACGCGCGCGGAGGTTAGTGAAGGAATTCGAGTGTGTGAAGCAGTTGAGTCTCGCCGCTTAATTAGCAGACACGCGCCAAGGCTGTTGCGAATGAAGGCGTCGGTTAAACGGCATTGCGCCCAACAAACCGGGAGGACCACCTCAAGGACGACTGGTTGCGTTTGGGTGTGGTTTCAGGGAAACGAGGGAACCTTTCGCCCTGCAAACGTGTGAAGGCAACCAAGCCGCCCTTCCGACGGCGATTTGTTGCGTTTGACGACTTCTTCTGGGAAACAATGATGTCTTTCGCCCCCGCAAAATGTGCAGGCGATTAAGCGAGCGTACAGGGTCCGAAGCGACTGCTTCCCTACGGGAAAAAATTCGTCCCGTCTTGTGCCCAAGGATGGACTGGCGAGCCAGAGACTCCGAACATATTTAGGGACGTGCCGGTCCGTAGTTAAGGTAGTGCAGTCGACACTGTTGCTCGAGATCTGCTCAAAGTCTTCGGCCTCTTAGCAGACCGGCGAGAACTCCCGTCAGCAGTAGGCGCACCTGCGTGATAAAGCGTTGTGTGCCAGTATGCCCTAAACGAACAGAAAATCGGCGCGATGGTCTGTCCTTCCATAGGTAAGCACAAGGAACGTTTCTTTTATTTATGGAAATGGAACTGCAATATTCGCGATCGTTAGTGACTACGTGCTCGTGTGAATTATAACTAACGAAATAGTGGTGCAACACTATTCAAGACATTTTTTTCCAACTTTGTCATAATTCCCAATACGTTTCTCATTAATTTCTCATTAAAGTACTTTTATCAGCTAGCGTGCACTCCTAAAAGCCCACAATGTGAAGCTATTTATTGTCGAAGAATTACATTTCCTGCTATAAAAACTAATATTGACTGAATTTTGTATGTATTTCTTGTGGTTGAAAACAATCGAAATTGCAATAAAACTAATCGAAGAGAGCATGAAAGATTAGTCTTCACATAACATACCAAGTTTCGCAATAGTCGCCAAGAAGAATAATTTTGTAGAGAATATTCTGCTCGTAGTAACTCGGCTTGAGAGTGCAACGTTCAAGCTTCATGTTGCAAAGTTCAATCACTTCCCATGTTGACGCTAAATATCATTTTCTTTTTTTTTCAAAAGATATGATGTTGGTTGACATATTTTAAACAACAGGTAAATGACAGTTGAGATGAAATAACGCAGTTTTACTTTAAATTACCGGAGGGAACATCATTTTCATTCATTTATTAGTAGTACCCTGAAGGCCTGGAGACATTGCAGAGGGGGCGTTACATTACATTATGTATGTGTCACAGCTATATCTATGATATTTTCTCTGTGAAACATGCACTGCGAAGTTACTACAGATCCATTTTCCCCGAGATTCAATTAGCTGTATGTGTATTTTACAAGCACACTTACATCAAACATAGTTTTCTACACAAGGAGATGCGGTGTGTAGGGAAAGCATGCACACATCATGCGAGGTCTTTTGCATGACTCTGCAAAGGTTGTGTAAATGCATTCCACAGCAAATGTTATTGTTAGACCTTAAAAATATCTGGTGAGTTATTCTTTAACTGCAGACGCTTGCAAAGGAGGATGCCACAGCAATGAGTCAACCTTAAAGTGGAGCAGCTACATCCACCGGAACATAACAGCATCAAGTTGAGCCAGTAAGTTGATGCACAGCTGTATGCAGCCATAATGCATGTTTCCAGTTTGATCATACCTTTTTCATGACTGTGGTAGATGTCCCCCACCATTCCTGAAGTGAAATATGCTTTTCTTATATTCAGGCAAGTCTCTCTCAAGCCACAATGGATATGGACATCTCTGAGGGCTTGTCTGATGTGCTAGCAGAGGTATACTGCTACATCTGCTAGCACGTCCTTGACTGATTCAGACATGGCTGATGAGCCTTCCGAAATCCAACATGTCCTGGCATGTTTGATTGTCGTAATGATCACAGAGCTTGCTTAAGACATTTTCTCACATGTGTGCCTTGGTTCATTCATGTTCTCATCTTTGCAAAAATCTGGTGTTTCCCTGTAATATATATTTTGGATTTCACCTTTAAAGTAATTATTTCAGTTTCAAAAATGCATATGAGACTGTCATACAGCTTTTTGTAAGATGTTTTCGACAGATTTAAAATATCTATTACTCATGCTCAAAATGAAGAGAAAGATAGAACTGTTCAACCTATAATTGGATACATTACAGCCCTTTTTTGACACAAGTGACAAGCATACTGCGCTCAAATTTCATTGGTAACACTGGCAAAAGCAAGTGCTAGTGAATGAAAGCCATATATGCTACATCATAACCTCTTTTTAGTCAATCTAGGATAAGTACAAGATAAGGAAAATAAAACAAACTGCAGCAAAGCAGTAGTATGTAAGATGAAAAAGTACTTTTTTTCAGTAAAGTTGGAATAAGGAAAACACTCCTTCCCTGAATTATACTTCAGCCATGTCCTCTCATTACACACATAATTAACACCCTTGATAGGCTCCAACATTTACTACACTAATAAAATTTATAACATGCCAACTGTGCTGGTAAGCTTTATCAACATTTTTAGGGACAGTAGATAAAAAATACACTATATATTCACAGCAACTGATCTCCCTAACGATGTCCTGCTTGCTGGTCATTATTGTGCTTTAAATTTTAAGTGAAGCCAATGGTGTCACTATTAGTCCTGGGTTTTAGCTTCAACTGTGCATCTGGTGTTTCGTTTGCACGGTCAGCAATTTCAAGTTATGTTGCAGTAAGGAGTCCCTCCTCATTGCACTTGGTGTATTTTGTCCAGTCTCCCAGTCCAAGGCCCTCCAGGACGCTCAAGGGTGAAGCTTCTGCAGCAGTGCCTACACACAACCCAGCGACACCTCGAACAGCAAGGCATACTATGGTGAGGATAATACGCGACCACTAGAATTTTTACATACTTGTTTCCTTAGGTAACTGCTAGTGAATTAGCCTTTATTTTCATAGCAACTGTTTAATAGGTGAAGCATAATAGATGTCACTCAGTGAACTGCACGTGGACACTAAAATTTATAATCATGGCAACCATCTAATTAAATACTGAAACATTCATATTCGTCCGCAGCGGTATGTGTTTCCTCAGGGTTTGCATTAAACACCAATTAGGGGCCAATAATTCTTTTTCAATTTCTCTTTTTCATTCAAATGACACAATGACTAGCAGACCAACAGGTTTTTCATAATTTTCTATGCTATTTATTTGTTCGATCGGTCCCAATGAGCCGCGATATATGAGCTCAGTATATTTTGCCCACTCAAACTAAAAGGCTTCTGTGAAACATCTCTCATTGAACTATGCTACATTTGCGTCTTCTGTGTTAGTTGTTTTGTACGTTTACCTTTCCTGCCTGGGCCCAGATGGGCCTGCAGTATTTAGCAAATAAGTAAACAAACAAAATTAAGTGGCACTAGCAAGCTCGTGTGGATGGCAGTTTTATGCCCCCACAGTTCTTAAACTCACAAAAGTGTAAACGGAAACCGCCGTGAGCAAGGTAATGACCTGAAATTAAGCATTACATTCTTCATAGCTTGCACAAGAGTGTATGTCAATTAAGCACTTTGTTCTGCGTACGTGCTTTGTGTCATGTTGGTCACTCATGCACCTGTTACAGTGCGTGATATTTTGCAGCCACAGCCAGCAGAAGACACGCCTGAAAAGGCCTTTCTGAGGCATGAAGTATGGCGTTACACAATGACAAACTGCGACCAAGAAGAAGATGAAGACTCTACGGCAATCCCATCAACGGCTTTTTCAAAAGGTTGCTCATCTCGAAGATGTCATAGAAGATTTATCTGACAATCGCATTCTAGGAAATGAGGATGTCGCCATATTGCAGAGTCTTGGTGTGCGAAAAAAGACTTGCTCATGCGTCAACTGTCACATAAGTCTGGTGCCAGCAATGTCACCCGCTTACTCGCCAGAGCTCAGGCCATTTGCCCTGACTTTGCATTTTTATTCCCCTAGAGCATACAGATATGTACGAGCTGTTTTCAACACATGCCTCCCGCATCCAAAGACACTGTGTAAATGATATCAATCCATTGACAAGGTTGCTGGCTTTTCAAAAGAGGCAATGACTGCGTTGGCTATGAAGGTAAAGCACGGCTCTCGACGTTATGCAATCTGGTTGTGGATGAGAGGGCCATTCAGAGAAGTGGTGTGGGACGGAAAAAGCTTACATGGATATGTTGACATGGGCATTGATATCAATGATGACAGCTTTCGAGTTGTCAAAGATGCATTTGGTTTAATGGTTGTTGCAATCAATGGCAGATGGAAGCTGCCGATTGGCTACTTTCTAGTGCATGGCCTTGGTGAAGAGCAGAGGCGCAATTTGGTGCTGCAAGCTGCTAGCTTCACTAACGAGAAAGGTGCACACATTGTGAGTTTGACCTTCGATGGCGCTGCAGCGAATTTGTCATTGCTGCACAGCCTTGGCTGCAAGATGGACCTTACTGAGCTGGATGCTTCTTTTCCGCATCCAGTGACAAAAAAAGCTTCTCTTTGCCATGTTGGATCCCTGTCACATGTTGAAGCTACTGCGGCACACCCTGTTTGATAAAAAGGCTATTGTGATACGAACAAACAGTTCATATTGTTGAAAAACATTGATGAAATCCAGTACACAGAGGGCCTACATTTGGCAAACAAACTTAGACAAGCACTTATTATCTGAAAAAGCCAGCCCGTGAAAGCCTCATTGTTGGCTCAAACGTTTAGTCAATCGGTAGCAGATGCTCTTAGTGACTGCAGAGTTCGAAAAAATTCAAAATTTTCAAAATCCTTATCAACTAAAGAGTTTATCAGACATGTCAACAACGCATTTGACATTTTAAATTGAAGACACCCAAGGCAAGAAGAAAAGAAAAGACCACTGTGTCCTGAAAATGTGGCTCCTGTCACTGCGTATGTCAAAGAACTGAAGGCCTACTTTTGCTTGCTTAGAGAGTCTGCAGCTGGTAAACTAATGACAGGGACCAACCAAAAGACAGGCTTCATTCGCTTTGTGGTGTGCTTTAGACAACAGTCTATACAACCCCTTGCAATGGTTAAAGAAAATAGCCTAGTGGCATATCTTCCGACTTCCAAGCTCAGTCAGGACCACCTTGAGTTACTTTTTGCCGCAATAAAATCATTTGGGGGCTGCAATGACAACCCAACAGCAAAGCAGTTTGCAGCAGCATTGAAGCGTTTGATAGTTCGCAATGAGGTCGAGGACATTGATGGCGGAAATTGCTTTCTATTGGAACACATCGAAATTCTCTTTGTACGCTCCTCTGAAAAAACCATGCTGCATCGATGTAATTAACCTCACTGCCCCTCAGAGAAGCCCTGCAGCCAGTGAACCACTCACAGAAGCAATTTTACAGGATCATGGTAGCTCTGCTGACCCAGGCAGGGTGTCTGAGCTTGGGTGCCTGCGGCTCGCAGCACTGGAAGAATTGCTACACAAGTTTCCTCGTGGGTGAATTATGTTCATGATGGCCCACACAATTAATTCCTTTATCCATCAACTTCAGCTGTCCCACCAGGTTTTATGTTAAGGCATTTGTTTTTTGAGTGACTTTGTAAAGTGCACATATTGTTTAAGAGCGTTGTATGCAGATGTCAAACTTTTATAGAGGGAAAATGCGATACCTTATTGTAAATTCTGCAAGTACATGTTTGTTGTCTTGCTGAATGCTGTAGCTTGAATCACCTGTATGCAAATTATGCTTAAACAATTGTTCTGTTCAGTCCAAGCTAAACAGTGTGGACAATGACGGTAGGTTAGCTTGCCTAACTTTCACTAGAGCAAACTGTGTGATGACAAGGACATGCTGTGAATGCTCTCAATGGTTATGTGTGAGCTAAGTATACTCTTGAGGATGACAATGTTTTTTTAAGTTTATCCTGTATGTCTTTTACCTGACCTTTGTGAAAATTTGCCACTGTCACCTGGAATACCGTTGGTTTTACTATTAAAATAATTCAATGTTCTCACTCTGTTTATTTACTTTACAATAGCCTTTTATGATGCCAGATTCACTGTAACCCCAAACACTTGGTGTATACCACTCAATGAGTGTTTTAAATACCGTTAAATATTCATTCATTTAAGGTTCACAAAGTATTAGAGCCGTCGCCTCTTAATTTTGCGGTGTGTTGGCTCAGCTTCGACGGGGCTACCTTTTTTTGTAGGTATGCGATACAATATAAGCTTTGATGTACATTTTACTTGCAGCAAAATTCATTGTATTTTAATGTTGGCATACTTAGTTTCTGGGTCTGACCTCACATAAATTCTTTCAACTTTGACTTTGTGAACTACCACTCTTTTTTTTCGATTTCTGCATATGTATTGCTTACTTTTCTGACAAGCACAATCATCGAAGCCTTTCAATATTTGTGAGGACAGCGCAGATATAAATATTATACAATTATAGCCCTGTATTGAAGGCGTTGCATACAAGGCATTGTAAGCAAAACTGCAACTACATTCAAGGACAGCTGATCCCATTGACCAGTTTTATTAAAGGTATCAATACTATGTGTGATATAGTTTACTGTGTATAACATTATTATACAAATGAACTGTGGCATACAAGTATGATAATACGGATACCAAAGAGCAGTAGCACAATAAGTTTTCCTACTTGCTGTTTATAATTTTCGTTTGTGTATTATGTTTGCAAGGTACTTCATTTAAATTATAAATGTGGCTTCCTTCTGTATTTGGGTGAAATCTTCTGGCTTCTATAGGCGCAATAAACAATGAATAAAGAATTAAACAATTACTGTTGTCATAAAAATTTGCTTTCTATAGGTACAAGTACACCAGCAACACAATGAATCCACAAGTGCAAATGAATGCCGCCATTTGCCCCTTGCCGCTATGTGTTCAGTTTTCATGCCGTTTCACACTAGCAGAGGAAGAAAGGTCCCCCTGGCAGTGTTTGATTCGAGGACATATTTATGCTGTGGTGCTATACTCGCATTCGAAAACAGCTGAATAAACTCTAGATAATGCACAAATTCAGTCCATTTGCTTTTTTATATAACGAAAATGGATCCCCGAGTCGCGTCTCAACAGCGTCCTCGCACCACACAATCTTGCAAAATAGTGCACGTAAATCTGAATAAACGGCGACCACTTCGGCGTTTAGAATGCAGGCTAATGCTATTTATTTCTCTCAAAATAAAACACGAACACCAGAGCCTTTTATTAAGCGAAAATGCCACTGTCACCTGGAATACCGTTGTTTTTACTATTAAAATAATTTAATGTGCTCACTCCGTTGATTTGCTTTACAATAGCCTTTTACGATTCCAGATTCACTGTAACCACAAACACTCGGTGTATACCACTTAATGAGTGTTTTAAATACTGTTAAATATTCATTCATTTGAGGTTCACAACGTATTAGAGCCGTCGCCTCTTAATTTTGCGGTGTGTTGGCTCAGCTTCGACGGTGCTAACTTTTTTGTAGGTATGTGATACAACATAAGCTTCGTTGTACATTTTACTTGCAGCAATGCGACAAAAAATTGTCCCTCAAAACATCTCGTTTCTTCCTAGGTGCAAGACAGCGTGACAAAAATTATTTCTCTCAAAATAAAACACGCACAGCAGCCTTTTACTAAGCGAAAATGAGACAAAAAAAAGTGTCCTTCAAAACATCTCATTTCTTTCTAGGTGCAAGACAGCGGGACGAAAAATTAGCAAGATAATACGCACCACAGCTTAAGGTGCACAACGGCTGATTTGACGAAACTTGAGTACGTGGGAAAAATAGACCGCACTCGGGCGTCTGACCGGGTTTCGAGCCGCGAGCGCTGGCAACTCCACTAACCGCGGTGGTGAGCGCAAGTGACGCCTTGAGTTTTCTGTCTTTATGAGCCAGGCGCCCCAGTCTTGCTCCACGTTTCAAGGCATCGCATTTGAAGCGAAGAACGACGCGCGCAGTCGCAGAAAACCACCACCCGCATACGGGCCTCCAAGCCTGTGACGGCAGGCGCCACTAAAAGTTACCACGTACCAAACAATCACGAATTGGCCTATTCCTACCCAAAAGGCACCGCGCACGGGGCCCTGAGAGAGGGAGAGGCGGCTTCAGAGGAGGTTGGCTTGCCGAGACTAGCGGAATCACGTGACGCTCCCTCCTAGTATTTTTTACCTCCATGCACCCCGCACATACGACCGCCATCACAGAACACGGAGGAAAAACAACAGCGCGGCCTGCATACTTGTGAGACTGTTGTGGCCTCTGTGATGCCAAAAATATTAACCGGTACACTTACACGCTAAAACTTTGTGCCCGGTTGCACCCAACTACGTATAGATGTTGCGAGACAAAGTAACCATAGAACAATCTATACTTTATGCTATAGTTTAGCGCACAAAGAAATTCTATCACCTATTTTTACCTTTGAATTGTTTCCGCCGTCTGCAGCCAGCAAAAGCATAGCCTCCGAGATCAACTAACGTTTCTATATCTAGCCGTCGCTGTGGCGTGATTTGAACGGTTCGGGCTGTCTCGAGGCTGTCGCGAAGCCAATCCATGAGGGTTCGCGATGCTGCCTACTTTTCCTGCGCCATCACTTCGTTTTAAATAACTTTCTCATGTCGTCAACATGAATTGTAGCCTCAGGAATTGTTGACACGATATCGGAGGTACACATGTGCAGTGTGCGATGTTTCCGTGCGCGTTGTGACTGTTTCAGTCGGAAAGGATAAAATCCACGAGGGTTGATAGGTCGCGTGGCGCAGGTTACACCCGTATCGTCCGCATTTCCTTTCGTGTCGTTGTGTTGAATGTGAGCGGGTTGCGCTCCTGTCGTCCGTGCCTTCTGTGTTTATCGGGCGGCTTGCGAAGATTCCTCCTAAAAAAAAAAACATGTCTCTGCAGCGTGCATGTGTCCTATGTGGTGTGTGGCAGAAGTGTGCGGTGGTGTACGATGTGTTTGCAGCCGTATTGGTGGCTTATAGTCATTTTCTCTAGTGCGGTTTCTCTGGTGTAAGCCATACGTGAACTCAAAAAAAAAATGCGCTGTTTTTCATATAGACAAGTAGATATGATCTGTGTGTATCCACTGTGCAGTGTGGATGCGTTCGTTATTTTTATGCAGCTGGTATCATGGGGCTTGTGCCTATTCATGATGGCGACTGCTTAATGTTTCCACTTTTCGGGGCATGTGGCGTGCAAGCAGTCGCAAGGACTTGTGCATTTGGCAGCATGATAAAGATGAGTGTTCAGTTGAAAATAAAAATATTTTATAATTGCATGAACATACACATGCGAAATGCTACAGCAGCCTGGTATCACATTAATGTCAATATTGGTGACATCCGGCAACGTTCTGGGAACGTGCTGTTTTGTAGCGTTGCTACACTGATAGCATTTACACGTTAAATTGATGTTTACATGCAACGTTGACACAACGTGGGTGTCGGGATGTTGCTGTGACATTTGTGCCATCACTTGAACGTACAGCTGGCAACGTACAGGTGCCCACAAAATAACTCGGAACGCCGGACCGGTGGCCTTTCGCCGGCGGAGCGCGCCGGTGAAAAAGTAAGTGCCAGAGTATGCGCATGCGCGGTCTCCCTCGCAAGCTCGCCTCGCTCCCCAGTGCTTCTAAATAGGTGTTGCCTTGCTCCAAAAGAATAGCGCTGGGTGCCTTTTAGCGTTGTCACAGGGGGGCTGTGCGGATGCGGTCTCTGAAACGCTGTGTGTGAGCGTGTGCACTCGATGGAGCATAAGCGCTCGTGCGTGCGCGTTAATGAGCATCGGCGCCTTTTGAAGCTTTTCATTAGTAGCGGAATGTGGCCATCGCGGACAACACTTGCAGTGGCAAAAATCAGAAAGCAGCATACTACACCTCTACCGTTCAATAAAGCATGCAAAAGTCAATTTAGCTCTGTGTAGCTAAAGATAATTACGCGTAATTCAAGAGTCCCAAAGACTTAATAAGTGTAATTAGGGTAATTAACAAGACCAATACATAGACATCATACGACACCTTTATTAAAGCGTGCTAAAGTGAACAACTAAGTAACTAAAACAATTACGAATAAATAAAAGTAATTAAGGGTTGCGAACAGCAATATAGACTACTTAACATCAATTCGAGACTCTGTGATAAGACTGGTCAGGCCAAATTAAGACTAATTAAGAGTTCCAAAGACTAGTACATACTAATAAGGATCAATTAAAGACTCCGTAACAGCACGTAAGAAACAATTAAACCGAATTATAGTTATTTAATTAATTAACAAACATAAGCAAACAATCGCAAATGAAATGACGTCAACGCATTAAAGCTTTCGCCGTCAAAGTCGTCTTATTAATCGATATGCGACCCCACTGAACCTTTTTTCTTCCTACCTCACGCAGCTGAACACCCCTTTGATTAGCAATGTACCGCCACACTGAACGAAAAATTAAATGTTTGAGCCAACCAACGCAGACACGTGATCAAATGTTAGAGTATACTCCCTACTAAAACTGCAGCGAAACGGCCAGATTTCGTAAATAAATAGCGCACTATGCAATGTTCATTGTGACTGCGACGCACAGAAGAGAACGTTATGATAGTGCCGCATGCATAAAACTAATTCCTGTGCATGAAATTGGCGTGTTGGAATACGCCGTCTGATGCCATTTTGAAAACGTTTATTACTACACGCAGTCATTGTTTTTAAAGGAGCCGTCGTGTTACAGTCGAAGTTCTGATCTTATTCCCAAGTAGTAAATGCGGCTCGGAATATAATTGCACAATGACTAAAAAGCATCGCGCTACACGATAATCCGGTTGAAAAGTACGCTACAGTGCTATTATAGGCGAACCGTGGCGCTCGCCCGCATGAAGGATAAGCTATAAATTCATAGTTTCTTTAGCCGAAATAATTAACTCAGATATGCAAGACATTAGGTAAAATTAAAAGTAGAGCATGGTGAACTCTCTGGTCACCACTCAGTTATAAACGCTCATGGATTCCACCCACGCAAGCTATCCAGAAAGCGTGACTGGCTCTTAGAATGAATGCAGATTCCCATGAGAATATACGCCACAAGAATTACGCGTGCGTTTAGAGATTACGCTGCATAGCGCGCGGGCACGCTGTCGTCTACAGGCCCCGATCCCCCCCCCCCCCAGATGTGTTTTCGTAAGCAGTAAGAGGGACATACTGCAAGTTTTTTGACGCAAGGCAACGTCTATCTAGATGCACTAGGGAGCGAGGTTTGCTTGCTAGGGAACCCGCGCACGCGCAGACCAAGGCTGTACTTTTCCGCGGGTGTGCTCCGCCGACGAGCGGCCACCGGTCTGGCGTTCCGAGTTATTTTGTGGGCACCTGTACATTCAACGTTGAGGTTGGCTGTTTAACGTTGCCTGACATTTTTTTTTTACAATCAGGCAACGTTTACACAACGTTCTGTGTTACTTGGGGGTGTCTTTAAAGCTATGGCATTGCGCTGGTGAAGAGGGTGTCGGCGGATCAAACCTCTACCAATGCAGCCGTTTTTGATGGAAGCGAAATGCGAAAACGCCCGTGTACAAGGCATGGCTACTAGTCAAAGAGACCCAGGTGGTAAAAATTCTGCAGACCCACACTACAACGTGCTTCATTATAAAATTGTGCTTTTCGAATGTGAAATCTCAAAAGTTTTTCCCATTTGTGAAATTCCGACACAAAAAGCACATTTAGTGTAGTAGATGTTTCAGCTTACCCTGAAGCTTTTTTTTTAGCCACTTAAACTCTTTTTAACCCGGAGCACCGCCTAATCGTATGCTTGTTCGTCCTCATTGTGCAAGCAACCAGTATAGGCGGGGCAGGTGTGACCCGCTCTACATGGCAGGAACATCCAAAGCCAAATTTGTCGCGTAGAGAGCCGTGGATTTACAGACGGGGATAGCCGATATATTCTAGTTGACATTAAGGGGGAGAAATGGAGTTGGGCAGGCCATGTAATGCGTAGGATGGATAAGCGATGGACCACTAGGTTACAGAATGGATACCAAGAGAAGGGAAGCGCAGTCGAGGTCGGCAGAAAACCAGATGGGATTTCTCCGAGGATGGCGGAGAAATTCGCCATCCTCATTTACGCTGCAGGACGAAGGCCTGCAGCGGAGATAAAATATAGGCTGATGATGATGATGATGAAGTGGATCTACACGGTTTGTTAAATATTTTGTATGGTAGATAAAAGGGCGCAGAATGGTTAGGCTGGTGCGTAAGGGACAGTCTGTCTCGATCAGATAGAAGTTTTAGGTTCTTTCATAGGCTGCGTCGTTTAAGTTATCCACGGTGGTGGCGAGCTATGGGCAGTTCTTATTACCTGTAACAGTCTCTTCAACAACACTGATTTATGCTGTATGATTCGGGCAGTCTTCTAAATGTCCTTCGCTTCTACAGGAGCCATTCTTGTCACACTTTGTGTCTTTAGTGGGGTTCCTAGCACCGATTTTTCGTCCCATCACCCTTGTACATTCTACTAGAATGAGCCCGTTACGTGCACCTGTTGTGTTGCTGCGGCAGTGTCTTTTAAAGGCGTGCAAAATCACATGGCCTTACCCTTGACCGCGGGATTCTACTACGCAGCATTTATTTTTTTTATTTATTTATTTAATTATTTAACATACCCTCAGGGCCAAAGGTATTATAGAGGGGAGTGGGTTACATGTGAAAGAATGTATATATATATATATATATATATATATATATATATATATAATGAGCAAACACATAAAATTCTAAGTATACAATGTTAGCTAGGGCGTTCTTGAATAGGTGCTAATGTCTGATGGAGATTACATCCGAAGGAAGGTGATTCCACTCTTCGGATGTCCGTGGTAAGCATGACTGAAAAAAGGAATTCGAGCTTTCTGTGCGTGATCTAAGCGAGATGAAACATACTGTGGAGGTGATATAAGCTCATGGCGGAGCTGAGGATGATCAAATATGGAGTGAAAAAGGCTCAAACGAAAGAACTTATGACGGGATGCAAGGGATGATAGGCGAAGACTTAATTTCATGGCAGATATGCTTGCTGCAAACGGTGCTTCATACAACCAAAACAGAACAAGAAAACAACGTCACAAAGCGACACCCAGACCACCGGAGAGACCAGGCGTTCCCACTCAAGAGGGCGAACCCAAGGCGTCTTTCGAGACCGCTCCGAGTCATTCCCTCCTCTGCACAGCAGAGAGATTGACCAGTCCACCTCCGGAGGAAACACCTCCCAGCAAGATGAACCTGCCAAGCACGTAGCCTGGGGAAGCGGTGAACCTAACCTCCGCGACAAAACAACACCGCAAGTGACCACCTCATTGGGGACACCGCCCGAGCAGCAATCACGAAACGGACGGACAACGACGCAGACAAGGGAAGAACGTTCCGGCTACAAGACCAGCCAAGCTGCCCGAGAAGAGGGCACCCCCACAAGGCCCCAGCAAAGCAAGCCACAACAGCAACAGGACCAACAGGTGAGGGAGCTGGCAGAGCAGATAAAATTTCTAAAACAACAATTGGCTGCCGCTAATGATAAAATTCGACAACTCGAAAACAAACCAACCCCAATTAGTACCTCGCAGAATCTCTGTGCGAACAAACCAGTGGTTTGCGCTCCGAGTGAGGCAGAAAATATGGAAACTGACGTAACTAAAGGCGAAAAACGGAAAGCAGCTGGCCCAACAGAATCAACAGGTGATAAGAAAGGTAAATCGGAAGGGATAGATGCGCGTGTAGCTCAACTAGAAACCGCATTTGAGCACATTCTAAATAACATGAGCGATTTAACCGAGCAAATTAAGCAACAAACGGAAAACATTGTTATCCTGAGCACGACAGTGCAGGCACTTGCTACCCATACAGGCCTTGACATGGCACGTAAGCCGCCCGCAAATCCCTTGCACCTGTCGGGAGACAATGACTCATCTGAAGCTTCGATGTCAAAGTCAGATGCTCGACACCCGGCAGGGGGACCAATCAGATCGCACAGCGTCGGCGCGGCGCGGCTAGATCATCACAGGCGTTCGTGATGGCTGGAGCACCTATAATTTTATGGCAATGGAACTGCAGAGGGTTCAAGCAAAAACGTCGAGCCCTAGAATTAACAATTCAAGATTCGCAAGAAAAACCCGACGTTTTGGCACTCCAAGAAATTGGCATTGCAGCCAAATTAACAGGATATGCAACCTACACGGAAGCTCTTCGATGCGGCCGCTCTCCGACCACGGCGCTCATGCTGCATAGAAATCTGACAGCAATTCAAATAGACTTGGAATGTGACGAGGTAGCGTACACATTCATTGAAATTCTACCTAATAAAAGAGCAGATCAATCTCTTTTCGTTCTAAATTTGTATAGCCCCCCAAAAGACAAAAGTCCATCCGCATCCAAATTGATGATCAACGCCTATAAGCACGCCCATAAAGCACCACTCGTAGTGCTGGGCGATTTTAACGCCCGGCACTCAGCCTGGGGCTACTCAAAGGGGGAAAATAAAGGCAACAAGATTTGGGAAACAGCACAAGGCTATGGTTTCACCCTTCTAAACGACCCGGAGCACCCCACACGCATTGGAAATAGTGTGAGTCGAAACACGTCCCCCGACCTAGCCTTCGTCAAAAACATTGCAAAAACCACATGGGAGAATACTGAAATGAACGTGGGAAGTGATCACTACATTCTAGCTATCACGGCCTTTCTAAAGAGCTACAGGAAACGTAAACTTACTATCCTGCATACCAGGTGGGACGATTTTCGTCAAGTTCGCAGGAAAACGAACTCCCGCACCCATCTCTAACCTCGAAGAGCTCGAAGAATGGGTCGATACCATACTTCAAGACGCCAGTAATGCAAACATAGAGAGGGAAATAGAAGATGACGGCCCCACTCCGGACTCGAGACTAATTCACTTATGGGAAGCACAGAAGAGCATACAAAAGCGATGGTCGTCACAAAAACATAACAAAATCCTTCGCAAAAAACTCGTAAAATTAGAAAGGGAAATTGAACAGCACTGCCAGTTCCTTAGTCAGGAACACTGGCATCAGCTTTGCGATCGAATGAACGGGCAGTTGGGCAATAAAAACACATGGTTCCTGCTTAGGCACTTAATCGACCCTAATCAAACCAAGTCTGCATCGCGGAAAAACATGCAAAGAATTATTCATTCCTTCCCCGGAGATGACGACACTCTCATTAAAGAGTTGAAAGATCGCTACTTCAACGTCGACAAAGACTTCCCAGTCTCAAATACCTACACAGGGCAAGAAAATGAAGCCCTCGATAAAGACATTGAGGAGGCTGAAGTCCGAGCTGTTCTTAATAGCATAAAGACCACAGCTGCAGCCGGTAAAGACGGGATCACAAATAAGATGCTCAGAAACCTAGATGACCATTCAATCATCGAGATTACGAAGTTCTTCAACATTCATTGGAAAGCTAGCACCATCCCTCCCAGCTGGAAGCACGCAAAAGTAATTTTTATACCCAAACCGGGCAAAAAGCTCGAGTTAGGAAACTTAAGACCAATTTCCTTGACCTCTTGCTTAGGAAAAGTCATGGAGCATGTTATACTCACGAGGCTAAACGAATACGCTGAGACGGAGGGGCTATTCCCTCACACGATGGTGGGATTTAGGCCCAATCTTTCCACACAGGACACCATGTGGCAATTACAGCACGACATCCTGCAGCCAGGCCCTATCAGAGCCACAAGGACCATACTAGCGCTAGACGTAAGCAAGGCCTTTGACGGTGTTACGCATCGTTCAATCCCAACTAACCTGAACCAGATGAACGTGGGGAAACGCAGTTTCGCATATATCTCAAACTTCCTCAGGGAAAGAACTGCAGAAATTCATCTGGGCGACCTTAAGAGCGAACGCTTCACCTTAGGAACACGAGGAACCCCGCAAGGAGCAGTTCTCCCACCTTTCCTTTTTAACATTACCATGACAAACTTGCCACCCCTCTTAGAGGCAATACCCCACGTTAGCCATTCAATATATGCAGACGACATAACAATCTGGACAAACACTGGCTCAGATGGCGAAATCACAGATGCACTGCAAACGGCTGCAGACACGGTCCAAAATTACGTTAAACTAAACGGGCTAACATGCTCTGCCAAGAAATCCGAACTACTGATTATCAGAAACAGAACAGACAAAACAGACAGCCAACAGCAGGCCTCCACAGTAGCGGTTCGAGTGGAGTCTGGCCCGGTCCCGCCTGTGCTGACCATTACGGGTGCTGGGAATGCTCATACAACGCAACACCCGCAACGCACAGGCTATAGCCGGGCTGCAATCCACGATCTGGCTGCACAAATGTGCGGATTGATAAAAAGAATCGCAACAAGACACACAGGCATGAGGGAGGAGGACCTATGTCGGTTGATTCAAGCCTTTCTGATCAGTCGCATAGTGTATTCCCTCCCTTACTGCCACCTAAGGCGAGCGGATAGGGACAAAATTAACGCCTTAATCCGTCTATAGCATACAAAACAGCGTTGGGACTACCCAAATATACTAATTCGGACAAACTATTGAGATTAGGAATACACAACACTATAGAAGAACTAATTGAGGCGCACAAAACGGCCCAGATTCTCCGCCTGTCCGGTACACAGGCCGGAAGGTACATGCTAGACAAGCTGGGCCTGAATCCCACAATCGCCTCTGTGGGACGAACCCCCTTGCCACAAATCACAAGGCGGCAGCTAATCATTAAACCTATTCCTAAAAACATGCTCAGAGGAAGGCACGACAACCGTCGTACAACCAGGGCAAAGCAGTTGTGGGATAAGTATAAAGACGACCACTCTGTTGCCTATGTGGATGCGGCGGTGCAGGGTAACCGAAAATACGTTGTGAGCGTAGTGACCGGGAGCGGCCGCATATTAAACGCGGCCACGGTGGAGGCCTTCTCCGCCCTTGAGGCGGTGGAGACAGCTATCGCTCTAGCCATCACGAACGACCTCGTTCATACAATCGTTAGCGATTCCAAAAGCGCGATCTTAAATTACAGTAAAGGCACTGTTAGCAAAACTACGCAGAAAATCTTAAACAATTATTACCACACTTTTCATCAAGCGGACAGACTTATTAATCTAGTATGGGTCCCCGCCCACTCCGGAAATCCTGGGAACGAGGACGCGCACCGCATCGCCCGAGGGTTAACAAGCCGGGAGGCGCGCCGCTCTGACTCGGATTCTCTGAGTGAGGTGGTGACCACATATAGTGAAATAACAAACTTGTATAAAGAAAGGAGGCGCACTAACCCGGCGCCTCATCGGGACCTTACCAGAGCGCAGGCCACCGTCCTTCGTCAGCTTCAGACAGACTCTTTTCTCAGTCCGCACAGATTGGCGATTATCACAAATGGGGAATTTAACCCCATATGTCAAGATTGTAATATGAACGAATTGGCAACACAAGACCACATTCTTTGGGGATGTAGGGGGTTTCCTCCCCCCAATACGCTCTTGCCAGCCCCCTCCAAACTTACCAGGGAGACCTTACTTAGGACTCCCGCCGATCTCAGGGAACAACTGAAAATCGTCACTTGGGCCGAGGGAGTCACCCCCAACAGGGGCCACCCTGAGAGCCCACCATGATTTTCAATAAAGATGTTGTAACCACCACCACCACCCAACATTAACGAAAGACTGCGCGTTTCTAACGCGTTTGTGCTAGCGCGTTACGGCCCGTGTAAGAAGCTGGTGTAAGACGCTGTGGCCTCTCCGCCTTACCCCCTTATTCATAAACGCTCCTCGACTTGAACTTGACTTGCCACCGCCTTGGGCAGCGCGTTCGAAACGCGTTGAAGGCGGTGGCAAGTCAAGTTCAAGTCGAGGAGCGTTTATGAATACGGGGGTTATACTCTCTCAGCCGTCATGTGATGGCGTCGGCAAACGCGGTGCACGTTCCGGCATGTGTAAACGGCTGCGTAAGACGCTGTGGCCTCTCCCCCTTACTAGAGAGTACTGCACGTTTCTAACGCGTTTGTGCTAGCATCCCCTTAAGCGGGAGATGGTGCAATTATAATGAAGGGCGCTGTTATAAAATAGGAATGACGTCACATATGGCGCGTGTCATTGGTGGAAGTCAATCGTTCGATTTAGTGCGGCGAGACTGGGCGAATTACACGGAAGATTCACAGTTTACCGATGATTCCCTCCGGAGCTTCGCCCACTCATCATCATTCACCCCGTGGATATGCGGCGTTGTTTTGTGGCAAAGCCAACTTCACGACACAATTAAGGTGCACATTTTTAACAAACATCCAAGATTTTGCAGGGTTGTCGCAAACTTAGCGAACATGTCCCCGATCTATATACATATATTTGTCCCGGTTTAAGGCCTGGCGATATCCAGAGCCATGTCATCCCTAAAAAGCAACGGCTCTGCTATAGGCATGATGCACAAAGTACCGGCTTGATTGAAACAAGACCCCTCAATTTTGGAAAGACGGTTGCTCCTGTCCATGTAATTAAGATTAAAGTGGAAATATTATTTACTGTCATTGAAAGCCTGTCAAGAGAGAATGTATTAGGACTGACTGTACTCTATCATAACAAGTCGTTTGCAGCACTGCCGAATGTAGGAGGCGTACACAGGTGACATCTTTGCGCAGCTGAATACAGTTCCGGGCCTAACTGTCTGATTAATGACGATATTAGAGTTTTGCTTATTGTTGCATAGATAATACTGTCACGTAGTAGTTACGGTGAAGAAAATAGTCGCAAAACTGTGAATGACGAAACGGACACTTCATTGAGTGAACCTGTGTCCGCAAAAGCAAGTTGCACTCCAAGCACAACGATAGCGGCAAACACAGTCAGCGATCGCCGAAATCTGATCAGTAGCGACAGGCGTCGGCTTTTATACAAGAGTCCTCCAAGGTTCCAGAGTAATCCCTGGTGCCCGCGTGTCTTCCAGGAGAGAGAGAGAGAGAAATAACTTTATTTTGTCCAAAATGTGGTTAGAGGAGGGGGTAATGACTAGAAGCCTCCCCCGTCCCCCCTTTAGACGGCGGCCGGCAGCCCCTGAGCCGCGGCGGCGTCTTCAGCCATTTGGACTACTCTCGCTTGAACATCCGGGTCCGAGCTGAGCAACACAGCCTCCCATTGCTCCTCATTTCTTATTATTAAACTGGGTTGTTGTGGTTTTGAACAGTTATTGCTATATTGTTTCTTTGGGCATGCCCAGGTTATGTGTTGAAGATCTCCTCGGTTGTTGCAATGCTTACATATGTCTGTGTATACATCTGGGTGATAGTGACTGAAGGCAATGGGGTTGGGAAAAGTGTTGGTTTGTATTAGCCGCCAAGCCACTGATTGCCACTTGTTTAATGAACAATGTGCTGCCGGATATCTAGCCCTGGCTAGTCTGAAATGATCAATGATTTCCTAAAGGAAACCAGCCTATCTCTGCCCGACCGGCGGATTGCGAATGCGTCCGTGTTGATGTTGGTGACGTCGTCTCGGTCTGCGAAACCTCGAGCCGCGTCATGCGCATTCACGTTGCCTGGCAGGCCAGAGTGGGCTGGTGCCCAGATGATTTGTATTCCCCTAGCTCGGTCTCCGTGGAAACCAGCCTGGAGGATTTTTTGCGCCTTTGGCGAGATGCGTCCTTTAGCGTAATTTAATATGGCGGTCTTGGAATCACTTATTATAATTTTATATTTGGGAGAAGATGTCATTGCTAGTGCAATGGCGACCTCTTCGCCTATCTCTGGCGTTGTTGTTAGGATTGTGGCTGACGCAATTGCATGTCCTCGATTATTGACTACTGCCACTGCCATGGCATCTTGATGTTCGTAGTCGGCTGCGTCTAGAGCACATCTTTAGAATGATCAAACCTGCTTCCTAATGCTTTGGCTCTTTCTTTTCTTCGTTCTTCGTTGTGCGAAGGATGCATGTGTTTGGGTAACGGGGGGATGTATAGGTGTCTCCTAATGTCCGCAGGTATATCTGTTTTGATGTCAGTTCTGGGTTCATAGTTGATGTTCAGTGATTCCAGAATATGTCTTCCAGTTTGACTTTTGGAGAGCCTCTCCATCTGGGCAGTTCTGTGAGCTTCTATCAGTTCTTCTATGGTGTTATGGAGCCCCAGCGCTTCAAAACGTTCATTCGAAGTGGAGACCGGGATCCCCAGAGCTTGCTTGTAGGTTTTCCTGATCATGACGTTGATTCTTTTCTTTTCTTCAGATTTAAGGTCTAAGAATGGCGCTACGTAGACGATCCGGCTGAGAACAGGAAGTACTAGACAATTCGCGTCGCTCATACAATCAGATTACATAATCGTCGATGACATCAGACAAGGTATAGAAGCATCGATAACGTTCGAGAAACTTCCGATACATGCAGGTGCGTCCTGCGCCGAGCGATAACGTTTAACATTTGTTAGACAGTGAAAAGCGGTCACCGGTGAAAGATAAACAAGTTCACATGTCAATACGTTACAGCGATGTGTCACGTGTTAGGACCTTTGCGCGTGCACGTCGTATACCGCGAATTAGTAGCCTCTGAGCAGACGACGCGACGCGGATGAATACATCTCGAGAGGAATTCGGCCGTTCTATTGGCTAAGCAGTCCTGCAGCTTCCGCAGTGCGGCATACGACTTGTGAGGTGAAGTATAGTCGGTAACACATAATGAAAGCAACTACAGCACATAAGCCGGCAGACAAGGGGGGCGAATGAAGGGTACATGAACACGACAATCTAAATTGTCTTGCGGCTGTACCCTTCCCTATTGCGAAACTCAGTATCCGGTGTCCAGTGCCATGCCACAATATGGGCCCAGTGTCGCGCGCTGAATGCTGGGGCGCTGGACAGGTGCGGCATACTGGGAGGCGCTGTGCGCGTGGTACTGGTGTGAAATGCAGCTCTAGGGAGAGATGTTCGCGGCGCCTGGCTGCCATATATATATATATATATATATATATATATATATATATATATATATATATATATATATATATATATATATATAACTGTGTGTGTGCGTGTGTGTGTGTATAAGGAAAGCAACAGAGAGCGTTTAATGCAATCATAATACAGAAAACAAAGTAACAGCAACACGATCACTAGGACTCGATCATCTGGCTGACAAATTCCAAGCCCAGTAGCTTACCACTACGCCACGCCGGTGTTTATTCTTTTCTTTTTTCGTTTCTTATTGCCACATTGAACAACCCAATCACAGAAACAGATAAATTAGGGGGACCAGTCTCTAGCGACACAACGCCGGTTGGTGCTGAACGAATAATAATTTGCCATTTCAACACGCAGACGCAGTTTCAGTTTCGCACAGACATGTCTCCAACAGACATGGTAGATGCGCCCCCTATCGCCCCGCAACTAAACCTTATGCCTTTACTAGAAAGAAAAGGTTGTCCGTATTCAATGGTATGCTTGGAAAACTCATTTTCTTTTCTCATTAGTATTTTAACTTCGAAACAATGTCGTAGCTTCACCCGCAAGGCGAAGCATCGATTGCGATACCAAATTAGTAGAGAGCTATATGAAGCAGGGATCGTAGTTTAACGGGCCGTCATCATCATCATCAGCCTATATTTATGTCCACTGCGGGACGAAGGTCACTCCCTGTGATTTCCAATTACCCCTGTCTTGCGCTAGCTGATTCCAACTTGCGCCTGCAAATTCCCTAACTTCATCACCCCACCTAGTTTTCTGCCTTCCTCGACTGCACTTCTCTTGGTATCTATTGTATAACTCTAATGATCCACTGGTTATCCATCCTACACATTACATGGCCTGCGCAGCTCCACTTTTTCCACTTAATGTCAATTAGAATATCGGTTATCCCAGTTCGTTCCATGATCCACACCGCTCTCTTCCTAACGCGCCGTACAAAGTTGTAAATATTCGCTTAGAGCTTCGACTTGCGCTTCGGATAATGGCATTTTCCAATGCATGAGCCGGATCAAGAAAAGACTGAGTTTGCTACAACTGATGGCCTTTTCCAGTTTAACGTGATGCCTTTTGGACTGTGCAATATACCAGCAAGGTTTGAATGTATGATACAGTACTCCGTGGCTTAAAATACAAGACCTGCCTTTGTTACTTGGACGACATTGTCGTCTTTTCGTCGAGTTTCTCCTAGAACCTACAACGTCTAGACCATGTTCTCGGGTGTCTAGCAAAGGCTGGTCGCCAACTGAATACTAAAAAGTGTCGCTTTGCAAGCCGAAGCCAAAGTATTGGGCCACGTCGTCAGTAAGCATGGCCTTCTGCCTGATCTTGATAAAATTGCTGCATTGCTGCAATTTTCGCCACCAACCGAACTTAACGAACTCCGCAGCTTTCTAGGACTAGCGTTCTCCTTCCGCGGTTTTATCCGAGACTTCGCCACCATCGCCGCTCCTCTGACTTCGCTCCTCTGACAAACTTCTGACTTCGAGCGCGTCCTTTGTGTGGTCGGACGACTGTTAAGCCGGCTTCTAGATTCTCAAACGATTTCTCACTTCAGGGCTCATGTTCCGTCATTTAGATGCAACCCCCTACTGTTCTACACACTGATGCCAGTGGGCATAGAATTGGTGCAGTCCTGCTGCAGCGGAATCTGGACAGCAAGTCGTGGCTTATGCAAGTCGTGCTCATTCTCCTGCTGAGCGCAACTACGCAATCACAGAAGAAATGCCTCGCCATCTTGTGGTCAATACAACAATTTCGACCCTATATCTACGGCCACCATTTCACAATTGTGACCGACCACCATGCTCTCTGTTGGCTGTCGTCCCTAAAAAACTTGTCTGGACGCCTCGGCCGTTGGGTACTGCGCTTGCAGGAATATGACTTCACTGTTACGTATAGGTCCGGCAAACGCGCTGCCCACTATCTCCAAACGCCCATGCTCCACCTTCTGTCTGCACCTCACCACCTATAGCCACACCTCTCCGCACACGCCCAGTCGGCCGGGACAGTCGGTTGCCTCCGCCGATTTTCTTCCGTCTACTGACCTCGTCTCACTCCAATGTACTAATCCATACTGCCGTACACTGATCGAACAACTTACTGGTTTGGCACGGCCCCCCAACAGTCGCTTAAGACGAAAACTTTGACGTTTTAAGCTTTAAGGTGGAGCGTTATTTCGATTAATCTACCATCCTTCCGGTAACCGATGGGTACCAGTCATACCTCGATCACTTCGACTCCAAGTATTAGAAGCATTTCACGATGACGCGACGGCTGGCCATTTGGGCTTTTACAAGACCTACGACCGCATCAAAACGTGTTGTTTCTGGCCGGGCCTTTCCAACTCTGTCGCCAAATAGGTTGGCTCCTACGCGTCATGCCAACGCAGAAAACGCCGGACATTCCTTGCAGCCGGTCCTCTGCAGCCTCTACAGTGCCCGTCAACCCCCGTCGAAATTGGGGGCATAAGACTTGGACGGACCCCTGCCACTCACGCCCGCTGGTCACCGCTGGATCGTTAGCGCAGTGGATCATCCCACGCGCTACGCTGAGACACCTGCTCTTCGCTCCAGTACTTTCTGAGAAATCGCCGAGTTTTTCGTCAGCGGTATCATTTTGCGCCACGGCGCACCTCATGTCCTCCTGAAAGACCGTGGCAAGGACGTTCCTATCGCATGTGCTTCATGAAGTCTTCCAGGCCTCTGACACCACAAGACCACATGAGCGTACCATCCGCAAACAAATGGTCTTACAGAGCGCTTTAATCAAACTTTGTCCCACATGATGTCTATGTATGTTCGACCAGAAAACACCAAGTGCGACACCATTATACCTTTCTTGACGTTTGCGTACAATACTGCCGTCGAACGCACAACGAATTACAGTCCCTTCTTCCTTGTGTACGGTCGTGCGCTGTCTTTCGTCTTGGACACTACACTCCTTCCAGCACCTACTGCTCCGTCCGCGTCTCTTCCTGAAGAATTTGCTACTTGCATCGCCCGCTGCCGTGAAATTTCCCGCACCAACACCGCTACCATTGAGCACAAAAGGAAAATTCACTATGGTGCGACGAGTCGCGTTGCTTCGTTGCGCCCAGGCAACCAAGTTCTTTTGCGGACACCTTTTTCACACACCGGGGCTCCGTGAGAAATTTCGTCATAAATATCTCGGCCCGTACACCACTTCGCAAAGAACTTCGGCCGTGAACTACCGCGTCCTTCCTGTCAGCTCAGCTGTACAGCCCGCAGTACAGAAATCGTTCACGTCTCTCGCCTGAAACCATATATATGTATGCATTCGCCATACCTACAGCTTGCGCTCTTGTTGACCGCTTTTCTGAAAGGGGGGGGGGGGGGGGGGAGCGTTATTGTGACCGCTATTTGGGCATACTATCATTGTCATTTGTACATACGACTCATCATCCTGCGTGAGTACTATTTGTGCATATCGTCGTCGTCATTTGTACACAAGACACATCATCATCTTTTGGCGCATGTGGTGCTTCGTGTCTGTCTTGGGCGGCTGCGCGGTACTAAAGGCATCGCATCGGTCGACATCTCACTATATATATATATATATATATATATATATATATATATATATATATATATATATATACGCTTCCCTTGTTGGCCGGGCGTTTTGTGTTTACGCCACGCAATTTTCCGACCAACGAGAGGTATACAGCTTTGCCATAAACATTATGCGTGACTCCACTACCGCAAACACCAGAGACCAGCGGAGCTGGGGTAAGCCTAGTACAGTAGTGGAAAACCACACACTTAGTTTCCTGGCGCTCAGGATTTCTTCGCGATGTTCAGCGTAGTATCGCGATCAATTGAACCGGCCAAGTTCATTGCTTCCCTCTATCTAAACTCGGGATGTTCTCTTGTGCGACGCTTAGTTTCAGCTTCCCTAGCTGTCGCTTCAGTCTTTCGGAAGCAACTAGTGTGCAGTTTAGTTGTCTGGTCAAAAGCTGCCGAGGCTCCGCCAGAGGCATCGACTACAGTCACAGACACCAGGCGCGTTCGGCTCAAACGGGGGGGAACGTGATAGGCGTCGGAGGCAGCCATAGATGTTCTCACTATAATCTAGAGGAAAAACTGGCGCTGCTGCGTTGTGGTATCCATGGGAATGCCGGTATATTGTGACTTCGGATTGGTAACGTTCTCGTAGAGCCAGAAAGCCTTGAAGACGTCCCTGGCTAGCACCGTTCCGTCTGTCACAATGATTTATTTTCTGCTAGAACACAACGTAAAAAGCTGTTCTAGCTTTATTATTACACAAAAACATGTTTTGCTTAATTTTAAGGACTTGATATTAGATGTACAATTATATGAAACGCAAAAAGTATCAGCTGGCCGCTAAAGTGGGAGGACAGGCGAAAAGATTCTCGCTCGCTTTCGAACAACTTGTCGTCTGTTCTTGCCAGGTCGCGTGCTGGGCTGTTGTAGTGTACACATGAGAGTCGTCCATAGCCTGAAGAGGGTGCTTTGAGCTGGCGTCTAAGCAGCGTGTTGGCCACGTATGCAGAAGCAGCACGTAAGCACGCACCAGCAAAATGGCTCCAAAGTGCCCACTCAGTGCCGAAAACACCTAGGCCTCGAAAGAAGCGTCGCGCAGAGCAGGAGCGTCTTCGCTACGCAGCCAAACATGGTGCAAACCGGGAATGTATGAATACAATGTACACATACACTTATAATTATTAATTGAATAATGTGCAGCCCCATAATTCAATTAAAGTTTAACACTTCTGCGACGATGCGATGTGCCATGCGAGGCAATGTTAATGTTAAACCCTCTGAGAGATTAAGAATATTGACGCACAACAATGCCTCAAGCAAACATGTCTTCCTGTGTGCTCTGTGGACAACGCAGGCAAACAGCAGTGGTGCACGCAAGGTAACGTTTTGCATCAACTCACCACACTCGTATTGGACTAAAAGTTGAAAGAAATTACACATTCGTCTCCAACATCACCGATAATTATGGTCAATCATAGCAAACAGCGTACAAAGCGTCGGTTTCATCGATTCCCACAGTGCGTGGGATAAGCCAATTTTTTTAGTTGGGCACAGTGATGTGAATTTGACAGTTCTGCTGCGTCAGATCACCGTACGTGCCTTCAAATGTGTCACACACTATCTACATGCCGCACGTTTGCCGTCTTCGCGAAACAGTGGTGAGATGGAACTTGCGCGCCATTGGATTCGACCGCGACACAGTTACAGTGAAATATAAAGCATAACGTGGTTAATTAAAGCCTCGGTTGAGAAGAGTGCAGTGACAATTACAGACACGGGCGTCTCTGGTCGTGTGTGTAACTTGTTCACGTAATAATCGTTTCATAAGGCTATGGCAGTTGTATCTGTGCGAAAAAAATGGGGGCTCTCACTGGCATAAAATATCATAATTCATGATTTCCAAAAGCTAAGAGAATCATATCTACAATGACCAGCGGCAAGAACAGATTGTGTGATACTTTAGAAATGTTCTACTGAAGTATTACATGCCGGATATTAAATGCCCTCTTTATCTAGTATTAGCTTCTATTATCAAGATATTTTTTCTCAAAATATACATTTCAAAAGAAAACAATTAACATGCACTGTGCAGACTTTCGGTACACATCACCATTCTCTCAAACCATAATATTGCGGTCACTTTTTTTTCGGGGGGGGTCGGACAACGGTGAAATCAGGTAAGCGTTTATTATGCCTCCAATCACCTCAAGAAGCTAGCGCTAGCAATTTTCATTTGGATCTTAATAATTTAACCCTCTTCCACCATTGCCTGCACATCACTCCTAACATTGTCCCACCCTTGTAAATTCCTTTAAATATAAACTGGGTCAATAATTCAGTTCTCCCATGCGACTGGGAAAACACGCATATCATATTTTCTGGCGTTTCTATTCGCTGTAACTGCTTTGCTCTAATACCAACGCAACCCCTGCCTTCAGAGTGCCCCGCAAGAAAATCATAAGTATTTTTGAACGCAATAACTTTGACAAGAACTCGCGGAGCACGAAATAGGTCGGCAAAACAACAACAAAAAAAAACAGAGGCAGTGCTTTAACAAAGCCTAAATTTTTTTATTTTTAAAGCGCGAGCTTTACTAACCTAGTCGAGCCGAGTTTCGCCACCGCCAGCAATTTGACCTTCATTTGACTGCAGCTACGGTTACACTGTGGCAACTCATCACGTTACTCACCGCCCCGAGCTCCGCTGGCGTCTGACCGCCTTCTGACCACCCTGCGAATATCGCCCCGCGAACTGCTTCACTGGGGAGGGTCCGGAATGCCAAACGCGCGAAGATGGCGTCGGAGAATGAGGAAGAGCGAGCCGTTCGGCTCGCAAAACGCGTGGACTTGTAGGTTGATTAGGGCATTCTTAATAAACCGCATACTCTACTCGTTCCCCTATTATCATCTCAGAAAATCAGACAAAGATAAAATTGAAGTTATAATTCGACAATCGTACAAATGGGCCCTAGGTTTGCCAATTTATGCGAGCACCTAGAAGCTCTTCCAACTTGGAGTGCACAACACCCAAGAGGAGCCGATCGTATCACACAAAACATAAGAAATAACACGGCTATCAGACGCGATGACAGGACTACACATCCTTAGTAGACTGAACTTTAAACCCATATACACCACGGGAGGCAGAGCACCCCACTAGCTCCCGCAATCAGACATTACTTAATAACCAAGCCAATACGCAAAAATACCCTGGTGGGCAGACACGACGCCAGGAGAAAGGCCAGGGCAGACAAACCACGCGAAAAGCACGAGCAAGACCAAACCGCAGTCTTGGTCGATGCCACCAACCAGGGACACCACCCATACACCCCAAGTTCCGTGGACGAAGAATCTAGAATCGTAAAATGGCCTCAACTAGAGCCGCATCAAAGAGGCCCAAGAAGTGGCCAAAGCGCTGGCATCATGAACGCAACTACCCTTACTGTCTAGCGACTCTAAGAGCGCTATTCTCAGCTTCACAAGTTATCTGAAGTGATTTATGAGGAGCAGTGTGGGACTAAATACAGCCAAGATCCTGAGAAACTTCAATCAGGAAGACATAACAAAAATCAATCTTCTCTGGGTTCCCCCTAACTCGAGAAATCCTGGCAACGAGGAAGCGCACGAAGTGGCCCGAGGGTTAACAAACCCTCGCTCTCCTTCGAACCCGACCCCCCGATGGGACAGGTACTGACTTCCTACAATGAACCTACCAATATATATAAAGAGCACAGGATAATATACCGCATACCACACAAAAACCTTACGAGAGCGCAGGCCACTATCATGCGCCGAATTCAAACTAACAGCCTTACCATACACTCCTCATCGCTTAGCAATCATCAAAGACGGGGAGTGTGTCCCAATATGCAAAAACTTCGACAAAAATGCCATATAAAACCAAAGTCACATCCTCTCGGAATACGAGGGCCTTCCCCCACCCAGAGAGCTTCTGCCAGCTCCCTCAGAAACGACATGGGTGACCCTATAGATACGGTCCCCAGAAGAAAAGCTACAAAAAGGAATCATTGCCTGGGCGGAAGAGGTCGCCGACGACAAGCGGCCACCTACAAAGGCCTGAAATTTCTCTTAATAAACTTGTTTCTTCCTCCTCCTGTCGGCTTTTGATTTATACGTGCATTAATGGTATGCCTCAGTATAATGATTACAGCTAAAACAAAGGTTAACCAAGTGAAACCAAGACTTAACCAGGCTAAACCAAGCCTTCGCTTTGCATATCCAGGGTTAGCTGACCTAAACCGCAGCCATTTTCTTTTTTTTTTCCTGAGAACACACGTTGCACGTTCCTTAGCGGGCATAGAGTTTCATATTATTTATTTAGAAACTCTATGTTACCGGGAGACACATGCTACTCAACAACCGGGCTGAATTTTTCAGGCTACCCTGGCTAGCTACGACGCTTCTTTCGAGTGCCCTTCAAACGAATACCCTTCAAGACGCGACGGCGTTCGTAATGCCCACTACGATAATTGGGCCGGGCGGAGAAAGGTTTATAGCTATCGCGTTCAGATAGACAAGACAATGCAACTCGAAAGAGGCCAGCGTTCCAAAAAAAGCTAAAACAACCACAGCGTTTTGTTACCATGGCAACGGTCCGCCGCGAAAGCAGTCGCGGAACGCTCTACATGCGCCAGGTGTGCATTTGTTTTAAACGACGAACGCCGGTTTAAAGAAGCGTATTTGCGTTAAGTGCAAGAAATCGGTCACGTAGTAGAAGTAGAGAGGAGACGGCAAAGCTTAGTACAGTGTCTACGTGTGTATGTGCGCATTCATATATATATATATATATATATATATATATATATATATATATATATATATATGCCTACGCATTTCAACGTTGAGCGTAGCACAATACGTCCCCAGTCTGTACCTTCGGCCTTCGGAAGTTCCATCCCATTTCGCCGAGTTTAGCAAATTCCGACAATGAGCTCCTTCGTAGAATCAAATGTCTACAAGGCAGGCATATGAATGGGAAGACTTTACCTCTACGTATCATCCATAACTTCCACAACCATGAAATATAACCGAAGTGATTTGTTCTGCTCACAAAGGTACATCGCGGACGCAGTGTAAAACGCATTAAAGCAGGCAGAAAACGAGGGCTCAGTAATTATTTACAACCAGACCAGCAAGCTTTATGTTTCACTACGAGGTAAACTTCACATGCTGCCAAATTTCAACAAAGATAAACTATGACGGCCTCGAGTTCTTTAGGAACACTTGTAAACGTGGCTGATAATTGCCGCATAACGCTTTCGAGCACTTGGTGAAGGAAATGTTTGCGAAGTCTGTCATTTATCTACAAGCATTTGCCTTTGCATGCACATCGGCCGTGCATACCACCTACTAGGAACCTGGTAGAAACCATGAAAAAAAAAAAGGCACGATGCTGGTATTCAGTAAATATTTGCAACAAGCGTTATTTATCCAAAAACGCTAGTTGACCTTTCTCCGCATATCCCTGCTAACAATGCTCCCATTTCCGCCGAATATGCCATTTCCACCGGTGTCCTGCACAATCATCTTAGGATATAGTGCACATAACAGGCGCATGACGCTTTCAAACACTTGTTTATTGAATTTTTCGCAAAGCCCATACTTAACAAGTGCTCAAGAAACTCTTCCCGCACGTCATACTTTAAGTTTCCTCTATTGGCTTAAAATATTAACTAGAACGTTCTATTCGTTCATGACATCAGCATGCTTGATACGTGGATCGTACAACGACTGGAACGCTTGTATAAGTAATTTCTTGCAAAGGCTGTAAATACCCTACGCTGCTTAAATGTTTATCATACATCACCCACGCCATCGTCCTTTGTTCTACCAAATATAAAGAGCGTGAATTGTTTAGTTCACTGAGGAGTACGAAAACCGGCTAAGCACCTCTCATAACTCATTTATTAGGGTGGAAAAAAATAGCAGTGGCTTAGCTCGGCTATGCCAGGATATACGTAGCGTGAGCTAAGTCGGCCACATAGTCCAGAACCGGTAGACCTGGTGGCATGGACGGGTAACGATACCCATTGGTAACGCTAAAGAGTGGAATCTTCTGCTTAACGAGAAAGTTCTTGCACGTTGTACAAACCGCGCCACGGTTTCACCCCACTCAGGCGGCGCCGCTAAACTCAACGTTTTACGCATGGCACTACATAGCGGCGTTAGAGTGTACTAGAACTATTCTAGTACACTCTACCGGCGTCAAGTCTTTCATGTGCCAGTCTGTCACACACGTCGCACACATATCCAAACGGATTGTTTACGAAGTCCGTCTCGGAGGTCTGAGTCGTACTGGCGCTTTCGCTAAGTTTCACCGTATAGTCAGTCAATCGGCGAGCCTTGACGTCATCGACGGCGTCTTGGTGCTGCTGCTGAGATGGTCAGGCACGTCGCTCAGCCTCCTGGTGACGCCGCTTTGCTAGACGTTCCTCCCTTTGCTCCGGGAAAAAAATCGGTAACTGTTTTAACGCTTCTAATTGAGCCAGAAACGTTAAGCTTTCTCGATACATCTCCTGTGAGGTAGCCTCCGTCTTCGCTTGTTTTGAATTTTGCGTCATTTGTTCAAAACATTTGTCGCAGTTTCACCCGAAAGACGAAGCATCAATTGCAATAGCAAATTTGTAGAGAGCTATACGGAGTAATGATAGTAACTTTATCAGCTGTATAAACTTGGACATGCAGCAGCACCGGCAACACGCAGAACTGTTGTCGACGCCGTCGGCGTTTTGCCCGCGTTCGCACAAGACGCGTGCGGCGTTGGTGACTGTTTGCCGGAGCCTCTGGGGGCGGCTTGGAGGTTTTCGACGACATCAGAACGGGACACTCGTCAAGCTGCGTTGGAAGTCTTTACCACCTTCTCACCTCACAACGTTTTTATATAAATACGCACTTGGTACCGCAGCTAAACGTCGCCTCCCTTCTCCCCCCCCCCCCCCCCCCACGGCTTTTCGCGCGTCGGAAGAAGGCGCGTTTGCTCTGTATATATGGTGATTGTAAAGGAGGAAAGAGACGCCTACTTCTGCAGCCCTTAAGGCAGCACGGCGCAGAACGCGCGTTTGTTCTCCGCCGTGGGTTCACTCCCCGTGAAAGCGCGCGTCCCTCGCGCCCGTTCACTCGCACATACAGCGTTCGGCGTGACCACCTCCTGGTGTTCGTTGACGGATCGGTAGTACCGGACACCGGCTCTGCCACGGCGGCCTGCATGGCACCAGCCCTGCAGAAGAGCAGGCAGTGTCGACTGCCCAGACACACCAGCTCGACTGCAGCGGAGGTGGCAGGCCTCCACCTGGCCATCGACTTACTCTCCGAGGAGCTTCCTGAGGTACCGGCAGCCATCCTCTGTGACTCCAAGGCAGCCCTCCTCGGCCTGCAGAGGCCAGAAAGCGCCAGCCTTGGAGTCGCAATGCTGTCTACCCGGCTGACAGCGCTGCAGGATCCAGGCCACCCGGTGTCCCTGCACTGGATCCCCGCCCACGTAGGGATCCCGGGCAACGAGGCCGCCGACACCCTGGCGAAGGACGCCCACCACACCACTGTGCCCCTCAGCCGGGCCGTGACGGAGGGCGACTTCACAGGGCTGCGGCTGCGGCGACACCTGGCGACCTACCACCCAGACAAACGGGTGGCACTGGGATGCCCCCCACGACCACTCCCCCAGCGAGGCCTGGCTCGCAGGGAGACCTCGCTCCTGCTGCGGCTTCGCATCGGCTGCAGCTGGACGGCAGCACGCAGCCACCGACTTGGACGAGCGACGTCCCCGGCCTGCAGTTCCTGCGGGGAGCCGGAGACCATCGAACATCTCCTGCTGGCCTGCCCGGCGTACCTCCAGCAGCGGGGCCCACTCCTGCAGGAGTTCCGCCGCCTGGGCCTCCCCTCTGGCAAGGAGGAAGATCTACTCTTCCCCGGCCGACACCACCTTTCTGCACTTCGAGGCGTCGTGGAGTACCTTGACTCGTCAGGGCTCTCCGCACGACTCTAAGGACATTTCTGCAAGCGGGAAGGCCTCGCGGCCTCCCATCCCATCCCGGGCCTAACAGGCTCGGCACAACACCCCTGCAGACTCTGCAGCACTCTACGGCCTAGCACCTCGGCCGATACGTGCCGCCTCAGCCTGCCGGTTTGCTACGCCCAGCCATGGTGACTCCACTCTATCCCTTTTTTTGCTCCCACTTACCCCTCCCCGTTGGCGCTGAGCCGTGCTCCCTCAAGGGCTGCAGAAGATAGCGTCAACCTTTCCCTTTCCTCAAGAACCACTTACTACTACGGCGATGATTTCATCTCCATTGACGTCATACAGAACCTCACGGCGACGGTGACGACGACGGCAGAAATCTGTTTTGGAGTGTCCATATAATTGCTATCGCAATAAAATTCAAAAACTGCGTATCACGCTTTCGCGCACATTCCTAAAGAACTTCCTTAAAAGTCCATATTTATCTCACGCTCGTAAAGCTTTGCTTGCATGCCAAACCTAAAGAGTACTCTATTTACTTAAAATTTCTATTTTGTGACGCATTTAGTTCGCATGATAAGCTTTGAAGAACTGGAACGCTTGTATAAGTGATTTGATATGACGGTTGCAGGTGTCCTACAGATTAGTAGACTTTCACCGTACATCAGCCACAAGACTCTACCCATTTTCAAAAATGAACTAAACAACATTCCCCGCTCAGATCGCAGGAGGAGACAGAAAAAACAATCTATGGGGATCGCATAAGGCACGAAAACCAAGAAAAATAACTATTTAGTGATAATTTCCAAACTATCTTATTAACCTAAACACTTCTAACTTCTACTAACGCGTCACACATTTTACGACCCACATTTACTCTAAAAACTTGAATTCTCTAGGCATTGCTAAGAATTCGCGGAGCATGAAGGTTTTGTCAAAGCAAATAGCAGTGGTAGCGTTCCCAACAGTATTTACTTTATTTTTTTAACGTTTTAAATTGTTTCTGAAGACACGCATTGCACGTCCTCAACGAGAGACTTATGCTACTTGAATAATGGGCTCAGTTTTTCGAGGCTATGGTGCAAAACGCAGTCGCGTCTCTCGGTTTAAAAGATTCCTTCCTTCAAGGCGCAACGGCGATCGTGACCTCGACCACCATAATTAGGTCAACCAGTGGCAGGATCATCATTCTCGCGTCCATATGGAGAAGCCAAAGCAATGCGAAAGATGTCAGCGTTCCGTACAAAGCAAAAACAACCAAAACGTTTCGTTACCATGACAACGCTCGGCAGAGGAGGCAGTCGTGGAACGCTCGGCGTTCGTAACGAACGCCGCTTGGACCCTAGCTGCACGAGCTTGTATAAGAAAGCGGGCAGTTGAGCTTCATCTGCACACGACACTGCGCAAGGCAGAGCAGAGCGAGTGGTTTTGGAGTAGGAGAGGCGCGGGTTCAAGCTGTGCGCTTGAGCGAGAGGGAAAGATACGTCGCCTGCTTCCTGACAGTCCAGAAGACGTCATTTCAGCTTCACCCCTCTAATGAGAGACAGGTGAGCAGTGAGCTCCGTCCACGAACTGTCCCCCACTTTTGTTCAAGTGAAATCGGATCGCTTCCTCCTCGACAACTTTGCAAGCACTGCGGCAGCTATGGACGACATCACCGACGATCAGATCTTCGACATCTCCCAGGTGACGTTGGCCACGGAGAACATTAGGGTCGAGCCACCCGCGACCGCGGGCCGTCGTTGCCGTAAGAACTGCGGATGTCGGTCCTCTGCTAAGCCTTGTGGTAAGTGTCTTCGCCATGTCGGCCGCTTGGCGCTTCCTAAGCCTTTTCCTTCTTTGCCCCGAAAGTATGACGATTCGGAGTGCGCTTGTTTGTTTGTGTGTTTGTTTTTCGATTGTATGCTTGTTTCTTTTTTGTATGTATGTTTGTTTGTTTCTATAATTCATAATTTTTGTTTGTATATTTGGTTGTTTGTTTTGTTTGTTTGGTGTTATGTATGTTTGTTTCTTTGTTCTTTCTAGGTTTGTTTGCTGGTTGTTTGTATGTTTGTTTGTTTGTATGTGTGATTGTTTTTGTTTGTATGTTTGTTTGTTTGTTTGTATGCTTGTTTGTTTGTTTGTTTGTATGCTTGTTTCTTTTTTCGTTTGAATGTTTGTTTGCTGTTTCCTTGTATGTTTGTTTGCTTTTTGTGTGTATGTTGGTTTTTTGTTTGTTTGTTTATGTTTTTTGTTTGTATGTTTGTTTGTTTTTATGTTCGTTTGTTTTTGTTTGTTTGTTTGTATGTTTGTTTCTTCTTTTGTTTGTATGTTTTTTCTGTTTCTTTGTATGTTTGTATGTTGGTTTTTTGTTTGTGTGTTTGTTTGTTTGTTTGTTTGTATGTCTGTTTGCTAGTTGTATGCATGTTTCTTGGTTTGCATTTTGTTTGTATGTTTGTTTGTTTATATTTTTTGTTTGTATGTTTGTTTGTTGGTTGGTTGGTTTATTTGTTTGTTTGTTTGTTTGCTGGTTGTTTGTCTTTTTGTTTGTTTGTTTGTATGTTTGTTCGCTTTTTGTTTGTATGTTTGTTTGTTTCCTTGTTTGTATGTTTGTTTGCTGGTAGTTTGTATGTTTGTTTATTTATTTGTTTGTTTGTAGGTTTCTTTTCTTTCGTTTGTCTTTTTGTATGTTTGTTTGTTTGTTTACATCTTTGATTGTTTTTTGTTTGTATGTTTGTCTGTATGTTTGATTTTTTGTTTTCTTGTTTGTATGTTTGCTTGTTTTTTGTTTTGTTTTGTATGTTTCGTTCTGTTTGTTTGTTTGTTTGTTTCCGGCGCTGTGCAACCGTGCTCGCGGGCATTCTCGACGTGCGAAAGAAGTTGCCCTCTTCGGTTTTGCAGATCGTAATGACAGATGTCGCCATTATGTGGGCGCCTTCTTCCCGGACGGCGTGGAACGTGCTTTTTTGCGTTGTTTTCTTTGTTTGTATGTTTGTTTGACTTCTTTGTCAATTCGTCACGTTCGACACTCGTTTATAGATCATCGCGGAGGTCTAAAGAACTTCATTTGGGGATAGTGTGTTATATATTATTCAGTTTTCCAAAGAACAAAGCAGCTTGATTTTCGTTTTTTTTTTTCAATTTGGCTGCTGAATTTCTGTCTTTGGGGAAGATCATGGCGCATGCTTCGCGTAACGCCTGTCACGGGGTAGGGAGAATTTCTTGGCAATGCCGGGTCTGACCGGAAAATTTCTCCGATTGATTGTTCATATTTTACCCGGACCGGTGTTTATATTCGCTTTAAGTAACAAAATAATAACGGTGGTAACAGATCAGCTATCTCGGCGCAAATTGTGTTCAAGAGATTTCTTTTTCTTTCCTCCTTTTTTTCTTTCTATTTTTTACGCGACGTCTGTCACACGGCGGACTTTCGATCGAGATCAACGCCGATCGGGATCGAATTTCTTGGTGGCTATTGGCTTTTTTTAGCAATCTGCGGGAGGGATCCAATCGCGGTCCACAATTTCGATCCAGATTGCGCTCTATCGCAGTCGAAAGTGGCCTTGTGACACTGGTATTGGTTACTAAACAGCGACATGCCTTCATGTCTGGCGTGCGCTTGGCAAGCATTGGGTTTGCGCCTTCGCGGGTGTTTGTTTATTGTTATTGCTATTGTAGCTGCAAGTTCATAAGGTCGGCTTGCGAAAACAACATGCCGACTTCGTTGGCGTAGATCGTAATTGTTGCATTCACCATGACCGCGGCTTAGGCCACCCGGACATTGTGGAGTCTCATTTTTTTCTCTATCGTTTGTTGTTTTGTTTTGTTTATTTTTTGCACTTACCCGATAGCATTTTTTTCGCTAGTGTGCTGAATAGGGCTGATTTCTACCAAAGTATCAGGCTGTATTATTTTAATGTGCTTATTTTCAAATCAAAAACATTTTTTTCTTAATGCGAAAGTCATTGAGACGCACGATTTGGAATATGCCGTTGAAGTTGTACTGAAAATTGCTTGGGTGTGGCGGGCTCTTCGTATACCAGCACAATGCGCTAATTTTGCGGATACTTCTTCTTTCTTTCTAGTGTTTTACGTGTCAAAACCAGTTGTGATTATGAGGCATGCCCTAGTGGAGGGCTCCGGATTAATTTTGACCACCTGGGGTTCTTTAACGTGCACTACAACACAAGCACACGGGCGTTTTTGCATTTTGCCTCCATCGAAATGCGGCCGCCGCGGCCGGGATTCCATCCCGTGATCTCGTGCTCAGCAGCGCAACGCCTTAGCTGACTGAGCCACCCCGGTGGGTAATTTTACTGATACTACCCGAATGTTCGTCTAACTTGTTTCCAATTACCAAGAAGAAACAATTTTTCTCGGGCAGTAATCAAATGCGCTTTGTATTTCATGTCTGCTCCAGTATTCAAATTCAAACTTTATTTGTGAATACAGCATATACATACATAAATTCTGACCTGCCTAAGTATGTTGTGCTCTTTGGCTGGTCAAGCAGCAGGTAGAGAATCTTTTAAAAATAAATTAATAGCAGTACCTCGATTACGAGAGAACAAACGCGTTCGCAATTCTTTTTTTCTTTTGCCAACGTGTTAATTACCGCGCCGCAATCAAACTTGACGCCTGGTATTATTGGAAAAGAAAGTATAGCACCATCACGTGCACTGCCATTCCTTCCGATTGCGGCTACTTGTTTTCAATAAACTGACCTTCATTTCTAGATCAATCTGCACCCCTTGCAATGCTGCGCGATATATTTATTGGACAAATCAATCAAGTGAAGTGCCGCCATCGTATTGCGGAAGTATTTAGAATCATGGAATTTTCATTTCCGAAAAGTGAAGTGGAATTGAACAATTGTTTTGGAATAATATGCCAACCCATTAACACAAAGCTCTTTCTATGAGCGAAGCAGATATTCTAGTAACGTGATCGCCCTTACTACAGAGTAATACTACCGGCGGTCCCAAGGAAGCTGCTGGTAATAAGGTACCTTAATGCCCTCTTTCTTGCCAGTGAGCGTTTCTCGATCTCCCCCTCTCCCTCTCTGTGTGTGTTCGCGTATGCGTGTTTGTGTGTACGTGCGTGCGTGTGCGTCTGTATGTGTGTGCTTCTGTGTGTGTGTTAGCGTGTGTGCGTGCGTTCGTGTGTGTGTGCGTGTGTGTGTGTGTGTATGCGTGCGCGAGTGTGTGTGTGCGACCGTGCGTACGTGTGTGTGTGCGTACGCGCGTGACTGAGCGTGCGTATCTGTGGGGAGCATGTGCGTCACGAGCATGTTGTGTGTGTGTGTGTGTGTGTGTGTGTGTGTGTGTGTGTGTGTGTGGTGTGTGTGTGTGTGTGTGTGTGTGTGTGTGTGTGTGTGTGTGTGTGTGTGTGTGTGTGTGTGTGTGTGTGTGTGGTGTGTGTGTGGTGTGTGTGTGTGTGTGTGTGTGTGCGCGTGCGTGTGCGTGTGCGTGTGTGTGTGTGTGTGCGTGTGTGTGTGTGCGCGTGCGTGCGTGCGTGTGTGGGTGTATGGGTCCTCATTCGCAGTTATGAATGTCTATTCGCCAAATTATCATGGTAGTAATCATCACTGATGTTGACAACTATTTGTGATGGTCTCCGCACATTATTATTAAAACGAGACGGTCAGAGAATGTTGCAAAGCCGTGGTATTCGAGCGTAGGGAGAAGTCTGTTGATGTCGAACAGGCAACGACGGCTGTTCAGATCACATCTAAACCGAAGATACAGAGCAAGTTTTGCCTTCAAAGCTTGCTTCTCCTCACGGCCACTACGCGTGAGAAGAGGCTGCCGCCTTTCCCGCTGCGCGATTTGCTGACAACCTGAAAAGTAACTTGCAGACGCGTGTCCATCACACCTCAAGTTGAAGGCTCAATCACATATGCACGCACGCGCACCGATACCTTTTGCAGGTCGCGTCCGCAAGGCAACCAGCGATACAGGCGCCAAACGAGGACGTACTCGCCAAGCGCGTCCCGCCGCAGAAGCCTTTGTCGCGACTGCTGCTGCTTCTGCTGCTCCGCAGAGAACGGGGCACTGCGGCTGCGTCAAATCCGAAACGGCCAAAGAAGTGCCGCTGGAGAGCGTCACCGCGGTAAGTGCCAACACCTTAACTTGAGGTCTTGAATTTGGCAGCGCCTCTTCCAGTGTAGCTAAACATATTTTGAATCGACAGCATCCAATGGTTTATTGAGCGAGCGAGAGAGAGAGGATAAACTTTGTTTGTTTGAGAGGAGGGTTTCTACAGAGCGCCTGTGGTGGGTCCTCTGTCCAGAACTCCCGCGGCTTTAGGTGCCTGTCTGGAGCGTTCAACCAGCCAAATCTGGTCATCCGGTTCCCAGCTGGACTGCGCAGCCTCTCACTGCACCGGCGTCGCGTTGTGCACGATGGGAACTGCCTTTATAAACTGAAATCCCCATGTTGCATGGTATACTGTGGGTTTCTCGCCGCACCAGGGACACATTTCTCTGTGTATGGTTGGATGTATGTTATGGTAAATAAGTAGACATGGAAATGGATTTGTTTGTAGCGGCCGTCAGCATACCAACTTCTGCCTGTATATTTTTTTTTGGCGCGGGAACATCACCTCCTAGTTCGCCAGAAGTGCTTCACAATGTCACCGTAGGTACGGGTCACCACTTCTCTACCTCTAGATTCTGATCGCTATTGGTTGGCGTCTCCTTGAGCTGTGAGATCGGCCACGAGATTCCCGGCAATGTCCTAATGCCGCAGGGCCCAAATTATCAGGTGTTTTTCTGTACATTCGCCAACAGCCTTTAAGGTTCTTGCTTCTTTCCTGCCTACCCTTTCATTAGTGAATCCCCGGCAGGCCTCCTGAGAAACTGATAATTACTAGCGAACGCCCGGACCTGTTACCTTAGACAACCGCTATAGCGACAGCGGCCTCCTCGACTACCTCATCGTCACTACTGCGTCCATCCCATTCACGTATGTGGCAGCGTCTACGTACACGGTGTTCTTTCTGTTATGGTACATCCTGGCTATGGGTTCTACGCTGGTTCTGCACATGCCCTGAGGACAGACAAAATGGATGTGTTAGGGATAGGAGCCACCTTGGCGTAAACCTGACCTCGCCCGATATGTCTACCGTACGTTCGATCTCGTATGCTGTCCTGGTGGCCTAGTCTCTGGGTGAGGGCTCATACTGCCGTGGTACGCTGTAAAATCTTATGTTTTGAGAGGCTAGCTGCACATCCCTGCGTTCATCATAGGTACTTGTTATGCCGAGGTCTAATTGTTTTGTGGTTACCGTTCTTGTTGACAGACCCTGCGCTGTCTTATAAGCTTGAGGATTGACTCGACTTGTTCACTTTCGCTTGTGTTTAGGTGCTCTTAGGCGGAGCTGTACGTGGCTCTGCTCACCACTAGCACTCTTACATGCTGAGGGTGTATTTTTCCTTGAATTCAGTTCTTCTATCTGTGATGCGCGTAATCATTCTTGTTATTTGGGCAGCAGACCCAGACAGCACTTTGATTGCGTGGACCGCCCCTGGTTAGATAAAATCTACAATCCCCGGATCCTTGGAGTTTTAACACGAAAGTGTTTTATTCCGGGGTCCACCAAGACTTCACTGACGTATTTCCGTCACGGAAATACGTCATAGAACATAATACAAAGAAAGAAACCAGAAGAAAAAGTTCCACAAACATGCAAAATTTGGGAATCGAACCCACGACCTCTCGGTCCGCGACGATAGATCGCCGAGCGTTTAACCCATTGCGCCACAAACGCATTCGCAGAGAGCTACACAGACGCGCCTTATATATCTAACACTCCTCCGTGTACCCGCGCTCTTGCTCGGGGCGGTGCCGCCGCCTATGAGCAGAAAAGAGAAGTACTGCATTATGACACTAAAGCCCGGGATACATGGAGCGAACTTTCTCGACGAACTTCACGCGTCAAGTAACGACGCGGCGACACGACGCAGGATGTTTGCTGTGTTGCAATACATGCGGCGAACGCCGCCGCGCGTTGGCCGCCGTGTTGGCGGCGGTCCCGGCCGCCCGCTTCGAACTGAATTTGGCGTTGTCCTTGTAGAATTCACTTAGTTGGAAGCAAATGACTGCGTAAACGGCTTTCGCTTAGTCTCAGGCCGCTTCGACGACAGAGTATTATGGATAACCTTGAGTAGTTTTCGAGATCGCTTCTCGTTTCGAACGCGTCTAAGCCTAGCGAAAGAAATATCCGATGCCAACGCCATCTATCGGGGAAGTCGGGAGATAGGCATGACGACAGCATGTGGCCTCTGAGATCAGAAGATTTCTGTTGAAGGTTGTTGTAGAGAGCTTGCACTGCTTGTCTGTTTCCTCGCAGATCAGCGGATATGGGATGTACAAATACAACGCGATTCCTGAGAGATCATACTAGGAACTACTCAATCGGTGCAGAGACATGCAGACACGGCAACACCAACGCGATTGCAGACGACGCGAAAAGGCGCGCGCGCGCGAAACACCAGCATGCATTGCGACCGGAACTAGTGCCTCCTGATTGGCTGTCGTCCACCGCTGCGCGCTAGACGCTTCCGGCGGCGGCGTTCGCCCGACGAAAATGTTTGGACAGGCAGATCGGCTGCGGACGGCAAATTTCTTGACGCCGGCCGTCGGACGTTCGCCGCCCGACGAAGTTCTTCGCTCGGACGCCGGTTATTCGCTCCATGTATTCCGGCCTTAACGCGCACCGACAGTGAACGCTTCGGTGGTCTCAGTACTACGACGCCTCGATGCCAGCATTCGAAGGGACGCTGGCATCAAGAAGCACTACCAACGCCACCTAGGTGGCGTTCACCGTACTCAGCACAGCGGAGCGTGGCCTCCGCAATTAGCTCTGAAAATGTTTCTGAAGTTGATCGCGGAGGCTGCAATTACGACGCGCTGTACGCGCTGATTTGACTCGGTGACGATTCAGTTACGTGCTTTGTCTTGCGCGTTGTATTAGTGTGTCAGTTACGTGCTTCGTCTTTCGCGTTGTGCTAGCGTGTGCAGCGTAGTGCAGCTTCCATATGCACGACGGTTGCTCATGGTCATCGACGTTGGTAGTCGTGATGGAGGAGACGTGCCACCAGGCGTCAGCGTGGGTGCATCAACGCCTAAGGGCGCTTTAGCCACAAAACACCAATAGACATTATATATCAATGTGCAATAAACATTACACTACTTCTGTGAAGACACGTTTCACTTTCGTGTTCTATACCGATTCCTATATAAGAGGGATCAACCACATTTTTTACGTACTTCCGGTTGCGGCCCCGGCCATCGTGACTGTTAGGTCTACCTTGTAACCCTGTCCGGGCCTGGGCGCCGTATTTCCGACTTTTGGGGCGAGCAGAATAGCCCCTTGCCCTTGCATAACCGTCTACATAGTTGGCGACTGCTTGGAATCTCTCTTCGTTGAGTACCAGCCAGCCCTCCGTCATCCATATCATTATGTCGTCGGCGTACATTGCATGCCAAATGTCGTCTATGTTCAGTTTCTCCGCCAGTCCAACCACTGCGATGTTGAATAGAAGGGGTGAGATCACGGACCCTCGTGGTGGGCCGATGTTGGGCGGCCTGACCGGAGGTCCCCCATTCCTATGGTCGACTTCCTGTCTGTGAGGAAGGACTTGACGTTGCCGTATATTTTTCTTTTTCAATTAGGTTGTTCAGGCCCGATAGTATGGCTTCATGGCTAACGCTTTAGAAGGCCCCCTTGAGGTCGAGGGTCATGACCACGTGCTCTCCATACTTTGGAATGTTGCTCCGAACTTCCTCCTTGATGAGGATTAGAATGTCTGGTGTTGATAGCTTGGTGCGCAACGCAAACTTCGTGTGAGCCGTCAGGTCATTATCCTCCAGGTAATTTTGCATTTTGACTATAAGGATCATTTCATACAGTTTCCATGAGCGTGAGGTAACATGCAATAATTACGCCAGTGTGCTTGCGTGGAAGTGCACCTTAAAGAACCCCAGGTGGCCAAAATTAATCCGAAGCCCTCCAATAGAGCGTGCCTCATAATCAGAACTGGCACGTAAAATCAGATGACTCGTAAAGCCCATAAAGAAGAAGAGGTCAGTGAGATTGGCCGCAGAAGTCTTGTAAAGTTAATCGATAGAGTTCTGCATGGTCACACAGACAGGGGGATAGGTGAGAATCTTTTGCACACAAAAGGTTAATTGGCAGACACAGCATACATCGCATCTAAAGGCGCACCCGCTGTTGGCTTATTACCAAGAGTCAGCAGTAATAGTTTTGGGAAGCTTATGGAGACCTTGCTGGTGATTTATTGTATGTATGGCGGCCCCATTCTAGAGTTTGGATGCGTGTTATTTTCTGATGGTCCTACTTATAAGTTACGCCCTCTAATTGTTTCAAACATGAATCGCTACGTCTATATCTTGGCCTTCCAATATTTGTAGCCAATAATATTCTTTATCATGAAACTCACCTGCCTTTTCTTCAAACTCGTTTTCGTATACTGACAGTCCGAGCATTACTGAACATCTATGCTTCTCCTCAGAGACACTCTTAGTATACGTTTATTAGAAAACCGACTGCATTCTTTGAGAATGCAGTCGAGGAATGCATGAGAAAGCTTTGAAAATAGCTAAGTTCATAGCACGAAATAGCTATGAACTTAAAGACAAAGAATATTTCCGTCACGGTGAGTTAACAGAATTGGAAAAACGTTTTAACAGAATGCACTTTCAACAACACTACAATAGCAATTCTAGCTATACAAAACAATGCAACACAGCTAAACAACATAGCATGAGACTGAATTTTACAAGATTAACATTTGCCAAGAAAACGAAACAGGTTGTACATTATATATTCAGAACCAAGGCAGTATAATAATCCAATCAGATACACTACAAGCGAAAAAAGTATGAGCTGAGTTCTTTCTTACTGAAATTATCGACATTTTTGGATTTCTTCAAAGTGAATGGTAGGTTATGCTATAACGACTGATGCTTATAGAGTGTTCTGACGTATGGAATTGACCATATCTCTGGATTTCTTGTGTTCGCATTAATGCAACGACGCTCTAAGGAGGCTCATTGTGGAGTGTAGTTCCAAGCTAATTCTGGCATAGATGACCTAATGAATGGTCAAAACGCCGAATTGAATAATTTACTTTTAAATAATTATTTTACGGCACATCTTTCAATCTACGAATTGTAGCCGCTGATGTCGCAAGGCATATCCACTTAAAACGAATTCTCAGGACTGAACCAGTTGCAAGGATATTCATTTTCAAAGTGTCCGACCTAATGTACGGGCGTTCCCGTTAACTTTTGTAGGAAAACGCTATTTTATGCATTGAAGCGCAAAAGTAACTGGCCTTAGCGCTAAAATAATGCAATTGTATCGACACTGATAATAGTGCAATCGCAAAAGCGGTAACAGGGAAATGGTTTGAGGAGCGGTTCTTGGTATATTTTTTTTCCTTACCCGGAAACAATGTTCGCTTTTGTGGAAAAGAAAAGAATAGCGTAGCTTGCACTGGCGGCGCAATGCTAAAGAGACAGCGGAGCTGATGGGCACCTAGCTAGTCCTGGCTTTTGGGCTAGGCTAAGCACTACTAAGTCAACCCCATAATTTCCCGGAATTTATTTACAATTTATTTGTTATTGATCAATTATCGATTAGCTTTTGATTGACTATCGTAAGATATTGGCCATGTATTTGGGATAGGCTAAGCACTACCAAGTCATTCCTAGCATTTTCCGAAACTTATTGCTTATTGATCGATTATTGATTAGTTATTTATTGGGTATCGATTGGCTATTGTAAGGTATTCACCACGTACTTGGGCTAGGCTAAGCACTACCAAGCCATCCCCAGCATTTTCTGGAATTTATTCATTATTGACCAATTATTGACTAGCTATTGATTGGCTATCAATTGCCTATCGATGACAGACTTACGTCTAAGTAGTCCCCACAATTCTTAGCTAGACTTATCCAGGCTCAGCTTCGCTAGTTCACAGGTGTATGTGCCACTGCGCTTGGACCCTTTCTGCACGGCTGCCAGGATCGGCCCACATTTTTGGATTCGGCAGACACAATACACCCGGCTGAAACAGCTCCGCTGTTAAAAAACGAGAACTTCATCTGTTTTGCTATCTTCTTTGATAAGATGTACAGTCATCTTGCACGAGTCACTTCAACTTGGCACAGAATGCATTGAGCCATGCAATGCATAACGGTCGCGTGTGCTCGAAGGCATACTTAGGCCCTTCAGTGAGAGGGCCCGAGTCTGGCCCGGGCCCGTGGCCTCGAGCCCGAGCCTGGCCCGGGCCCGAGCCCGCCGACAAACGCTTCGGACGGCCCGACCCGGGAGTTCGGGTCGGCCCGGGCCCGTGCAATGCTCTATTCAGTGTTCTTGTGTCTGGGCAGGCTGTACACGTTCAGAACGAATACGCTTCCCTCGCCTCTCTTGTACGGTACGGTCTCGGTTCTCGGTTAGCACGAGCTCAATGTCCGTGTTTTAACGTCGCGTGTTCGATCACAGTCATCGCTTTGGCGGCCACGGTCACCGCTTTCCGCTCTGTCTGGTTCCAGTTGCATCGTACCCCGTACTCCAATTTGGTTGATTCTAGAACATTCTAGCCGCCAGACAGCCGCCTACACAGTGACAAACTGGAACAAATTACGTCAGCTGAGTTCAGAGGCCCCATCACACGACAAGTTGTTTCAACTGGTGAGCGAGTGTGTTCAACGAGCTACCGAAATACGACGGCGGGGAATAGAAAAACCAACCCCGGATCTAAAGCTCTTAAGGCTACGCTCCTGTCGACGCCGCGCTTATAGGAGAGCGGAGCGCTCTAAAAGAAGCTCCGATTGGGCGGCATATAACCGCCTAGACGCAGCCATACGGCGGCACACAAAACAAATTCGTCGAAAGAGTTGGACAGCACTGTGCAGTTCGCTGCATACGGCAAATGGTTCTGGAAGTGTTTGGCGAATACTGAAGATTCACCGCACTCCTGAGATCTGCAAGAATCCAACTGCTGCTTTGTGCATAACGACTGGTCGGACTCCGAAAATTCTTGCGGACGCATTTGCGGACCTTTTCGTACCTCCTATGTCAAGTGACAACGCAAACAATGACCTTAATCATCTGACAAGTCAGAACAACGTTCTGCTATGGTCCAGCCTGCCAGATGGGTGAAGCAGACTTTACTCTCGAGGAGCTGCATCACGCGCTCAGCCTCTCTAAAAGCCGCACTGCTCCTGGTGAAGACGGTGTTACGTACCAGGCGTTACGAAACATCGATGAGGCCTTTCGTCAAGATGTCTTGAACGCATATGACGAAGTGTGGAGAACGTCTCTAATTCCCAATGATTGGAAATCATCTATGGTGATACCAGCCTTAAAGCTTGGCCGCCGTGCAAAACACCTAAGGTCTTACCGGCCAACATCGCTAACTTCTAATGTTATGAAGCTGATGGAACGAATAGTACTCTTTCGTCTAGATGGCAGGCTACCGAAGCTGAATTTCTTTCCTGATGTCATGAGCGGCTTTCGTCGTCACCGTTCAGCCCTCGATAGCGTAGCAGACCTCGTATCATCTCTACAGTCTGCTCGAGAAAACAGGCACTCTGCATACATGCTCTTCCTGGACATACAGCAAGCTTTCGATTCGGTTCCCCATAAGGCGATTATTATCGCACTTATGAATGCGGAAATTTCGGGTGGACTGCTTCATTTCGTGCATAACTTTCTATTTGAACGCCACATGAAAGTACGTGTTGGAGGAGCAACAAGTGATTCTCGCCCTGTTAAGTGCGGTGTACCGCAAGGCAGCATCTTGTCGCCGCTTCTGTTCAACAGCGTACTTGCTGGATTTCCAAGCCGATTGCATCAGGAACCTGACTTTCCAATATGCATAGCAATCTATGCTGATGACATTGCACTGTGGATCATCGGTCCTTCGCGCCACGGTACACGTCTTCGTTGAATCTTGCAGAGAGCTCTGAATGCAACTTCAGAGTACTTGGAGGAAGTTGGTCTGCAGATTTCACCAGCTAAGCCAGCCGCAATTGCGTATCATCCATGGCAACGGGCTCGTCGAAGCATGAGCTGGCTGTACCTCGGAGAGACACCAGTACAATGGGTACAACATCACGGCTACCAGGGCGTAATTATCGATGATCGCCTCTCTTGGCGCACTGTCATTACCTCTGTGCGGTGCAAATCCCGGTCGCTGCTCAAGTATGTGGCCGCCTTGACTGGTAAGGGTGCTGGCTGCGACCAGACGACAGCACTTCAGGTATACCAATCATCTGTCCTCTCTGGCATGATGTATGCCTTGCCAATCTGGAACGTGCCGCCAAATGTGATGTCTCATTTGGAACGGGACCATCGTGTCGCCCTCCGAGTCATGCTTGGCTTACCTCGTGAGGCGCAATCCGTTCCACTACTCACAGAAGCGCACCAGTTGTCCCTCAGCTCGCAAACAGACCAGAGAGTGCTACACCATATCGAGCGTTTGCACCGAGCATCAGACGGCGAAGCACTGATTAATCGGCTGATTCAGCGTCCGTTCTCTCGGATGGGGAAAATGGCGGCATTGTTTGTGGACATTACGCGCAATTCAGGAGACACTACATTCACATCTCCGAAAAAGCGCAGCAAATGCTCCTTCCCATTTATCTGTCAATTCCCGAAATACACAAAACGTCCTAGCCATCCTGTTTCGGCACAATTTCAATTGGCCCAGTCCCACCTATTAGAAAGATTTGGACGTTATATTAAAGTATTCGCGGACGCATCTGTACACAGCGACGCCCAAGGTGCTTCTGCAGCTTTCTTCTGCCCTTCGACTGGCATCAGACGGGTGTTTAGAATACTACATCCAACCTCATCAACAACTGCAGAACTGGCCGCGATTGATGTTGCTCTGAAGTACGTACACGAAGAGTTAAAAGCATTGAAGGTCGTCATTCTTACAGACCCCCGTGCTGCCCTCAGCAGACTGAGACAAGATGCCAATACCCCAATGTTTTGCAGTATTGAAGAAACTTCCGGCAAAATTACTTCATGCGGAGTGTCCCTCATTGCCCAGTGGATACCCTCGCACGTGGGAATCTCTGGAAATGAAGTGGCTAATGGCCTCGCTTCAAGTTGTGGCCACCAAGAATGTGACTGCCCTGACATTTCCTGCTTGTTTGAAAACACTCGTCTTCTGATACGCCAACAAATCCTAAAGCAGCACCCAGACCGGCGTTTTGCAGACGGATCGTTCTGCCCCCGTGTTTGTGGTCGAGGCTTGCCCCGTCGTGCTAGAGCACTGCTATATAAGTTAAGGGTTGGGTCTGTGTTGGTGCGCGAACGCCTATACCGACAAGGACGTGTGGACAGCCCGTCGTGTGCGTTTTGTGGCTCCTGTGAGACACTAGAACATCTCGTTTTATAGTGTCCCGCATTTGTTGCGCAGCGCGCATTGCTAATTCAGGAATATGGACTTATTGGACTGCGATGTGCGACCCTTGACGATTGCCTATTTCCAAGGGGGTGCGCTTCCCGAAGTGACCAGGCTCATCGAGCCCTGCTAACTTTTCTGAAGGACACTGACTTGGCCTCTCCTTTATAGGCATTATTTGTATTTTGTTTTGTTCTGTCTGTGTCTCTGTCATTTCTTCACTTTCCTCTTTTCCTTCCTCATGCTTTCACTTCCTCAATTCCCTCCTCCTGAAAGAGCAGGCACGCGTTGTGCCCCTCTCCGTGGCAGTTGTCAGCTTGCTCCCTCCCTATTTCTTCGTGTCCTTGTGTTATATGTATACAAACCAAATAATAATTATACTCCGTCAGAATAGCAGTGCAGCCAGTCTCCTGCAGGGCTACGATATCGCGCCTGACGAAGATCATCTGCATGTATTCTTTTAAGTTGATCTGCTTCTTACGGAAGCCGAGGCAGTTCCATTGCCAAATTTCTAGTCTTTCTGTGTCTCCCTCACCGTGTCTGGCCATTATTCCTGGTCCTGACTGCACTGGGTTGATTCGCTTAGCTCGCTGTTGTGAATGCATGCCTTTTATACGCCTGTTCCTAGACTTTCTCTGAGTGGTACTTCTTTCTCACCGTGCTCTCTACCTCGAAAAGTTGAAGTTGAAATTGAAGTCGCACCTCAGGCAGCAGCGTGTGGTGCGACTGCGTTCATTCTTGCTGCTGCTGTACCTGCTGTTGCAGCTACTGCAGCTGTTGTTGCAACAGCTATAGTGTTTGCAGAACACTTTTCATGAGGTCGGCTGACGTTTGCTCGACCCTCGGAGCTTTCGCCAGTGGTGGATGCATGTCCTCCCTGGTGTCCTTCTTCCCAACATAGGTGTACCCAACATCGGAGTACGTTCTTACCTGGCCTACTGCGTTAGTTCCCCTGTCTCTCGTGGCTTTCATTAGCTTGCCTACGTGCGCGTCAGCTCGTTGCATTTGGCACGCGTAACTTCGAACACTTGTTTGTGGTTTGTGTGCTTTGCGTTTTGGGTGTAGCAGTGGGATTGCCTGCTTTTGCAGCCCAGCTTACCTTGCCAGTTTTCTTGTTAGTTTTTCTTCCCCTCGTTCGAGACCCTTTCGTAGCTTCTGCTGGCGCCTCGTTGTCGACGTCGACGCGAACCTGGATCAAGACCGGCAGCGGCTTCCGAGGTTTTTCCTCGGAGCTGAACCACCGTCTCATGTCTCCTACATCACTGTCGTCCTTACGGCTGCGGAGATAATTCCTCCAGTCGCCATTTTTTAGGTGCTTAATGGGCAGACGTCTCGCCTTTTTCAGGCGATCTCTGCACTTACGAGCACCGTTGGTGTGCGCTTGCCCACATAGCGCACACTTCGTGCTATTGCGGTTCTTCTCATGCGGAATCTGAGAAAGCGAATAGACGTCTTGAATTTCTGTAACAGTAATCAACATTTTTTAGCTAAAATAAATAGAAACAGAATCGGTGAAAGGATACGTGTTTCTTTTAAGATCGCGTTTATCTGCCTGTGCACGCAACAAAAAGTTTGTTAAAAAATAATGAAATACCTAATGTGTGTGCATGCTTTCAATGATGCTGGAGATGGAAGAATGTTGTTATACGTAATTTTCAACAGACGCACCAATTTGACATATAATGGGAGTAGGCCATAAGACGAAGCGATTCTTTCTGTATTGTTTTATTGTACCATTATGGTGCGGAAGGCCAAGAAAAACATGGTGTGAAAGTTTCTAAGCTCCCCTTTTACATCTCGGCATGACAGCGAGTCTCGAGAGTGTAGAATGCAGCAGTTCAGACTCTGTTACTACGAGAACAAAATTTGTAGCTTGCTACATTTGTGCTAAGCAAAAGCCAGCGAGTCCTTACTAAGCAGTACAGTGTGGTCCACTCCTAAAGAGAACATGTATACTGCGCATGCCTTTCTGTCGTTTTTAAATGAAAAATGCACAATCGGGCAGCTCTGC
>NC_051164.1:39096931-39331018 GCF_013339745.2 Dermacentor silvarum | reverse complement strand
ACGCAGAGTTGTCTCGTGGTATCGCCCCTATAGGGCACTGCACGGGCCGATTTTTTCAGTCCAGGCCCGGCCCGGGCCCGTTTTTACGTTGGGCTGCCCGCCCGAGCCCGATCAAAACTTTTATGGCGAGACCCGGGCCCGGCCCGGGCCCGGAAATAATCTACGTTACCCGCCCGGCCCGGCCCGCCACCCCTTTCTTTACCTTAGGCCCGAGCCCGGCCCGAGCCCGGCTCGACACCGGCCCGAACCCAGCCCGAGACCGAAAAATACATGTTTTTTTCAGAGTTGAGACGCCCGAGAATAACTCGCTGCACGTTACATGCGCACCACCAGAAAGCCCGAGCCCGGCCCGGGCCCGCGTGAAAAAACCCGAGCCCGGCCCGGGTCCGGGTAAAAAAAAAAACACCGCATATCCACGGGGTGAATGATGATGAGTGGGCGAAGCTTCGGAGGGAATCATCGGTAAACCGTGATCTTCCGTGTTAATTCGCCCAGTCTCGCCGCACTAAATCGAACGATTGACTTCCACCAATGACACTCGCCATATGTGACGTCATTCCTATTTTATAACAGCGCCCTTCATTATAATTGCACCATCTCCCGCTTAAGGGGACGCTAGCACAAACGCGTTAGAAACGTGCAGTACTCTAAGGGGAAGAGGCCACAGCGTCTTACGCAGCCGTTTACACATGCCGGAACGTGCACCGCGTTTGCCGACGCTATCAGCGTTTTGAATACGGGGGTAAGGCGGAGAGGCCACAGCGTCTTACACCAGTTTCTTACACGGGCCGTAACGCGCTAGCACAAACGCATTAGAAACGCGCAGTCTTTCGTTAATGTTGGGTATTTATTGCCATCGTGGTGCGTCTGTCCATGTGCGCTTCATGGCGTAGTGGTTAGCGCCACGCGTTCAGAAGCGAGGGGTCCCTGGTTCGATTCCGCTACGGACACAACTTTCGGAATTTTTTTTTCTCATAAAAGAAGACGTGGCTACCTACTACTACTACTACTACTACTACTACTACAGAGGAGGGACAGACCCACACCCTAAGGAGCTTCGCCCCTAAAAGCACACGCCGTGCCCGAGCCCGGCCCGAGCCCATGTAGTGCTCTAATCGCCCCTTTATTTTGTTTTAACAGCATAGCTGTTTAAGCCGGCCGTAATGTGTGCCGCCTGCCACTGCATTGCCTAGCAACCACCTCGCGGAGCGTCGCGCGCTATGCTCGGGAGAGAGAAATAGAAAATGGGAGCGAGAGAGAGAGAGAGCGCGCGTCGCGCGCTAAGCTCGGGAGAGAGAAAGAGAAAATGAGAGCGCGCGCGAGAGAGAAACAAATTGTAGCAGCACCAACGAGGCAACGCGCTGAAGTGCTGCTGACGCCATCTGCTCTTCTCCGTTTCTCTGCATTAGCGCCGAACGCTCGCGGTGTCCGTGGCTGCAGCAGGCGCCTCTGGCGGCGGCTCGGCCGAGCTCCCACCCATAGAGTTTCACACTACAAAACCTAGAGGGAAATGTGGTGCTGCTGCGCTGTGGTATGCGTGGGAATGCCGGTATATTGTGGATTCGGATTGGATTGGCATCGTTCTTGGAGAGCCCGAACGCCTTGAAGACGCGCCTGGCTAGCACCGTTCCGTCGGTCACAATGATTCATTTCCTGCTAAAACAGCACGTAAAAAACTGCTTTAGCTTTATTATTACACAATAACATGTTTTGTTTAATTTTGAGGACATACTATTGGATGCACAATTTTATGAAACGTAGAAAGGATCAGCTGGCTGCTAAAGTTGGAGGGCAGACGACAAGATTCACGCTCGCTTTGAACAACTGTCGTCTGTTCTGCTTTTATTCGCTTGATGCTGCATTGTAGTGAGTTAAACTTTATTGAGAGATGTAATAGGTGAATGAAAGCTTTTTATGGAGTTTATTAAGAACGCGTTATTTGTGTAGCCCATACACGTTTTAGACGAAGCCTCGTACAACACCAGCCAACACAAGCCTCGCAGACACATATCCAGTCATTCCCATGAGAGCACTGCAGCCCTTTAAGAAACTCGCATAGACGGTGGCGCCACTTTTCCCTCTAGGTGTTATACTGAGAAACTCTATGCTCCCACCAGCTGCGTGCATGCGCCGTGACGTCATCCCGGCATGTCGGCTGCTGCGCGCCGCCCGTACACTGCATAGCTTTCGCCCCACTTCCCCTACGTGTGCTCGGACTGTAAGTGCTTCGCGAGGCGTTCCCCGATGCCACGTACCACAAGGAAATGATTACACACTTCGTATAACGTAGCATCAATTGGCATTACTTCATATAACTTAGCATCACTTCGCATAGCCAGGACCAGCTAGGAACCTATCAGCTCTGATGTGCCTTGCGCCACTAGTGCAAGCTACCTCGAATTTTTTATTTGTTTACATTTTGCGTAAACAATACTCTTTACGAAAAATAAAAAACAGCGCCCCCTTCCCCCTCCTTTCCTCTTTTTCTCCTCCATTATAGTTGCCGTGACCTTGCTTTTTAACGCGACAGCGTTAAGGGCCCCGTGTCGCAGTGAATACGGTGTCCGCGTAGGCGGCGTTGTCGGTTAGAGAAAAATCATCCCAAACCACGCAGGCCCTCCGTGCGGCGCATAGGCGTTACTGAACTAATTCAATTTCTCAAAGTCAAATGCATAATAAAAATTCGTAACGTACGACGTACACACGACCTACAGACATGATAGCGTCGGATTTCAATTGGAATATACGAGAAAACATAATTCTGTTACCCGGAAACTGAAACACAAACACCTTTTCCAACTGCCGTTTGAGGCCTGTTTTAGTGGGAGCGGCGTGCCCCACTCGGTTCCTTTCAACACCATGCAGATGGCGCTCGCCTCCGCGCGTCCGCGGCAGCGGCGGCGCCCGCTGTGCGGTGAAAAAATAAAAAAGAACCAGAAAGCTCGCCTTCGTGCATAGCGTTCGCCGCCAGCGTTTGCAGGTAAGCATTACGGTTACATAAGCTGCAGTTGCCGGGAAGCGTGGATCATTGAATGATATCGCGTTCCACTCTTAAAGGCGAAGCTTAAGCGTCCTTCAAGCTTTTTTTTTTGCTTTGTTTTTTTTTCTCGGCAAAGGTGGGGGCTACTCTAGGTGTCTGACCACTGTATAACGAAGCGAGAACAATGAGAGAGAAAAGACGTAACACTTACCTCCTTGAAAGTGATCTTTGCGACGTAGAGGACATCCGCTCCATCCCTCTTGAAGTACGGGTGCGGCTTGTCGCGTATGATGAACACGACGTCGGCGGGGATGGTGTTGGGAAGCTGGTCACCTTCGCCATGGAACCTGACCTTGGTGCCTTCTTTCCATCCGGGCTTCACTTTGATATCGAACAACTTGCTCTCCGGCTTCGGCGTCTGACCGTCTGGGCCCGTCACCGTTCTCGTGATTTTAATTTTCTTTGTGCAACCGTTGTACACTTCCTCGAGTGACACGGGCACGTCGTAATAAATGGTCGGCTCTTGGTGTCGCTCGGTTGCTCCTGCAGTGTCTTGCATAGATTGAATCAATCAATCAATCAATCAATTAATCAATTAGTTTAAGTGAGCAAGAATACCCGAAGGTCTAAATACAGGCGCACAGAGAAAAAGAAAATGGTAGCAGAAAAGCTAAAACAACTACGATCAAAAGTTATGGGTTAAAATAATAGAATAATAAAAAAATCAGTTACAGGCCTGCGCGGCACACGCAGCACAGTCACAGCGTAAGCTGGTTAAGCGGCGCAAGAGGAGCTCCAATTTTGGCACCACGCACAAAAAGTCTTCGCGGCAAAATGTCTTCGCCTCGATTTTGACGAGAACGATCTGAACAGTCCGCCCTGCGACGGCGAGCTGCGGTTGTAATGCTCTCTGCACAGTAGTCTGCTGAGCCCGATGATGCCTGGTTGTATACCCACGCACGTAGCTCTACGATTCACTTCTTGAGCAGCGGTTCGTACCTTGAGAGGAGACGCAACGTGTACCGAAGAGGTACCCAGAATACGTGGCGCACATCTAACATCGGGATAGCGTTGATTGCGCGCCTCGTCTGAATCGCATCGCGTCTGAATTGCATCTTGTCGCACACGGTGGTTGCAGGCACGTTAACTAGATGGTGCCACCATATTGGCGGAGGCTCGGGTCGTCTTCGCCTGCGCGCCTGGCACGCACGCGCAGATTCGCATTAGATTCACACTAGATTCGCACCGGTTCTACTGCCGATGCGGTCGTAGAAGTCTCGCTTCTTTTGTCGCTCAGCACCTAGGACGTGTGAACGTTTATTGGTTATTCATCGATTAGCATAGCTAATCGATTAATAACCAATAAACACAATTAGCATAGATTAATCGATTAGCATAGCTAACCGATTAATAACCAATAAATTCCTGAAAATGCTGGGGATCACTAGCCCAGAAGCTAGGACTAGCTAGGTGCCCATCAGCTCCGCTGTCTCTTTAGCATTGCGCCTCCAGTGCGCCTCCAGCATTGCGCTATTTTTTTTTTTAATGGGGTGAAGTCTGACTGAGATGGGGACTGATGAAGATAATGATTTTTTCTTTTACAAGCTGGTTGGTTCTCATCAATAAATCATTCACCATTTCTTGTCTCTCCAGAACAAAGTAGCTGGGAAGAACTTCATGAGTTTGCCACGTGCCGTACGCTGGCGCTGTACATCAAAATTTAAGGAGGATGGGGATTCTATCTTATCTATCCAAAGGCGACTATAATTCAAAATGTAAATATTGCGACACAGATCCAGCTGATCAGAATCATATTCTATGGGGTTGTAGGAATAATCCTCCCCCAAGAAGTCTGCTACGGCAAGCTCCCTCACAGGAGGCGTGGGACTCCGTACTAAAATCTACTAACGCTCAAACCCAAGCCGGGCTGGCGGAGTGGGTGGCGAAGGTCGCGGCCAGCTGGACGCCACTCTAGCCCCCTCTGCCTGACCCCGGCTCCCCCCCCCCCACCCCTTGTCTTCAATAAAGTTTATTTCCTCCTCCTCCTGGGGGGGGGGGGGGGGTCAGGACATCCGGGCATTCCCGTCTGATTCGCGCATCTGTGTATAGCTAACTACGCCACCTTTCAAGCGTACTGGTTAACGGCTCCATCTCTTACGGTACATAACGCGATGAAGGAATAAACGCTATCTAAATATTCTCCCTGAAACAAATACATACATGCCTCAGCATTCATTCAATACAGCGAATATTTTTTTTAAACCGGCCGGCTATTCGCTTATATTGACAATCATCGTCGATAGTTCCTGCGCCATTTTTATGTCAATACTCGTCCAGTTTCCTGCGCTGCACGAGGGATATCCCACTTCCACGCAAAACTTTCGCTTTAGTTTTGCTTCAATTATTTCATAATCATTTTCATAACGTCTGCTCCGTCAGTCTCTTAATTAAACTCGCATTCAGCGCATAATTCCTTTCTTTTCGTGGTTTGTTTAATTTTTCCTTTTTTTTCCCCGAGAGAATCATTCCGTGGTACAAAAAAACACTCCTGATCTTTAAAGCCTGTCATATCATATTCTTCTAACTGCAAAACAATCAAAACCTTTTCTTTTCTCTTTCTTTTCAGGTGACGATGAAATGCCAGAAGGTTTATAACAACAACAAAAAAAAAAAAAAAAAAAAAAAAACATTTTTACCTTGAATACGAAATGCAGCACCTTGCGACCCACCTGACACACCATGACATCAGAGGAGATTCGCTGCTTTGCGGGAAAGAGCAAATGCTCCACGGTGATTCTAAAAGACGTGTATGTACCACATGACTGCGACAATGTGAAGGGAAAACAGGGCGCGGCGCTTAAATAATCGAGTTACTACAACATACGACCTCAACACATGTTCTAGAAAAAAAAAAAGTTGTCGCAGTTTCACCTGAAAGGCGAAGCATCAATTGCGATAGCAAATTTGTAGAGAGCTATACGGAGTAATGATAGTAGCTTTATCAGGTGTATAAACTTGGACATGCAGCAGCACCGGCAACACGCAGAACTGTTGTCGACGCCGTCGGCGTTTTGCCCGCGTTCGCACAAAATGCGTGCGGCGTTGTTGACTGTTGCCGGAGCCTCTGATACAAATAGGCACTTGGTGCCGCAGCTAAACGTCGCCTCCCTTCCCTCCCCCCCACGGCCTTTCGCGCGTCGGAAGAAGGCGCGTTTGCTCTACATATATGGTGATTGTAAAGGAGGAAAGAGACGCCTACTTCTGCAGCCCGGAAGTAGGCGCCCGGGAGCACGGCGCAGAACGCGCGTTTGTTCTCCGCCGTGGGTTCACTCCCCGTGAAAGCGTGCGTCTCTCGCGCCCTTTCACTCGCACATACAGCGTTCGGCGGCGCGCGGCGACGAGACGGCCCTGAGGAGGGGCAAGCGTCGCAGTGCACCGGGAGCAGACGGAGTGACACTCCAGATGCTCCGCAACCTGGCCACCAGTGAGCAACGACGCCTGCTCGACTGCTACAACAACATCTGGTGGTCAGGACAGGTGCCGGAGGCCTGGCGCACAGCCATCGTGGCCCCCATTCTGAAGAGCAATAAGCCGGCTAACGAGCTGTCCTCATACCGACCGGTCTCTCTCACCTCCGCTGCCTGCAAGGTGATGGAGGCCATTGCTCTGGCACGGCTAGAATGGGTGGCCCGCGCCTGCGGGTTCCTCGCGGACCAGCAGACAGGCTTCCGGCGCCGAAGGTGCACTGCGGACTCCATCGCAGACGTCGTCTCCACTCTGGAGGACGCCAGGGCCAGCGGAGACCTCGCCATGCTCCTCCTCATCGACGTCAAGGGGGCGTTCGATGGCCTCCCACATGCGGTCGTCCAGCAGGCTCTGGACCTCCTGGGCATTGGCGGCAACCTGCGGCGGTTCCTGTCATCGTTCCTGAACGACCGCACCCTCAGGGTCCGCGTGGGCCATGCAAGGAGCACTCCCCGTCCGGTCGCAGCAGGCGTACCACAAGGGTCAGTGGTGAGCCCGTTTCTCTTCAAACCTCGCCTGGCCTGGTTGCCTGCTGCACTGCCGACCGACCCTCACTACAAGGTGGAGTGCTCCATCTACGCGGATGACATCGCCCTGTGGGTGCGGGGACCGCCGCAGTCAAGCCGCCACGTGTGCCTGGCCCTCCAGAGAGCCCTGGACACCACGGCCGCCTACCTGGGAAGCATCGGACTCTCGGTTTCGACGGGGAAGACGGTGGCCCTCCTCGTCCACCCGAGAGCAGCGGCACGGCGCTCAGCTCCCCGGCTGCAGCTGGAAGGCGTGCGCATCCCATGGAGTACGACTGTGTCGTACCTTGGGCTGCGCATCGACCACCGGCTAACCTGGCTACCGGCAGTCGGGGCCATGCAGACCCAGACCATCAGGGTCCGCAAGGCCGTGTCGCAGCTCCTTGCCCATGGAGAGGGCTGCTCGGTGAAGTGGGCCCTGCGGCTCTACGAGGCGGCGGCCACATCACGCCTGCGGTACGCCCTCCCGCTGGTGGCGCTGCCGCCACGCCGCCTCGAAAAGTTGGAGCTGCAGCACCGGGGCGGCCATCCGACTCTGCCTGGGCGTCCCCCGGAGCTCCCAGATTGCCGCTACCCTTGCGGAGGCTGGAGCATGGCCCCTGTCGCTCCTCTTCCTGCAGCAGGGGCTGAGGCACGTCGACCGCCGCCACCATGCTCCTGATGGCAGAGGCCTGCTGCGTCGCCTCCAGTCCCGGCCTTCCTCAAGGATGGGTCAGCTGTGCCGCCTCTACGAGGAGGTGGTTGGCAACCCACCGCCGAATGCGGTACAGCTGCCCCCACCGCAGAGGCATCCTGTCCCCATCGCCACGGAGCTGCCCGGGATTTCGAAGAGGCGCTCGCCCGCTTGCGCCCTGCAGCAGACGGCCGCCTGCCTCCTGGACGAGACCCTCGGAGACCACCTCCTGGTGTACGTCGACGGGTCGGTGGTACCGGACACCGGCTCTGCCACGGCGGCCTGCACGGCACCAGCCCTGCAGAAGAGCAGGCAGTGTCGACTACCCAGACACGCCAGCTCGACTGCAGCGGAGGTGGCAGGCCTCCACCTGGCCGTCGACCTGCTCTCCGAGGAGCTTCCTGGGGTACCAGCGGCCATCCTCTGCGACTCCAAGGCAGCCCTCCTCGGCCTGCAGAGGCCAGAAAGCGCCATCCTTGGAGTCGCACTGCTGTCTACCCGGCTGACAGCGCTGCAGGACGCAGGCCACCCGGTGTCCCTGCACTGGATCCCTGCCCACGTAGGGATCCCGGGCAACGAGGCAGCCGACACCCTGGCGAAGGACGCCCACCACACCACTGTGGCCCCTCAGTCGGGCCGTGACGGAGGGCGACTTCACAGGACTGAGGCTGCGGCGACACCTGGCGACCCACCACCCAGACAAACGGGTGGCACTGGGATGCCCCCCACGACCACTCCCCCCGCGAGGCCTGGCTCGCAGGGAGACCTCGCTCCTTCTTCTCCGGCTCCGCATCGGCTGCAGCTGGACGGCAGCACGCAGCTACCGACTGGGACGAGCGCGTCCCCGGCCTGCAGCTCCTGCGGGGAGCCGGAGACGATCGAACATCTCCTGCTGGCCTGCCCGGCGTACCTCCAGCAGCGGGGCCCACTCCTGCAGGAGTTCCGCCGCCTGGGCCTCCCCTCTGGCAAGGAGGAAGATCTCCTCTTCCCCGGCCGACACCACCTTTCTGCACTTCGAGGCGTCGTGGAGTTCCTTGACTCGTCAGGGCTCTCCGCACGCCTCTAAGGACATTTCTACAAGCGGGAAGGCCTCACGGCCTCCCACCCCACCCCAGGCCTGACCGGCCTGGCACAACACCCCTGCAGACTCTGCAGCACACCAAGGCCTTCCATCTCGGCCTGATACGTGCCGCCTATGCCTGCCGGTTTTGCTTCGCCCAGCCATGGCGACTCCACTCTATCCCTTCTTTCGCTCCCATTTACCCCTCCCCGTTGGCGCTGAGCCGTGCTCCCTCAAGGGCTGCAGAAGATAGCGCCAACCTTTCCCTTTCCCTCAAGAACCACTTATCATCATCATCATCGACGATTTCATCTGCATTGACGTCATACGGAACCTCACGGTGACGGCGACGCCGACGGCAGAAATCTGCTTTGGAGTGTCCATATAATTGATATCGCAATAAAAATTCAGTGCCATTCCACTCTGTGAAGGTGGATGACCAGCGAAGCTGTGTATGTGGTGATTGACCGTTGCTCCGGTGTAACGTTCCATGCAAGTTTGCGAGATGGGGGCCATATGGACGGTTCGCATTTCTTTCCGCATCGCGGTACTGGCTGGAAGCACGCTTACGCTTGGCGTACGCAGCCCGCTCATCGTCGGTGGTCTCCTTCCGCTGCCGTCACGCCCATTCCCTTTTCTGTTTACGCCGTCGTTCTTGGTAGGCACGTTGTTCTTCTTCAGACCGTACTACACGCAGCCCACCCATTTCACAGTTGGAGCCGAACTGAGGAAAGAAGCCTACGTAGAGCATGACGCCAGGAGACAGAAGACACTCAGATATGTAGGCACAAGTTTGATTACGCGGGATGGCGTACACGTTTATGGTGCGAACGTAGACATGGCCGACGCGGGTCAAAGTGTAGTATTTGTTCTTATCGGCTTAATATATGATACGGGTTGTATTTGGACCCAAGATAGTAAACTTATTTTTGCAAGTTGGCGGGGTGCTTGAAGCCTGCTTCACCTCCGCCGCAAGTCGGCCCGGTATTGCGCTATCATCTGGACTTTTGGTCTATACAGACATCAATCCACTGGAAACTAGCTATATATACAGCTTCGCTGTAAGAAAGAGGAAAGATTTTAGACTATTTTCCACCATAAATTATGGGTCAAAAACAGCGTTCATATTGTGCGGCGTCGATCACCCCCTAACTCCATCTGACAAGCACATAAGTAGGACGCGTGAACGTATGCCTATGGTGGGCGATTTAGCATCACACATGTGCGTTTTCAAGATAAAACACAACGTTAGATTCGCACCGGTTCTACTGCCGATGCGGTCGTAGAAGTCTCGCTTCTTTTTGTCGCTCAGCACCTCGAACGCCTCGTCAATCTCCTTGAACTTCTCTACGGCCTCCGGAGACTTGTTAATGTCTGGATGGTACTTGCAGGCGAGCTTCCGGTAGGCCTCCACGACGTCGTTCTTGCTGGCATCCTTGCCGATGCCGAGGATATGGTAGTAGTCTTTAACCATCGTCTCCTGCAAGGGTAACAGGAACAAGATTAGCAAGATGAACAAGCGGGCCCAGGACGAACAGAGCAGACCTGATCTGGAGGCCATGGTTGCACTAGTCTATAAGCCCACAGTTAGACGTGACATTCTTTCTGGATCAGTTTTGGAGGTATGAGTGCTTTCGCATTTTCCGCGATAAGTCGAATGAAATGCAAGAGTCACGACTAAGCCCATATCTGCAGCATTAATATTGACACGTGTGGTCATTTATCTTTCTCCGGTTGCCGCTTTTCATCGGATGACAAAGGTTAAACGTTATCGCTCGGCGCAGGACGCGCCTGCGTGTATGGGAACCTTCTCGAATGCTATCGATGACTATCCGTTGTCTGTTGTCATCGAACCTATAGTGTAACCTGATTGTATGCGCAACGCGATTTGTGTAGTACTTTCGGGAATGCACGCGGACACCAACGATTAAGCTAGAACGTTCGACGTGTCATGTATAAAAGCCGAAGTGCTTGAGCCGCATATCAGATTTTCGCCGATCGCCGACTGTACTTGACGCTATATCGTCGACCATCGAGTGTCACTTTTCTTTCTGGGCACAGGTTCACCCAATAAACAGTTAGTTTTCACTGTTCAAAGTTTTCACTAGTGCTTGATTCTTCGCCGTCCTTACAACTGAACAATATCTGTTATCGAAGCTTCACTTATTTCGGTTTTACTGATAATTCAGGAGTCTAAGCTCGGAAAAGAACGATGACAGCGAGTTATGAAAGATATCCAGGCCACGAAAGTAAGCGTTATAAAGACTCTGTAGTCCGGTCGCCGAAACAGATCTGAGGCTAGGGAAGCCCGGCGGAGCGCGCGCCAACCCCATTTCCTTGCCTTTTTTTCTCCTCGCGAGACACGAAACGACACTGATTGGCCGCGCGCGTCACGTTATCCGGCGCCGGCGCAGCTTTCTCCGCACCTGTTTCTTTCTTTCTTTCCTTCCTTATTACTTTCTTTATTTCTTCTCCCTGGCTCATACCAGCATATCCCTGGCTCATACCCGCATAATCAAAGCGGGTATGCGCCACACATGACTTTTTGCGTGACTACGCCGCCACCGAAATTTGTAATGCAATACAAGCTTCGCTTGAAGAAGGAGTGGTCCTAATACTGATCCTTGAGGGACGCCGCTAGTTGCCATGTAAAAAAGAAGACGTTTGGCCATTGACGTCAATATAGCACGATTTATCAAGACGATAATTGCGCAAGAGATTGACAAGTGACGAGTCAACATCAATGTGCGTAAGCTTGGTCAGAAGCCGCGAGTGGCTGCCTACATCAAAAGCTTTGCTGAAGTTACAGTAAACGGTGTCAACTTGCCCCCTTTGAAGTACCGGTGCGGATATCTGCGTAATGAAACGCGGAGCTATTATCCCGTGGGTCGGCGCAGTGACGTCACGGCTTAGCTCCGTTCTGCGCAGCCGCGGCAACTACTCGGCACGGCGACGTCATGGATTGGTAAAGCTAAATTGAAGCGATGCGGCGCGCGCGATGACGTTACGGCTCATGCAGCTGTGGCGAGGCTCGGCGCAGCTGGGGCGAGGCGTTGCTAGGCGACGCATGGTGACGTCATCGCCAGGCGGAGGTTTTGCGGCGTACACTCGACGGACCATCCTCGAGCTTAAACAGCTTCTCTAGTTCACAGAGGTATGTGCCATTGCGCTTGGACCCTTTATGCACTACCACCAAGATCGGCCCACATTTCGGCGTTACACCTGACGGCAAACGCCCAGGTTAAAGAGCTTAGCTGTTTCTGATAATAATAATGTAGAGAGAGAGAGAGAGAGAGATAAGTTTAATGATGCGAAATGCAGAGAGGTCGGCCAGAGGTAAATTCCTCTAGCCAGCTACTCTGCGTTGGGGGAAGGGGAAGAGGGAAAGAAAGAGGGAAGAAAAAGGCGCATGATGGGTGACGATGATGAGAGAAGGAGGATATGAAACATATGGCAAGCACTTTGGCATGCTCAAAGCCTACAGTCCAGGCCCGTACTTTTTAAAAAGTTCAGTAGCGCCTGCATGGCCTTGAAACTTGATTGAGTGTCTGGCCAAGGGCCTAAAATAACGTCCTCCGACAACGGTGGGCTGTCGAGACGCGTAAGGTCATTATTCAACCTTTGACGCTCTTGCACGTACCTAGGGCAGTCACAAAGCACATGACCTATAGTCTCTTTGACATTGCACAATTCACAGTCTGGAGACTCGGTGCGTCGCATGAGGTGTACGTATCCGCGCGTAAACGCTACCCCCAGCCTTAGTCTGTGCAGAAGACTGGCACAGCTGCGTTTAATTTTCGGTGGTAGCCTAAATTTCATGGTAGGGTCCAATCTCTGCAGTCGTCTGTGTCGATTATCCGGATTGTCCCAGTGCTTTTCAGTCGATTTTCGGATGACACTGGAGAGAAGGCAGTTGGCGTCCGCTCTTGAAAAAGGAATCGCAAGCATTGACTCTGGTTCTTCCAGTGCTTTCTTTGCTTCGGCATCAGCCAATTCGTTGCCGTGTATACCACAGTGACTGGGAATCCACTGAAATGTGATGTGGTGGCCGTTTTCTTGCGCTAAAGTGTATAGCTCGGCAGTTTGAAGAGCCAACACTCTGTAAGCGCTTTCTTTCAACACCAGTCTTAGTAGTTGCAGAGCCGACTTTGCGTCACTGAAGACTGTCCATACTTGAGGAGGCTGTTGCAAAATATATCGAACGGCCTCTCTGATTGCCACTAATTCCGTAGATGTTGTAGTCGCCTTGTTACACAGACGAAACCGTCGAATGACTTCATGCGCAGGCACGACGAAAGCCGCACCAGACGCATACGACGAGACCGATCCGTCTGTATACACATTCACCGAGGAGTCATATTCTTTCGACATATATTCAAGTGTTAAATGTCTGAGGCCGACGGTAGGTATTCGCGATTTTTTAGAAATTCCGGGAATAGATAGACGCACCCGTATTTTAGACATTACCCATGGGGGCATACGTGGAAGGTCAGCAGGGGCAAAGTATGATGGTATGGCAGATTCTTGGCATTTAATGGCTCTTGAAAATGTGGAGTCTGGCCGTATGTCGGGAAGTGTCGATAACGGGTGGCATCCATGACGGCACAGTAGTCGCAGGAATACTCGAAGAGGTTCGCATCGTAGATAGACAGGTAAAGGGGTGACGCGAGCCTCCTCAATTGTTCCGTAGGTTGAGGTGCAACGTGGAACACCGAGACATGTTTTCAGCATCTGTGCCTGGGCACTTTCCAGCGTACGCAAACATGACCGGCTCATACCTGATAAAACTGGCAGGCTATACCGAATGTAGCCGACGTAGAGAGCCTGGTACAGCCGGAGTAGCGAATGCTCAGATGGGCCCCACTTCATACCGGCCAAAAAGCGAAAAACTTGAGCAAGCCCAGTTAATTTTTTCTTTAACATTGCCACATGCTTTGACCATGAAACACCGCGGTCAATGACAACGCCGAGGTATCTGTGGTGGGCCACATATGGGATGGTATTGCCATTGATCATAATTGGATACCAACACATAAGCTTCCGTGTGAACGCTATCGCAGCGCACTTTTCTGGAGCCAGTTGCAGTCCTTGGCACTGCAGGTACTGAGACGTTAAAGAAACGGCTCGTTGCAATCTTGCACGAATTTGCGGTCGTGTGACTGCGGACGCCCATATGCATATGTCATCTGCGTAGGTACTGATGCGTACTGTGTCAGGAATTATTTCCGCAAGGCCAATAAGGGCAATATTGAAAAGAGTCGGGCTGAGGACTCCTCCTTGAGGCACTCCACGGACCACAACGTGTCTTCTCGTTTCGCCATCAGTTGTGGACATGAAGACTGTGCGACCATCTAGGTAACTTTCAATCCACATGTAGAGACGTAATAATAATGTAATAATAATGTAAATATTTCGCTAGGGTACTGCAGGTAGAACCCATTTATTCCTACATTCTTCCGTCTAACTTCGTCGTCGTCTTCTCTTCTGCATTACTACGCTGGCGATGTGGTTCGCCACAGACTCCCAATCAGCTGTCTTGGCCCCCACGAGGACAATAATACGGCCGCACATTCCCAATGGAAGCCTTTTCAAATTTTTCACCTGGTCCTTGGTAGTGTATTGTCTTCAGGAGTCCTTGGTGTCTGACTGTCTTGACGACAAAGTAAGGTCCTGTAAAGGGCCTTTCCGAATCAAGTCCCTTTCGGACCAGAACCGACGAATCTGGTTCAATCTCCGGCATTTTTTTTTGCTTTGTCTGCTGTCAAAATTCTTTTTCATTGGAACTCTATATTTTTTTCGCTGCTGAGAAGTCTTGGGGTGTTCCTTCAGATCAATTAGTTTCACTAAACCCAGTTCGTGACCCGCTGGCAGCCATGAGCTCGTGCCAAATGCCGCAAAATGTGGGCTGCATCCCAGGCCCGCTGTATATGATCTGTTGTGATGTGCTACGGCTCCTTATAAGGCTCGTTTCCAGCCGCCTTGGAATTCGGGGTATAATCTAATGTACATCTTCAAGTCCCTTATCATTCGCTCTGCAAGGGAATTCGCTTCCGGATGATGAGGTGCTGGGAAACGAAGGGTGATATTTCTTTTCTCATGCACGAAGTGGCAGTTTCTCGCTTTTAGAGGCTGGGTCATTGTCTTCGACGACGATTCTGACGTCCTTGAAGGGTTCTCGTTCCAGCAATGATATCACGCAGTTTGCGTCCTCTTTTCCAGCTTTGGCGGCGACAAAACGCGTGCACTCGTTTACGGCGACAAGGAATGTTTGCGTCTTCCTAACTCCCTCCCCCCACCGCCCTTTTTTTTTTTTATTTCCGCGAAATCAATTGTCGTGTGTCACTGCGCTTGAACGCCTTTCCAGTAGATGTCACCTCACCTAAAGGACTTTAGAGCGCCCGTGTGTCAGGGGTATCAGTCAACTTTACTGAATGCGCAAAACCTTTATCCATATCGGTCCCCGACGCGCACCGTCTGCTTCTAAATTTCCAGAAACAATGATATCCTACATTGCTGTCTTTCCTTTCTGTTTTTTTTTTTTTGTTTTGTTTTTTTTTTCATTTCCGGCTTGTGCGCGGCGGTATCACGGCGATTTGAGAGCTACGAGGCATTCAGCGCATGCCGTGATAGGAGACCCTCTTTCGCTTGAACCTTGAACCTGGATCCGCTATTTCTCGGTGCGGCCCTCTAGGCATAGCGAGCGCTTATTGCATTCGCGAATAGGCAAATGACGAGAGAAGTGCACGACCAGCCTACGCCAAGGCGAAGCGGGCTACACCACTACATTCGTGGGTGCCGTAGAAATGTTCAGTAATGTCGAGTCAGCTAGCACATTCTTTTAATACAATTTCATCGAATCAAGAGCGTGAACAAACCTGCTTGCACTCGCGGAAGAGCTTCAGGAAAGCTTCACTTCACACCCAGCCAGGGGTTTCTGCAAAGTCTTTTAGCAAATAAGCTTTAAAACTCGATCGCCTGTGGGGAATAGCGCAATTATAGCTCTGGAGCTGGTCTACCCAAAAAGGCGGACATTACTTGCACGAGAAATTCAAATTCATAATACACTAAGTAACACAACATCACTAATTAGGTTTCTAATTACCTTACGGCATACATTGCAATTAACTAATTGTAACCGGTGTGATTGCAAGGCATATCCGCTTGAACTGAAATCTGTGGACGACCCCATTTTCGAAATATGCGCCATCAAATTTGGGGTAAATACGCACTGTCGTTCCACTTCCTTTTTCAACGAAACACCGTTTTATGCATTGAAGCACAGAAGTAACTGGGCCGCCAATGTATTTCCTCGCAAAGTTTGGGAATTAATAACTCGAAGCTGGTGTCATCCGGCGAATTCGTTTCATGTAGATCCTCCTTGCCTACTACCCGGCCACAATATGTGGGGTTAGATAATTAGAAACATGATTAATTAGTGAATTGTTGTTAATGATGCCGATTATGAATTTCGATTTCTCGCGTAAACAATGTCCGCCCCTTTGAGAAATCAGGCTCAAGGATTAGAGTTGTGCTATATGCCACAGGTGATTTCTCCAAATACCAAACACCCCGTACATTCAACAAGTCCGTGTTTGCTCACCACATTTTCTTCGTCGTAATCTACGCGTAAGACAAAGCTTTGATACTGCTCTGCGTCGATCAGCCCTGCTCTGCCTACGAGTAATTTATCGCGTAATGTCATTTATTTTTTATCTGGGCTTAATATCACGGGGCAGTCTCTTTAGGCAGCATTCTATACTCTCGTAATCACTTTGGCCTATTCCCCGTGTATAAAGTGCTCCCCTTAGTGCGTTGTGCACTTGTGCTTCGGATTGAACAATTCGCGACGTTTTCTTTTCTTTTCATGAATGGGCGACAAAATACACGACTTACTTTCGGAGTCCAGTCCTGCTGCAGTGTACGAAGTTCTCGATTCGTTCCCTCCGCCCAGATGCGTTTGCGCATGCGTGCCTTTTCGCGCACGCAATCTCTGTGGTGCCTCGTAGCAACTGGCCGTCGCTGTAACGCACCGTCGCGGAGAGAGATACACAGAACAAATGCATCAGCACACCTCTAAGGCGTTATCAGTCGATCGAGTCGTGTACATTCCATAGCGCAACTCCGTATATACTAGATATTCGCGCACACTGCCCGCGGAGGAGGAAGTAAATAATTAATTTACGGGGGTTTGCGAGCCAAAACTACTATCTGATTGTGAGGCACGCGGTAATGGGGGACTCCGGATTAATTCCGACCACCTGGGGTTCTTTAACGTGCACCTAAATCTGAGTACACGGGTGTTTTCTGCGTTTCGCCCCCATCGAAATGCGGCCGCCGTGGCCGGGATTCGATCCCGCGACCTCGTGCTCAGCAGCCCAACACCAAGCAACCACGGCGGGTAGTCGTTAAGAATGATAACGGTATATGACTTAAGTTTGTGCTTATTTCTCTCTCTCTCTCTTTGTTTTGTTCTCGGAGTTCGTAACACACAACAGCACTTCGATTCGAGAATTCACTACTCGAAACTGTCGAACATTCGTTTTCTTTAGAATATCTAAGGGATATGTGACAATATACTTAGTGAAGTCTCAAAGCAGAGAGAACGGTGGAAGCGATTACTATTAAATCCCAATGAGCTTGCTGCAAGAGAGGCGCGGTTTCTGCAGGCAGGCGCACCAGTTCGAGAGTGAATGCACGATGGCAGGTGATTTTTTTCTGTAATTCAATATGAATTATTGACTTCTAGGCAGCCTAAGAAAATAAGCGAAATTGTTGCGTCTCGATTTAGGGAAAGCGATTTAATATTCGCTAGTTTTCAACATGCTTCCATCCGTAAAAAAAAAAAAAAAAAAAATATATATATATATATATATATATATATATATTTGCTGTGCTTTTACAATGCAGTTCTCTCATGTAAAGAACTCGAGATTCTGTGTGCATCTGCATGGGGATATGCAAAGAGCACTTACGTGCGAAAAAGCATGTGAATTAGGCCCCTGCAATGCATTGGATAGAACTAAACCGTCCATGGCAGGACTATGGTACGCGCTCGCACGTGTGCAAACTTGTTGCATTGCAAACAATTCCCCATGCTGAAGCTGTGCTCAAGTGTTGTCCACGTTTGTGATACTGTAAAACATATATTTTTTTTTTATCTTTAAGATCAGAGTTCCGCATGAAGCACGTCTTTGACACACAATTAGTCATCGCAGATTTTTTTATTATTATTATTCTCTTTCGAGGGACATACGTTCCATTAAACGCTGGGGTTTTATGTGCCAATAAAACAGCTATCTGATTATGAGGCACAGTGTTTTGGGGGACTCCGAATTGATTTTGACCACTTTTAACGTGCCCTCAGGTATACGGTCTAGCTTTGACGGAAACCGAGCTATATGGTAGTACATCTGTTCAATTACATGCAAAACACATAAATACTGTTATGTAACAACCGCTGGACCGATTTCATTAAATTGGTTGCATTTGAAAGACAAAGTGACTGCAGTAATAACAAATTTGATTCAAGGCCCGGAAGTTTTTAGAAACATTCCGAAGAGCTGGAAAGATTAAAAAAAAAAAAAAAATTAAGTTCGAAGTTTGCAAATCTGTAATGCTGCACCAAATATATATATCGCAGGTAAATGCATATGTTACACCATATTAAGCGGACTAAGTACGTATATTAATTTAGAACTTACGTAAAATTGTTATAATAATGTTTGCAATGGTTTTGCGAAAGTTCTACTGCTTAATTAGTGGTCTATTTCAGAGCGCTGTATGAGACACCAATGCTGTCCAGTTTATACAGGGTGTTTCAGCGAACACTTTCAAAAATTCTGAAAGGTTGCCTGCGGCAGATAGCACAATTTTAGTTCAGGAGCTGGTCTACTCGAAGAGGCGGACATTACTTGCACAAGAAATTGAACTGCATAGTCGAATAATGAACAAAAAATTACTAAGTTTTAACTAATTACCTGATGGCCCATATTGCAAGTTACAAATTGCAGCCGTGGAGTTCGCAAGGCGGATCCACTTGGAACGAATTTTCGCATAAAGCGACGTTTTGTTAAGAAATTAACTGGAACGCCAATGCATTTCTCCGCAAACTTCGGGAATTAATATCTCGAAACTGGTGTCCTCCCGAGAATTCGTTCCAAGTGGATCCGCCTTGCGAACTCCACGGCTGCAATTTGTAACTTGCAATATGGGCCATCAGGTAATTAGTTAAAACTTAGTAATTTTTTGTTCATTATTCGACTATGCAGTTCAATTTCTTGTGCAAGTAATGTCCGCCTCTTCGAGTAGACCAGCTCCTGAACTAAAATTGTGCTATCTGCCGCAGGCAACCTTTCAGAATTTTTGAAAGTGTTCGCTGAAACACCCTGTATATATTATTGCGTGCAGTACAGAATTTTGGTCTCATTATTTTTTCTTTTTCATTTTCAGATGTCTTTTTAAAAACATCGATGGCCGAAATGAAACCTCCCCTTGCTACAGACACTAGATATAAACTTTTATTTTAAATGCAACAAACCTCCTCAAAAATTGGTGCAAAAGTTCACGAGAGAAACGATGTATCCGTTCCGCACCGTTACGTCCAGCCTCCCACCCCGCAAGGATTGTAATCAAACAAGTATTTTCGCAGCAGCCTGTGATTTGAGGCACGGACAATGCCTCGAACTGAGCCATGCTCTTGATTAAAGTCTATTCAATCAAGGCTGGGGCATGACCCCATTCTCCTCTATATTTTATTGCACTGCTAAGTACATATTTAAAATAATAGGGACGCATCTTTGGAATATCATGCATGCAGTGTCCTCACGTGGAGCGAGATTGACATCCAGACGAAATCAGTACCTGCGTGTGTCAGGCGCTCCTTTCGTGCATGAATTTCGTGCTATTTTCGAGCAGTTGCCGCAAGAATTAGCTTCCTGTAATTATATAATACACGCGATACGTACTAAAGAGAAACATCACACCTACGTGGTCACTACATTGAAAAAGAAAATTTGACCTCAGCTGTTGTATTTGCCAGTGTGCAGTCGACAGTGCCCGCTTTCAAAAGTGTGTCTGGGTGTGAGGAGGGGGGAGGCAAGTGCAAAAGGCATACTTTGCTTCCAATGCGGTCGCTATCGAGTAGACAGCTGCAGTCGGGACAGGCTAGCCGTATAGTTCCTTACCAAAGTCGTAAGCTTTGGGGCTAGTAATGTATAGAGATAAATCACTCGAGTGCCTGAACCATCGTCGAATAAATGCGTGGCCTCCGAGCTCGTGGCATTGCATCCCGATCTTGGAGGCCACCCTTCCTTGCTCGCTTCGTTGCAGGATGGCGCTGCTGGCAGATGGGAAATAGAACTACTGCGTATGCTGCCTTACACTAACTCTAATTAGAAATAAAGCCCCACAATGAACGGGAATGTTGCTCTGGAAAGGCACGTTATACCCGTTCTCGGAATAAACATGGCAGTACTTCTAAGGGCACCTGCTGATGTTGCGACACTAACTTTGGTTCTCGTGCCTCTACCAGAGTGCGATTGAGTGCTAATGTAGCGAACACGGTCGCCCCTTTTAACCGTTTGAAGCGAGGTTGAAAATCCGGAGAGTTAATTTCTTTGACATTCTTTTCACAGCAGCTCCCACCAAGCTCCCACAGCAGTTCCCACCAATATGCGTTATCGAGTCGGCAATCACCGGCGTCAACAGCGCCAAGGCCATTGCGCGAAGTTGAAAGAACAGAAAGCAAATCGCAACGTAGCAAAGTGTTTATTTACAGCGACAAGGAGTACTCTCTGTACAAAGCATCACTAGCGCGGCACAGGTATACTTTGGGCGCCCACACCTGTGCTCAAAAGAAAAATGCAAGCTATTATTTACATTATGTACAAGGGCAGACGACTGCAGCCCATGGGAACTTCAGTGGGCAAGCGGCTTGATGCACCGTGAAATGCAGAGCCGCAACGTCTGCCGACCTTATAAAAACATGTGAAGACGAGAGATCCTACAATGCGACGATGCAGTGGCACCCACAAGGCATGGGTGTTGTGCAGTCACACTAGGTTCCGACTGCAGTCTTCCCATCTTTGACACGGCCAGCGGTGACACGGCCAACTAGTGTAGGCATCCTGCGGATGTCACTACGAGAGTTGCACTCTGTGGCCGGCGTCGACCTGTCACGTCCATCATTCCTGCAGACTGGTGTGTCCTTGTGGGGGCTCTGTCGAAGTATAAAAACTTCCGAGAAAAAATTTGTTCCAGTCCTATCGTTGCACAGAAATACATGCGACGTTCGTCCCCAGCTGTCGACCTCAAGATGAGCTTTAAAAAAGTCTCGTATGTCCTCTTCACAAATGTCTATGCTGCTTTGCTCAGACATGGGGAGGCAATGTGTCGTAGAGTATTTGCCGTGCACTTTCCGACAAGTGCTCGGGGAACTGGATGTCGAAGCTGACAAGCAGGTCACCACGCTTTGTTGGGTCTTTGGGGTACGGCAGGCCTTGGCCCTGGATCCGCTTGACTGTTGTGGGCTTGACGATGTCCTTCAGTGGCAGTGATATCTTGCCCTTGGTCAATGTTGGCACCTCTATCGTCACTCCACACAGAGCCTGAAACGAACAGGAACACAGATGTTCAGTATTGCGGTCACTGGCAAGCGATATGCATATAGAGAAATTAGCACAGTCTGGTGAACTGTGTATTGTGAAGTGAACTACACTTCATAGTCTTTGTGTGTTCCAGTAAACGAGCACTGATAAACTGCACTTAGAGAAATAGGAGCTCAGCTAAGACTTAACAGTATAGCAAGTAAGCTCACTAGATAAGCTTCGCCCACCCCCGCAGATCCTGCAGGGTTTTAATCCTGACAAATAAAGTTGTTCATTCATTCATTAAAAAAAAAAAAAAAAAAAAAAAAGACCGCTCCAAACTCTAACCTTAACCAAACCTCTACAACATGAAAAGTACTAGATCAATCTGAAAATATCTTGCTGTTGCCACCTCAGCATTTAACTGAACTCCAGCAGGGGGACAAGTGTAATTGAAGAGCCCGACACAAAGAACGGAGCACGGGAACCTACCTGCTTGAGCGTGAGCCTGGCAGTGTAGCGGATGTCGGCGCCTTCCCTCTTGAACTGCGGGTGGGGCTTGTCGCGGATGATGAACACGATGTCCGCCGGGATGGTACCGGGAAGCTGGTCGCCTTCGCGCTGGAAGGTGATCTTCGTGCCAGCCTTCCAGCCTGGCTTGACGTTGATGGTGAGCACCTTCTCCTCGCGCTTGGGCGTGCGCCCGTCCGGTCCCATGACTTTCCGGCTGATCTTCATCTTCTTGGTGCAGCCGCGGAGAACCTCCTCGAGTGTCACGTGCAGATCGTGCTCGATGGCAGGGTCCTGCCTGCCCTGAGCCTTTCCGCCACTGCCAGGCCGGGCGCCCGCCGTGAAGCTCTGGGACCGGAACGGGTTAGCGCCGGGTCTCCCGCCTCCCATGGGCACGCCGAAGGGGTCGCCGTCCAGGTCCATGTCGTCGTCGGCACCCCCACCGGGTCCGCTGAAGAACATGTTCATGCCGCCGGGCCCGCCAGGTCCGCCGCCGAAGCTGAAGAAGTTCTCGAACGGGTTGTCAGTGCCGAAGAACTGGGCGAACGTGGCCCGCGGGTCGCCGTGGAAGGTGTAGGTGAACGACTGGCCTCCAGGCATGTTGGTTCCTCCGCCGCCGCCTCCGCCGGCGCTGCCCTTGAGGCCTTCCTCGCCGAAGCGGTCGTAGACGTCCCGCTTCTTCTTGTCGCTCAGCACCTCGTACGCCTCGGCAACCTCCTTGAACTTCTCCTCGGCCTCCGGAGACTTGTTCTTGTCTGGATGGTACTTGAGGGCGAGCTTCCGGTAGGCCTTCTTGATGTCGTCATCACTGGCACCCTTGCTGATGCCGAGGATCTTATAGTAGTCTTTACCCATCGTCTCCTGCAAAAAAGATGACAAGAACAAGGTTAACATACACAAGTGGTTTCAGAATGAGAAAAAGAGAAAAAAAAAAAAAAAAGAAGAAATCGGACGTGCTCCTTAGGCCAGAGTTGAACAATGCTAACCCCACAGCTAAATTAACGTGCTTTCTGGAACTATGCAAGTGTCAGTGTACTTTCGTGTCAAAAGCGGTGCGCCAAATAAAATTACGGTGGTATGGCTAAGCCGATCTGCAGCTGGGGTTATACGTTTACCGAAGTGTTTCTTATTTCGGTCGTACTTATACCACACAGAAACAATGCTGCAATTGAAAAGGCAAGGATGAACTACGAAAATATCGCGAACCTATGACATCCATGAGTTCATCTTTATTGTATTCCTGCGCAGGAAAAAACCCTGGCGAAGGAGCCAGGCCGCGCCCAGAATGTTCTACGAGAGCCGAGTCCCGACCGAACGCGCTGACCGGGCAAGCAGCCCGGTCTTGCCGCAACGTACGCATACCAGAGCCGAATGGTGTCGGCGTTGCGCAAAACCCCAGAACGTTCCCTTCGGATAAAAAACAAAGAACCGCGACCTCCAATGATAGACTCGCTGCAGCCCTCAGCGTAACTTTATTCCAGCGCCTCCTATAAAGACAGGCGTTGCTTTATTCTGACATCGAGTTTCTCGAAAGCTCGCTTGGTGGCACGCGATAAGCCCGACCCAAGACGCCACGTACACACGAAGCTGCACTCTCGAAATATACGAGGCTGTTGCAAGCATCGCCGGACGGGAAAACTGACAATCGCACTAGCCGAAGGTTCGTGGACGACGGCGACTTGTCCAATGTCACGGAGGGCATACGGCACGAACCGCTGAAAGTTGACGACGCGCTAGGTAGCAGCTGGTAACCAGACGCACTCGCGCAATTGACTTACACAGCCCGTCAAACAATCATTAGGCGGTTAACGTCAGCGGTATTATGTCACGAGCAAATAGAGCTCATTGCATGGGCAATCACTTTACGAGCAGTGAGAACACTCCCGATTGCGAACGAGACCATGCGAAACGCTTGGACTGCTGCTCGCGCTATCAAAAATTATTGTTTTGGTAAAAACCATTATTAAACGCCACAATCATAATACCCAAAACCATGATAGTGCGGTTACATGAATGCGATTCTACGAATAATAACGCGAGAATGTTTGAACTATCAGAGGATCGAACTAACGCCTAGGCAAATGGCGGGAGAAGTGGCGTCGCAAACCTGCGACAATGTAAAGCAGGCTGCACTACTACGTACGTAATTGTGGTAGAACGTTCCGCTAATTGCGAGTCAGACAGCTGATCATAACATTACCATTCCACTGAATCAGGCGAAGGAACGCCAACAGCGTGAACAAGCCTGAGTACAGTATCGGGCGAAGAGCCACCGCCAGCAAGGCAGAAAATTCAATAACAACATAAGCTTACCTTTGGTGTTGTAGGTAGACTTGTAGGTCAATGAAGGTCGGTACTCTTGCGAGTCAGGTAATCCAAAAAGCGTATCGATGTGGATGCACACAAACGAAGAATCTTTCTTCTATGCCACGGCAACGGCACGGCCAACGCGTATATACGTTGGAAACGGGCTTCCAGAAACGTCTCGAAAACTCTATCCGTGACGTTGTGTCCGACAAGTGACGTCACACAAGCAAGTGGCGCTATCAAGTGGCCGGCACTGCAACTACTGTGAAGCAATCAGCTGACTGCACTGTTGCTGTGCTGCAGGCACACCTGCACAGCGCGACATGAGACTCGAACATTTAGCACACACTGCGTAAGTGAGTCAGTGAACGCCGGTGCATGGTAACACGCACATATCGCGATGCTGTGACGCCTCAGAGGAGCTGGCAGAGCTGCCGAACGGCCGCCCCACTTCGTGATCACAGGCTCGACTCGGTCGCTCAGCCGGGCGCAGCTGCGGCGGTTTACAGACGACCCACTGCCGCTAGGGGTGGCGCTGTGAACAATGCTTCTTCGAAGAACCCCGAACATTCCAGAACTTTCTAGAACCTACAGAGCACGCAAAACTATCCACTTGATGATAAAAGCAACGCTTTAGGACAATATATTGGCGAACAGGAGCAATCTAAAACCAACAAACCTTTTCTATAAGCTCTCCTACCCACTCCGTTATCGAAGTTTCCATTCTTACCGACAACTTGGTAGAAAAGCAAATAAAACAGGCAACCCTAATTAACTAGTGATGATGATAGCTGTTGCGACGGTAGCGACACCTACAAAATTTTCGCACAAAGTACGAGCTCGTCGCCGACTTCTCGCACATCACTTTCCATCTCTCCATCGTCTCGACGGCTGATTCGCCGCCCTCTTCCACTCCTTCGACGGTCGGGCACCCAAGCCCGACTTGACGCGGCGGCCAGTTTCCCCCAAGAGCATCCTTCGTTACTTACTTCACCCTCGTCTTCGCGTTACTGAAGAAACAGTCATCGTCGTCAAAGGGACAATCATCATGGAGGTAAGCGAGTGAATTTTCTTAGTTTTGAGAACACAACTAACGCGGACAAGTCGGGAAGTCTTTAGTGCATATTTTGATTATCTTCGTGAGTTCATGACGCAGCGCTTCTAAGCGCCCTCCGAGGACTGCAGAGAGGATTCATTGTTCGAGCTCAGATGGGCTTTTGAAATTCGAATCGACGCTTTTGCGAACAGCTTTTCCGACAGTTGCAGACAAACCGTGTTCGAAACGCGGCGCTCCAATGCCTAGTGTTTTCCGGCGATCTAAACCCGGCATCATTTGACCTCGACGCCGGCGACAGTTGCTTTGACAGCATCTCATTTCGAAAGCCGGCAGTATCGTGCCACCAATCAAGGGCACCACTATCGCACCGTCTACATGCCCGACTCCAAATACTGATGTCGGCACTGATACCGGCGCGAAGACGCAGCCCATAACTTGCAGCGGGGGAAAAAAAAAAACCCCGCTGTTCGCTTGGTGTTTGTCAATTCGACATTTCTTGGATTTTTTCAGTGTCGTGTGCCAATATCGCGTCAATGCTCTCGGTGTTTGTCTGAAGTACGAATTAACGCGCCAAGCAGGGAAGCGTATAGCCAGGAGGGTTTTTACGCCGAAAGCGCCGAACACAATTACTTTCCTTTACTTTGTGACGCACGTGTATATATTTTTTTTTTCTTAGCGATCCTTTCCCACGCGAGTCGGCTTCGTGAGAGAGGGAGGGGGAGGATGGGGGTGGTCAAGAAGCCGACGAACCACTCGACGCGTTTACTCCCTCTCATACATTTTTTTTTTTTATTTGCCTCGTGTATTCTTTCCTCTAGCGCTCCTGATTTCCTCGTTCGCCCGTAGCCGCAGGAAAAGGAGACGCGAGAACACAAACCTGACGCACGTAATGCCGATCCGATGAAACCGTGAGCCCCATTACCTAGCGGGGCCGGAAAACGGTTCTCGGGTTGAAAGTCTCGCGCCTCGCGTCGTTGCTAGCCGAGAGCTCGGGCGCGAGTTTGAGAGCCGCGAGAAAGGTTCACGAGAAAAAAAAAAAAAAATTAATGTAACGCTTATCACGTACGGAGTTCTTGGACAAACTTTGTGCAGCAGCGCCGGGCGCGTTTTCGAGGCCGGCGGTAATTGAGACAAAAAAAGGACACTCCTTTTCATGTTTCCTACTTCCGCCACGACGTCCTTACTCTTAATTTTCGCACGCCTGTCAGGAAAAGCTGGCGCGCTTGCAGATTGGAGCCGTTTACACTTGGAACTTGGCTTGTGAAAATGCAGCTCATCAGCTGCACTTTCAGCTCATCAGCTGCAATATCGATTTGCATGACTTGTTCTGAACAAATTTTTTTCTTTGTAAAGTGTTACTCAAGAAGACCCATTGTGTTGGTGCGCCTTGCTGTCAGCTTCATATTTATTTAGTTATTGAATTGCCTACAATGCCCTAAGCACATGAGGGGCGTCGCTGGGATAGGAAATATTTGAGACACATTATTACGCACTATACCTCACTAAAACAGAAATTTGGGCTGTTTTGCTTGCATAATGTGTAAATTACGGTGCACTAGACAAGGGGGGACCATTTAAACAAGACACACATAAGCACTCAGTGTGTCTTGGTTCTGCGGTGTGTCTAATGCGCTGTGATTTATCTTTTATTATCAGCTTGATGACTGCATCTGAGCATTTTCGTGATATCTTATAATCTTATCTGCCTGTGCTATCCACACTTGCAGATTGAGGTTGTTGCAGCCAGCTCGAACAAACAAGTCGCCAAGCTTCATGGGGTGAGTGAGAACGCTTGTGATCTTGCCTCTCGTCTTGCCATTTTCTTAACAAGCACTTGATTCTGTGCTTTGATTCCTTTGTGGTGTCATCTGCTGCAATGGCTTACGATTCCTTCGTTGTTATTTTTTTCAGCTCAATCAAAGCACAACAATCTTGGATGTCAAAAAACAGGTGCACCGTCTGAGTAAGTACGCCTATCGAATGTGCACAAGCCGATGCCATGCTTTCTTTCAGAGGGACACCGAAGATGAATGTCCAGTTCAGGTAGATTAGCATATTAGACATCTCAAATACTACGGGTAAATCTTTCTGGACGTGGATGGTTGGCAATCTATCAAGGACACAAAACAAGAAAATGATTAATACCCCAGTCAGGCTGGCAAACATAGTGGCACACTTTGCCGGAGTGAGTGTCACTTTGATGGTGTGCTGCTAGACAGGAAAGGAAAGTGTCATTCGGAATTGATGACAGTGTTGATCATCAAGTCAGCCTGCACATTGTATATTTGTTCATTTTGTCAACATTTGCAAAATAACATTGACCTGGCCAATCGCCATGAGCGGAGACGAGACGGCATGGCACTTAGCACCCGAGCGACACAGTGCACGTTTGATACCCGCCGTGGTGGTGTAGTGACTTTGGTGTTGACCTGCCGTGGTTGCTCAGTCGCTATGGTGTTGGGCTGCTGAGCACGAGGTCGCAGGATTGAATCCCGGCCACGGCGGCTGCTTTTCGATGGGAGCGAAATGCGAAAACACCCGTGTACTTAGATTTAGGTGCATGTTAAAGAACCCCAGGTGGTCCAAATTCCCGGAGTCCCCCACTACGGCGTGCCTCACAGTCGGTTCGTGGATTTAGTACGTAAAATTGCATAATTTAATTTCAAATTAAAACTGCTGTTGTGCTGCTAAGCCCGAGGGCGTGGGATCAAATCCCGATCGCGGCGGTGTAATGCGAAAACACCCGTGCACCGTGCAATGGGTGTACACATTAAAGAAACCCAAGGTGGTCAAAATTAATCCAGAGGCCCCCAATACATTTAATGCATGGTACAAAGGCCTGTGCTAAACAAATAGTTGTTTCCTGCCAGTAGTTGCATGTATCGACGCTCAATTTATTTCTTCTTTCGTTGCAGAGCCAAAGCTTTACCCTGAGAGGCAGTCAATCAAGACTGACCAAAGTAAGTCATTCCTTCAACTTTTCCGTTTATGCATTAGCGATTTCGAAGACCTTGTCATTGTGTGTCAATGCCCCTTGGGAATCCTCGACGGAGGGAATGGTGGATTTCTCCGAGCACAAAAGTGCCACTTTCCTCCTCCTAGTTTGTTTGAGATAGTGGTGTCAAGTTAAAAGGCACATTTTTCCTAGAGAAGTAACTTTTATCACATCTTGGTGTGCCATGTGGCTGTCGGAAATTGCGAAGGATATATGTTCATAGCAGAGTTGTATGTGTACCTCGAGTAGAGACAGTCGTGAAAGAAAAGTAGACCATTCTTGTTCTCGGTGTGCAACGAAACAGGAACGTTGCAGACTTCACTTGCTTCTTGCTCTGCTTGTCATTATCAACAGCATTATCCAAACAAACTGCAGGATGGATACAGCTTGGGCCTAGGTTTCGGAGGGTTAGAACCGTGGTTCGTACCATGGTGTGCACCTGTGTGGCCCGTTCTTATTCTGGTCGCACTGGCAGACGTGCGGTGCAGACTGCTTTCATTTTTATAGAATGTACTGGTGGGGTGTGTGCAGAGTCGAAAGCACTGAAAGATGAGAGCACTCTTGGAGACCTCAGGCTTCAGTCTGGCGACCGGCTGTACCTCAAGGACCTGGGGCCACAGATTGGTTGGAAGACGGTAAGTGAGGCTTTCAAAAGCGTACCTGCCAACTTGTGAACTTAAGAATTCGTAAACTTTAGAATTCAGTGGTGCAATGGAGGGGGCGCTAGCACAATTTTGTTTTTCACGTTTGCCCTGTGAGCGCATGCCTTTTACAAGATACATAAGAACTGTACTAACAGTGATTAGCTTATAGCGCCCTATATGAAGTGTTGGGCCAGTGGGAGAGAAGGAAGTTAGCTAAACGAGTGTTATGGGTGCGATTGCACAGCCATAGAAGAGCATATAGGAGGTTGTGCCTGTGTTGTAAGGCTTTTTGTGCTGCCACAAGAAGGCAGTGTAGCTACCGCCACAATTTCATGTTTGTGTACTGTTTCTTTCTTTTTGCAATCTTGTGTCGCCCCATCTTTCCAACACCCTTACACTTTTTTTTTTTTTTTTTTACTGAGCAGAATTTGCGCAAGATTCATAAAATCTTGGAATGATAATAAATTTAAGGTAATGGGAAGTTCAGGTGAGTTGGTAGGCGTGCGAACATTTTCGAACAAGGCACAGAATTAGGTGGTGTGACGAAACTAGGACATGTACAGGCACAGGGTGGTGTCAGCTGATGCGAGACTGCTTCTCCACTCGCCTTGTTTGACCTGACCAAGGTGACGAATCTCGGGCTGGAACTGTAATTGAGGTGTCAACATGTGGGCTGCAGTGCCATAATTCCTGTCGCTGAAGAATCCCAGGTGGTCAAAATGAATGCTGAGCCCCCTGCTATGGTGTGCCTCGTAATCAGATCAAGGTTTTGACGTGCAAGATGGTAGAATTTTAAATAAGACTGGTGGTAAGGATGATAATGGTTGCAAAAAAAAAGACTGATGTCAGAGCTCTTGTCATGCTCTTCGTAGTTTTTTGTACTTGCTCCCATTTCTACAACCTAAATGGTAAACTCAATAAATGCTGATTTGAAAAGCTGTTGTAAGGGTCCCTCTCGCATGTGCCATGCCCGGCAGGTATTCATGGTGGAGTACTTTGGACCCTTGGCCCTGTACCTCATCACTGTCTCCAGGCCAGCGTGGTTATATGGGCAGTACGCATCACGCCACCAAGTGGACGTTGCAGTCAAGTTCGTATTCTTTTTTTTTTTTCTAAAAAGTGTAGCAGGGTCATTCCTGTGCAGCCTGGCACGCTAGTTAGTGCATTGAAAGAACCTTGCAACGCCTTTTGTTCACTGGATACATTGAGACATAGAGCTTCATTCTTTGCTACAGTACTAAGCAAATGGGTACCACGATAGCTAAAATAGCATGGGCGTCATGGGGAGTACATGTATTTTTCTAAGATCTGGCATGGATTTGTTGGCAAGGCTTCTCTTAGTGATTATTTGTGGTAAAATGTGTAGCACGCTTGTCTCGGAGCGTCTATTTAGCAGAGTTGCATGTTTTGCAGTCGCTGTTCATTTCGTTGCATAAATTTTTGTGCACAAATTGCACCGAACTAGGTGCCATTAATCTAGATGATGGTCAAGCAACACCTCCTATTTGCAATTTTTGTTTATATTTGAAACAAATATTGTCATTTGTAATGTGCAAATAACATAACAAAAATACAGGCCAAACTCAATTGTTGCTGTGCAGAGATTATGCAACAGATAATTCCATCAAAAGGATTTGCATGACACAAAAATGCCTTCATGATAAGCATATATTATTGGCTACATGTTTATATCAACGAGAAAATTCTATATTTACTTCGTTGTATCCAATCATTCATTATATTTGTGTTGGTGATATCCATGTTTGACTGTAAGAATCTGTAGCAGTGCCAACTTTTCTATTCAACCAGTGTACAGCGGCGACCGAAATCTTTACCTTGTTTTATCCTGCTATGACCCCTTGTACTATGCTCACGGAATGAAGCGTGACAGGGGAAATTATAATGTAGAACACCCAGTAAGTGCAATTACTCGAGAGTATGATGTCACGCCGTTACACATCTGGTCGCTCAAGGTGGCATGAACTCCGATCTAAGCCTAAGAGCCAAAACTGTGCAGATGTAATATTAATTGTAGACAGCGGAAACCAAAGTATGCATATTACTTAGGCCTAAATTGGTGAATTTCGTTCTGTGAGAATAGTACATTGTATAATGCGCATTGCCTGCAATCGTCAAAATCAAGCCAGAAGAGAGTACGTAAATCATTCATTCTAAATTTAAAGTTGTAGGCATGCGAAACTGAATGTAAGTGGTTTTAACATATTCTTGCCATCATGTTTCGTGAGAATTGACCCCTAATTTGACCATACTGTTGTGTTGTCACAGTGAAAAGCGCCCGTGAAGTGTGTTTCGAATACCGCGAGCTAACATGAGAATTCGGGATGTAGCATCTGTGTGCGAACCCTACCATACGACGTTGCTCCTTTGTCTGTGTTTAGGCAAAGAAAATCTGTTCTTATGACGAGAAACACAAGGAGACTGTTACTTTCTACACGTACGTGGAGACTTTGCCTTCTGCAGCTAACACCATGGTACATAAAGGCCAACTGCAATGGAATTTTGGAGCGCATAAAAAAACCTAATTTAAAATACGAGTAGAAGCATAAAAAAAAAAATATTGCAAGAGTAGTAACTTTTGATACTGAAAAAGAAACGCTGCCATTACTGCTTGCCAGAAGTGACGCATGACCTAGAATGCGCAGCTCGGAGGCGACGTGCTGGGACTTAACGTCATAGCGACAACCACCAGGTGTATGCGTCGTCTGGTTAGGTCCTGTTTAAAGGCTGCTAATAACTTATACAATTAGCAGCTCTGTGGCTTTGCCAAGATTGTTTCAGTGGCACATACTACTCATTTATGGCCAGTTTAGCCAATGTGAAATTTTGGTGCAGTTTGCCTTAAAAAAAAAAAAAATCCTTTTCAAGTTTTGTAATGTGCCAGTCAATAATTAGAACAGACTAGACAAGTGATTATGTTCCTGAGCTCTCTGGGTCTGGGGAGGTTTTGTGCCTTTTCTCCAAATACAAAGAAGATGAAGCAGATCTCGAGCACTGTAGGAATCGGTGGGAGTGAAGCTCTGATGACCACGCCCCATTTCTCGCGGGGGCGAACCGTGCAGCACTATGGTTGGCTTTATTCAGGGGCGATATCCTCAAGCAATCGCTTTTGGTGAAACTATCAGCTTTCACAAGCTTTCACATGACTCTGCTCCGGACGCGTCGAAGGAGACGTTCGAGAGTGTTCCCGGCACTGTGTGAAGATGGCAAGCTCGGCACAGTGCCAGAAACGCTGTCGGCTGTATACTCCAATGCGTCCGTTGTCAAGTCGCATGAGCGAAACCTCGTGGAAATGATTGTATCCCCAACAGCGACAGTATGGTGGCTAGAGTAGCGACAGCTTCTACTTGGCGATACAGTCGGCGACGAGTCGCCAAATTGGAAAGCTTCCTTTTGTTTCGCTGTCCCATTTGCATGCTGTTTCGTGTTAGCCTGGTAATGCCAGCCTGCGTAAAAGCATTCTCACGCTGATGTGTTACATTTTGCCTTTCAGGGTGGCAGCCGCCTGCTGGACAATCCACTATGTCAAGCGGCTACTGGAGACTCTCTTTGTGCATCGCTTCTCTCACGGCACCATGCCCATCATGAACCTGTTTAAGGTATGCAGTCTGTTCAATAGGCCGATTTCACCGCTTTCAGAGTGCATGTGCGCCAGCGTTGCCAGCACTACGATGACGGCAGTCTATGCAGCTTTTCCTCCGTGTTTGGTTTTTAAAGCAAGGTTGACGGGAATGCCGAGGACAATGACATTTCGATTTTTCCAGCGAACTTTGGGGGGGAACCTAAGGGCAGGAGTATCCTCGACTTCTATTGCAGAAACCTTTTATCACCTCCCTGTCTTCTGATCTCGTGGACCAAGCGGATTTGTCATTGTACAAACGCTGCATGTTTCTTGCTATAGTTGCCATTCAGGCTGGTGAGGACTACTACTATCGGCATGCTTTGCGACAGTGGTGGTGTGGCGAAACTTGTGAAATTGCTCTGTAGCCTGCCTCAATGGATGGGGCATATTGCTGTTTAGCACAAGGTCGTGGGTTCGATTCCCTGCCGGCAGTGGCCACATTTCTGTAGGGGGAAAGGCAAGAAATGTTCATGTACTTACATTTAGGTGGATGTTACAGAACCCCAGGTGGTCGAAATTAATCTGCAGTCCTCCCCCACTACAGTGTCTCTCATAGCACCAGTGTTGCCTTGGGACATTGAACCTTGTGAATGAATAAATGAATCGCTCAATAAAACAATCAATCAATTGAGCTTGTGTACTGAGATTCACGTGTTCTGCATCAAGGCAAATTAGAACTTGTTCCCCTTCATTTCTGGTCAGGGAGAGTACATTAATAAAAAAAAACAATGAAGTGTTAAGTAAAAATAATTAATAGAATAATTACTTAATTAGCAATTGGTTTGCTGAACTATCCACTACACTGAAAACTTGCTCCAGTGTATAAAAAATGCTGCTATGGACTATGCGATAAGGTTCCCACAAATATTTTGAGGTATCAAACTGAGTATAGCAATAATGGTGTTGGGTTTTTCAGGGTTAAAATAGCCAAGGGTATGTATCAAAGCATCTTATTACAAAGAAAAAGTAAGTTAGTGATTGTATCTTTATTGAGCCATGTGGAAAGGTTATTTTTGGAATGCGAAGAGCAAGACTGCAGTGCTTAAGATGAAGTGCTCCATAGTCTCCATCGTGGTGCTGTCGATGCTTTGTACTTGGGCCACACAACTCCTCTTAATTATTGCTATTGCATATTTTATATCTTTGGCTGCTGCAGACAGTTTGTGATGTTTTGTTCATCGAAGTGCCTTTATTCATTCATTCACAGAACTGCTCTTACTACTGGCTCTTTGGGCTGTACATTGGCTACTACGTCAACCACCCCCTGTACACCCCACCAGGTATGTTGCTAGTAATTTGCGTGTTGAAACAGCGCTAAGCGGAAAAATGTCGGAACGCTTAAAGGGCCCCTCACCAGGTTCAGGCATTGCAAACAGACAAGCGCTGTGCTTAGATCGCTCATCGAGAACAGATCGATGCGCGATCGTGCATGGTGCGAGAACAGCTAAAATTTCAAATGGCAGCCCGTGCGCCCTTCTTCTGCAGGGAGCCCCGCCACCTGCCGGAAGGTCAGGGTAAGAAGCATAAACACATCGACGTTACAAACGCTGCTTGCAACGCCAGCAATTACGGCACATGACCTCCGGAAACGTCAAATGCAGAAAGTGCCATTGGGAGTGTGCCGCGCAGCAAGAAAGAAGGGGGGGAAAAAAGATGCAGGGCTCATAATGTAACCGTGGTATGGTTCCTTGGCATCAGTATGGGAGAAGGTAGGGAAGAAATGAGGCAGAGGAAGAGTGTCTACGTTGGCAGTGGAGCTCGTCTCTTGGCAGTATGGGACTGCAATATTTCAATTTCTACTGTCTCCTCTAATGATTGTAGTCACCTTGCAACTTGCCAGCTTGTAACCGAAATTTCTGATGGAGCATTGGGAGAGGCCCTTCAGAAAATACAGCATCAGTGTACTGTAGTGGTACAGTTGAACCTCGGCATAATAAATTATCAGTGCGAACAAAGTAGATAAAAAATTTTCTCGCTAATATTGGCGTGTGACAAATATATGACTGTAACGAATATTTAATTTAGCAAATGTAGTTTTGTGTCAGATGCAACTTCATTATGACAAGATTTGACTGCAAAAACTTTCTTAAAAAACATTGCATTGTGTGAAAACCACGGCCTTTCATAATGTGGCGTGTCGCATTATATAGCAGTAGTAGAATGCCAGGATCTCCGAGGGTTACGCAAAGCTTTTCCAATGTGCACAGCTTCGCCGTGAGCAAACCACGGTGTATTGGAGAGCTGTACCTACATTTATTGTTCCCTCTTTGCTGATGCCACCTGCCACTGGTTTCCATTACCCCGAGAGAGCTGTCGCTATTGGTGCACAATTTAGATGGGCACTGCCTACTCTGGATTGGTACCAGTTTTATTGGAAACAAACCCGTGAAAGATCTCTATTACTGCAGTTCTGTCACATCAGCTAAATAACTTGCTGGACAAAATGCAGAGTGATGTTAAAAACAAAACTTCACTAATAAACTTTGTTATTATAGAAATTAACGGTTATTTTAAATGCTTGTCAGCACTGTGGGAATGGGTGTGCTGATAACAAATAACTGGAACATCAATGCATTTTGGCCACAGAATTTCGGGACAAGTTTATCAAAATTGGTGCTAAGCGCAAGACTTCTGCTGGATGGGTATTAGTACATATACTTCATTACTGCTTGCCTTCAATTCTGCAGTGAGGATGTGAGTGCTAGATTGATTAAATGCAGAGTTAGCTAATGTCACTTTGCAGTTTGTATTAAAAGTAGTGTCTGCCTCTTCAAGCAATCTTCAAGAATGCTCCTATTAAAAATAGATTGCCTGTTACATTCAGAATGCAGTACCCTGAATTGTTCCCTCACCAAATTTTCATGCTTAGAGATAGAGATAGCAATTTCTTGCTATAAAAAGAAAATGTTAAAAACTCTGCTATCACTGGAGGTGTGGTTTGGACACCAATGATGACTAACTTCCGGCGCTTGCAGGCACCCTCAGTACGGCAAAACATTGGTTTCGAGATTTGTGGCTAGGATTTGTAAACGGCCTATGTTTTCATACTCACTTTTAATGTGAATTTCATAAGTTCGTGAATTTTCCTGCGAAAAGAAAGTGTGCTCTAGAACAGAGCAAATACGTTATTTGGTAAGCATCACGGTTGCGTTTAATCTGTTACATAGTCCTGTGAACGAACTAGCTAAATAGGCCGAGTGATGTTGTGCACAATGATGCAGAATGATGCGTGCAGTTGAGACGTCTGCAGATTTCCTTCACGTTTAGTTTTCTCTTGCGCAGCGCTCGGACCTGTGCAGGTCTACGGTGGTTTGGCTGCATTTATGGTGAGTCATCCGTGAATGCTCTTGAATCTGAAAGAAACCAACAAAGGTATTAACAGTAGCAATATGCCTGGTGCTTCCACTTGGTACTATAGTTGTGCTATGAAAAAGGTAATTAATTACATTAAGATTGCGTTCTAGCAGATCCTTAAGAAAAGCTGTGACATTATCGTCTGTGAGTGGATGGAAGCGTTTGTCATGACAGAAAGCACAGTGTGTTCCAATGTGCCATTTAATTTGATGTGCAGCAGCGAATTCCAAGCTTTTAGACATGAAACAGTAAATGGCTTCTGTTGGATCATTGCCTGAAGATGCCTTCTTTCATCGCTTGGTTGTGCTTTGTATTAGTTTCTATGTTTACTGCCCCACGTGTGTGCGCACAGAACTTTCATTGCTCTATTTTTTTTTCTTTATTCAATGTCGGTATCAAGTTAGTTCTGGCACTGTCTGGTGTTCTTTATGTCAGGAAAGAGCCTTTGCTGATAACACGTTTGGGAAGAGGGGATTGTCCGCCATGTTGTTCCACTCCAAAACTGCACCTTTGGAATCCTTCTTTCTGCAGCCCACTTCTTTTTCATCTTTCGGTGATAAATCAAAGCTCGCTTGAATTTTATTTGCACTACTTTATTTAGAAACCACTCTGGGGGCAATTACAGCGAGAGAGGTGTAGAGGCATTGCAAACCATTGCGGGGTTAATTTGAATGACGCAGTAAACTTGCGTAAGGTCAGTGCTGGATTAATCAATATTCTGGTTAATTAAAACAAAATCTGATAATTTTTATTTGCCCACTGTGTCTTCTGTGCCTTTTGAAGCTGTATAACTACAAAAAAACTTCAACTATGAGTTTTGGTTATTCAAACTATTTTGGTTGCCAAGTTGAAAGCTCAGTTGAAAATGGCGGACGTATATGGTTAAGAGTGCAACTATGTGATGGTTCCATTTGCCCAGTCAGCCCAAAGGCGACAAAGTTGTATGTGTGACCTGTTTGTGTACTTGTTTTGAACTGTTTCTTTTTCAATCTGCCTGCCTGGTTGAACAATAATAAACTTTGCACTGTTTGCTCCCTGCCATGGCGGCCACATTCCGATAGGGGCAGAATGCAAAAACACTCATGCTATGTCTATTAGGTGCGTGTTAAAGAATCTCAGGTGGTCATAATGAATCCGGAGTCCCCACTACAACGTGCCTCATGATCAGATTGTCGTTTTGGCGCTTAAAACCTCAGAATTAAATTTTTAAGCGACGCTTTATAGGCTCACAAGTGTCAGCGGTGGTGGTGGCGGCAGCGGTGTCACGCTGAAAAGTGGGCCGATCCTGGCAATAGTGCAGAAAAGGTCCAAGCTCAATGGCACATACCAGGGACAAAAAAGAAAGAAAGAAAGGAAGAGAGAGAAATAGAGGAACAGAAAGAAATAAAGAGAAACAGAAAGAGAGAAATAAAATTACCACGAAGGTCAGATACACACAAGCTTCGCTTACCCCCATTTTCTCGACAGGGAGGGCTGGTGATTTTTCATTAATCGTTCATTCAACAATGCATAATCTAAATTTTTGATTTAGACAAAAACGCGTGGCCCCTTATCTTGTCATAGTGTGAAATTCAATCACATTTTATAAATGTGCAAACTGCTAGACTCATTTTGTCGTATAATTACTTTAGTAAAACATGCTTTTTTTTTTTTGCTTTTTTTGTCCTTGCTCTGTAGTTCGCCGAGTTGGGCAACTTGAGCATCCACATTGCCCTGAGGAACCTCAGGCCCCCTGGTGAGTGTTCTCACTTCTCGTTTTGTTCGCAAGTAAGTAGCTCTAGGTGCGCACATTGCCCGTCCACTTTGTTCATGTTTTGGTGGTGCTGTTTGGCCAGCATCCTCTCTCTCGAGAAATTCTTCCGGTTGTGTGAAGCGGGTTTTCTCACAATAAACTTAGTCGCCAGTTCATTTCGTGAACCAAACACCACATACCTTTAGTGACAATAAGGACAAGTATGAAGTTGAGCTGGTTGTGATGGCTTAATGCTCCGTGGTCTCCAAATTATAGCTTTATTGAGAGCGGAGTCTTTAATGCTCCATTGTATTCGTACATTTTCCTGCCACTACTGCTGCTATAGAAAACAATGCAAATGTAGGACAGAATTGATGTTGCCATTCTATATAAACAGGGCCGTTATAATGTAATGATTAATTTTACTTACTTTTTTTTTTTTTCACTTACTGTTTACGACTAACTAGCCAATCCAGCTGGTAACATGGCAGAAGCACCACTCAACCCATCACGACATGCGAAAAGGAAAGCAATTGGAATAGAAATGTTACATTACCCCGGCCAAGCTGCCATGTTGTCACTCTTGCTTACAATTTCTAAATTGTGGTCAACCACTGATAATAGAAACAAGTTCAGCTCAATAAAAATAACATGCAGTTTGGCCACTTTTGTCATTGTCCTTCAGAGAACTCGCTTAAATCTCTACAGTGCACTGTCAATAGGTGCTGTTTGTTAGCCTTTGGTGATCTCCCTCTGTGAACCTCAGAATCAAAGCCTAGAGACTAGTGGAGCTTGGAGATTGCTTGCTCTATAGCGCACATAGCAGACAATTGTGGAACTGTGCCTTTAGTGCTCCATTCAAGTAGCTGTTCTGCAGTTCCCTTGCAGTTTGATGTCAGCAAAATGAACAAACGCAAAACTAGCCACCCCTGGCTGTTCCAGGATCAACACTTACGAGCTTGTGATGGGACTGCTATGTTTGCAGGCACCAAGGAGCGCCGCATCCCAGTACCAACGGGTAACCCGTTTACCCTGCTGTTTGACTTTGTCTCCTGTCCCAACTACACATACGAGGTCATGGCCTGGCTTTCATTCACATTCATGACCCAGTGCTTGCCAGGTGAGAACAAGTTTTGTTCATTCATGTCAATGGCAGGGAGTGGAGCTAGGAGTTTGAACACTACAGGATGGTAGTAGCTTGAGGGTGTCTGCAGCCCAACAAGCAGTGTAGAAACAATTCATGGGAAATTGGTTTGACATTGTGCTATCAAAAGTTAACAAGTGAACAAACGCGTTAAGTAATTAAATCTGAACTAGTTGAAATGTGAAGTCTCGCACAACCAAACATTTGGGTAGGAAAAGCAAAAAGTACTACATCTGGCATATTTACAGTATAGACCACTTATAACGTAACCGCTTATAGTGCAGGACCGGATATAATACGGTCTTTTCAGACTCCCGTTAATTTTCCCATAGCACTCTATGTATACGCGTATCGCTTATAGTGCAGTTGCGGGACACGAAATACCGGTTACAGTGCGGCTGCCTGGAAGTTCGGCAGTCAACCTAGACGGCAAACGCTCCCCTCAAGCCACACATACCGTATTTACTCGAATCTAATGCGCACTTGGCGAAAAAAAATTGACCCTCGAAGGGTAAAGTCTCGCACTTTTATGTCATGAAATATGATGTATTTATTACAAGCAAGCATCTCAATCTATTTACTGCAAAACAAGCGGAGCGATACATTTCTGTGACCAGTGACCACAGTGCACCGCTTGCAACTAAAACATAGCATATTGCACTCAGGGAGCACTAAAGTGCACCCATATGTGATTAGACATAACTTTACATCCTCAAATTGTAGTTCTAATATATAAAGTAGCTATTCAGTAAAAAGCATTGCAGAGTTAAAAAAAAAAAAAAAAAACTGCAGAAACCATCTATGATGATTGTTGAAGTTGTGCGCAAGCATTCGCACAGCACATTTTATTCAACTTCCATTACAGCTGTTTGAGAGGAGCATGTCGGTGTGTCAGTTTCTCGTTTTTTGTACACAAACGCGCCGCGCGTTCGTGGAGAGCTAACCCTTCACGGGCGAGTTGTGCATGTGGATCGATGTCATGATAGCACGGTGGCAGTGGTGCTCAGTTCATTAGTTGCGCCCTAGACAGCCATCACGGGACAATGCGTGCTCAATTACGATACATGCGTCAACGCTGTCAATGGTGCCACTTGTAAGCATTGCGACGATGACTAGTACTATTGAAGCCTTCTGTTGGAGGTCTCTTGCACTTTACTTTCCTCACGCATTCTGTGCACCTTCTCAGCTGTTGGCATTTCGACAAGGATGGGTGCTTGCTTATCGCGCTTGCAGGTGCGGGTTCGATTTCTCGTAGGGGGTCAGATTTTTTTTCAATTCTTTTTTTTTTTTTTTATCGCAGTCATCGTATTGAGGCCAGGTAGACAAACCATAGTAGGTCAGTGTAGCCAAAGTAATGCTCTCGCGTTTAAAAAAAGCATTGTGAAATGCATGGAGCGGGGGCTACGATGACTGCACTACTTGCTTTTAGCTTCTACAGCCTTGCCTGCTATGTATGAAACTGAGTATACAAACTCTTCACAAGACTTGTGTCGCTAATATTCATTGCTTGTCTTTTCCACAGCTGGACTGTTCACTCTGGCCGGCTTCTACCAAATGACAATCTGGGCTCTGGGCAAGCACCGCCAGTACAAGGGAGAGTTCCCCAACTATCCGCGGCAGCGCAAGGCCATCGTACCTTTCCTAATCTGAGCGGACTCGCATCATGCATTTTTCTTTGTCCATTGTGTGTCTTCTGTTCCGTGGGTTCTTTGTGTTCTTCCATTTTTCTCCCTGGTGGTCTTTGTATGTCTGTTTAGAGCACCCATCTTGTTTAATATAATGTGCCGTACACACTGTCTTGTCTCCCTGGCGTACGCTTTTCTACTCCGACAACATTCCACTGTCCAAGTATTCAGGACCAAGAAATACTCCACCTAAAGTGGTACAGCTTTTGTTCCAGTACTTCTGTGGGAATGTCAATAAGTCTTTCTTCGTCCACAGAGCTCTATGTTGTGTACTGGCGACTCCAAGCTTAATTTTGGGTGTCTCCTGTTCTGTGGGCTCTTTGTTGTTCTTCCAGCTTTCTCCTTTGTGGTTGTCTTTGTCTGTCCATTTTGAACACTCATCTCGTTTAATATAATGTACCCACCGTCTTGTCCCACACAACATACTTTCCTACTCCAAGGAACATTCCAATGGCCAAGTATTGAGGATCAAGGAATAGTCGACCTGAGTCGTACAGTTTCTGTTCTAGTACTTCTGTGGGAATGTCAATAAAAGTCTTTCTTCATCCATAAAGCTGAATGGTGCAAGTTTGTTAGGTGACCTGTAGATGTATGAACCAAGTACACTTGGTACCAAGAATGGTACCAAGTGATACCTCTCCATGTCGAGAACATTCAGCAGCAACTAAGCATTTAATCGAGGAGTGTAATTAGTCGTAAGTGGGATGAGATGCGAGTGGCCTGTGTCACTGTCGCCACCTGCCATGCTGCCACCAAATGCTTTTTGACTTGACTGATGGTGCGAGCTGCCAGAGTTCAGGAGCGAGGAGAGCTGGGCTGCAGAAGGGAGAACCACCAGCTGTGCGTTGCCCGAGTCTTGGGTGTGTGTTCTGAAGCCGAAAACGCTGGGGGCTAATAGGCCCTGTGCCTTGCGGCAGTGTGAAAGACCAACAAGGAAACCGAGGCGAGGGGCGCATAACAGCGTCGGACGTTGAGAAAAGAAAGGGTCAATCAAGTGTCGATACTAAACGAGACAAGGTCGACATAATTGCACGTGGAATATGACGCGAATAAGATACGAAATGAATGAACAAGAAAAATAAGATTTATAATCAACATCTAGTCATCGCATCATTTGAGCGACCATGTACATTGTCCTTTTCTTAAGCATTGACACAAGCACAGGAAAAAAAAAAAAAAATGGCTAGGCATCAAACGCACAGCCTTTTGATTCTGAGCTGGATGCCTACTCAATTTAAATGCAGAATGTGTGGAATGATGCATAAGACAAGCAGACATCTTGCTTAGCATTCACAGCATTACATGATATCGTATGTAGTGCGGACAGGCTGTCGGTAGCATGCATTCAATTGTGCATGGGAGTGCTTTGCTGTGAATGATTTGGCCCAATTTTACGGTAATGAAACACATTGTGTGTAATTACAGCAGAGCTGTTTAACGTCCAGGTTGATCCCTACGGAGAAATGGTATTCGCAGTTTTGAGTGAAATGAGGAGAGGAGGTGCAGAGAGAGAAAGCAAGCCAGACAGAAAGCGAGAGAATTTAAGAAATAAATAAAAGTTCTTGGCAAGGCGGGATTCGAACCCTGGTACCCATTGTCCAAAGGCGAGAGTCATAACCACTAGGCTATACACCCACGCTTGCAGAACATGGGAACCATATGATTGCGTTGTACCGACGATTGTAACACAGCTTGCTATGGGTGAGAGAGAAAGAAATAGGGGCGGGATTGGAACCTGGGTACTCGCAATACAAAGGCGAGCGTCATACCCACTTTGCTATACACCTACACGTGCAGAACTCTGCTGTTAAATCAGATTTCACAAGCGTGGAACTGGCTTGATTTTTCGCTGGCATTCTGCCTGCTCTACTAAAGTTGTGTAACTTTATTGTTCTTGCATTCTCTGCAAATCTTGCACTGGTTCTAAAAAAAGTAAACATCCCTGTACAACAAAGTAAATGTAGCAAGGTAATACACACTTTACAACACCAGTTTTAAAAGCCACACATCTCCATCCTTTTTTCCACAGGTAAAAAGTTCAAGTAAACAAGTTAGGCCACTGCGAGTGACTGCACGTTATCAGGATTGCCAGGTTGCTGTAGGCGATATCGCAGCAACACTAAAAACGCTTAATTTAAACGTAAAGCTGCCCTTGTATGGCTTTGTGCAAAGTTGTAATTATTTGATGGGCTAGAATCATTAGGTTGATTTGCTTCAGCTAAAAATGGCTGCTGTTTTTCGTCCAGCTAACGACTCGCACTGAAGAGCAAAAGGTAACCATAGTAACAGCCTTTCAACTCAGTGTTACGGCGTCCCGTGTCTGGAGACTACTGTCACACATGATCCTCACTAATACCCTATTTTATGTTTTCTTTTGTAGCAGCGAGTCAAAGCACATTTAATTGCGAGACAAAATAAACGCCCTCCTGGCATCAGAACCGCATATTAAAAGAACACCTTGGGCCGCCCCGTAACCACTGTCAGAGTTGTGCAATTACCACAATGCAGTTATCGTAATGTAATGTGTGTAATGCAGTAGTGAGTGCTTGTTAACTATCCCCCCCCCTTTTTTTTTTACTGTTGAGTGATATTCAAGCCATCTCATTCATGTTGCGTGGTATCATAGAGATTGCGGAGCAATCAACATATTGCGACAAGTTGCTAAAGCGTTGCATCCACGTATCACTTTCTGTGGCTTACTCGAAACACAGAGACAATAAAATTGATAGGATTGTGCACTCGACATGGGCAGTCACTAATCTTACTACAGTGCAAGGACAACAGCACAATGCTAAATGTTGCTGTACTTCATCAAAAAATTCTGACCAGCTTTTACAGTCATTCTACAACCGTGGAAGAACTGGTCTTTAAAGATATACACGCTGTATGCGCACATGTAAACATGTAGGGTGTAGCAGAAGACGCGTAGTGCAATCCACGCTATCCATGGTTCAGCCAATGCCCGCCAGGTGGCGACTCTGCTTGATCTAGTGGCCAATAGGCTCAGCACTCATCTTGCGTTCTCCCTAATTCGTCCACACTGCTAACAATAACCTTGACTTTCATTCAAGGTTAATACTGAATTTCTGGGCAACTGCTCACACAAGTTTCAACAACAGAAGTCAGAGACTCGAATAACAGCACTCCTTGATCTACAATGGTAGTATGTAGACCACACTGACCCTTCTTCCTGGGGTTTTACGTGCCAAAACCAGTTCCGATTATGAGGCATGCCATAGTGGAGGGCTCCGGATTAATTTTGACCACTTGGGGTTCTTTAACATGCACTACTACACAAGCACGCGGGTGTTCTTGCATTTCACCTCCGTCGAAATGCGGCCGCTGCGACTGGGAGACCACTGACCCTAGTATTACACCTTTAGTACTTGGGATGTACTGCTCGCAACCTTCCTCCTTGGTCTTGGATATCAGGTTTGCCACAATGAACGCTTTGACCATTTAAGGATGAAAAGGAAAAGATTTTTTTACATAAAGCAATGCCACCCTAAATGTTTGTGTCAGAAAGCTAAACTTTATTAGAAAATGAGAATATATACTTGCACTGTAATGAAGGTCGGCTTCATTGCACACAGGTGGTTTTCACTGCAATGTTAGGCTTTTTTTTTTTATTTACACGCTTCAACACAATGCACTGTACCGCAAGATTGCTCTCACTAAGCGATCTTGCAAGATCGCTCTCACTAAGCGATCTTGCTGAGTAAGCTCTTCAAATCACCATGCTCTCTTTTTGACAAGACTCGAAGCATTCACTCGTCCCATGTGAATGAAGCACCTCCATATACGTGGTGCCTGGATGGAGGGGTTTTAGTCCCACGGGGGATGCCATTTTGAAATAGACTGTCAGCTATACAACTAAACAAGAAAAGTCTATTCACAACTACGCTCTTCAACAGGCTCCTTGTGCCACCTGGTGTTTAAAGCATCCACAGAGTAACGGACGAGCTCAAATCATCTTGAGGGCTGCAGGAAAAATAAAACAGCGCTGGAAGAGTTGGGCTCGCCCATCTTTATCGCAGGTATGTGCTAGAGGAGCTCAGCTCGTCATCCATACAGAAAGAGTTAAACGTTTGTAACATTTAGTACTCGAAAGAGGTGAGGGATAAGCTGAGAACATCACTAGAAATAAAGTTCTGGCTGTGACACTGGCCTCTTTCCACCTTCACACAAACAACTAGGGGTGCGATCTTGTAATGGTCCAGAAACTTAACCATTTGCTTGAACTCGCAAGATTTGTTTGAATCGTGCTTTCGTAAGTGAAAGCGTTATTTTGAGCAATCACTCGAGGGCAACCGAACAGTTCGTTTTCCAAACTTTTATATAAAGATTGCACCCCTGGGTTCGTAGTGGTCTTTGAAAACCTTGAATGTGAAACTGTCATTTTAAGGCAGTGAAAGCCCTGCAGTATCACGGAGCACTTAAAAATAATTGAATTTCGCTTTTGGCTAAGGTTTAGTGGATATTAATTGTGTATCTGACCACAAGGTTTTTGCAAGCCAAAGATCAAGAGAATCCAATACGTTTAGCATCTGTTCGCGGTAGGGAGCCGTGTTGTTTGTGATGGTTGATGTTCTTGCAAAAAAAAAGCTTAGTGAGCATTATTTTTTTTTCATTATAGGTGCAGTAAAAAAAAAAAAGCATTTACTGGATGTTTAACACTGTACTGTGCTCAAGCTGTGGGGCATCGTCAGGCATTAATTTTTGAAAATGATTTGTTAAGGATTTGAAAGTCTTCAAAAACCCTTAGAACTTTTACTACAAAAAGCTGCTACGAACCTTGCAAATGACACACTAAAGTATCGAACAGTACTTGCAATCCAGCTTGCTGTTCCTGCTCCATGCTTAAAATAAATGTTTACATGAGCACCCGAGACATACGAGCACAGTTGTGTAAAAAGAAAGACACTGACCATTTAAAAACTAGTTTAAAGTTTAAAAGAATAAATGGTCGGCATTTGGTTGCAATGTGGGAGCCTCGTTCACAGTCCAGGTGACAGCAAATTAAGAGAGAGAGAAATTTTTGTTAAAGAGAAATGCTGAAAGGTCGGCCTGAACTGTGTGTTCTTATCTGCTACTCAGCATTGGGGCAGGGGGAAGAGAAAAAAAAAAAGAGAGCGAGAAAGTGAAGCTGATGAAGAGAAAAGGCATGCATAAAATAGAAAAAGAAAAGTAACCGGAAAGACTTATTACAGCATTAAAATTATATATCCAGCTCGGTGTCTCTCAAAAATCCCTCAATGACCTTCATGGCGTGGATCTACCGAAGAGTATTCAAACCTAAAATAAGGTTTCAGAAAGTGCTTGGTTTGCAGTCAATACAAGTCTAAAAAACGGTGGCACATGTCTGCGCAACATTTTTTGCACCTACAGCATCGTCATCAGCCTATATTTATGTCCACTGCAAGACGAAGGCCTCTCCCTGTAATCTCCAAAACCCCTGTCTTGTGCTAGCCGATTCCAACTTGCACCTGCAAGTTTCCTAACTTCATCACCTCGCCTAGTTTTCTGCCGTCCTCGACTGCACTTCCCTTAATTCTCTTGGTATGCATTCTGTAACTCTAATGGCTCACCGGTTATCCATTCTATGCATTACATGGCGTGCCAAGCTCAATTTTTTTTTCTCTTAACGTCAATTGGAATATCGGCTGTCCCTGTTTTCTCTCTGATCCACACCTCTTAACGTTAAGCCTAACATGCTAGGCCTAACCTACAGTATACTGACTACAAACTTCCGCTGTCACCATTGTGAACAAGGTTTCTTTATGGGAACCAAAAACTTCTTTTGTGCTTTTTTTACACGTGTGCAGTCGATAGGATGCTGTCATTGCGATTTAGTGTCTGTGCAGCTGTTTTGAATATGCAATGATTCGAACATAGCATATGGTGGATGTGAAGGATGCACTTGCAAAGAAAAAATTTCCGGGTGCGGTGTACCGGATTTCTAGCGCCGATTGTGGCCAGGTTTACGCAGATGAGATTGGAAACTTTGCAGAAGGACTTAAGCAACAGTGTTATGATGTCAAAAAATAAATTCATCAACAAATGCACTCAATAAAGCTATTTGAATGAATGAACAAATGCTAGTGCTGAACACGCTGAAACCGTGCCCATGAGATTGACTGGGAGAATGCAGGCATCATCGGCAGCAAAAGCGGTCGGATGGTTTGTCCTTCTGGAATCATTACATATTCAAATGACTGTGCAGACGCCACATCACAGTGATGGCATCCTACCAACTCTTTATGTGCGCTTCTGCACCAGCTTTTCTAGACCTATGTTGACTACAAACTTCTGCTGTCACAATTGTGAACAAGCTAGGTTTCTTTATGAGAGCCGAAAACATCTTTTGCACTTTCTTTTAAACGTGGAAAGTTTTATGTGGTTGGTGTCTGTTTTTTTACTAAAATCTTCCATGATCATTGCCGATAGGAAGAGCTTTCGTTGAATCTTCGATTTCAAGCACACAAGACAGTGCCCATCATTTCCTACAAGACTTTCTGTTTGTGCCAATGACACTGCAGAATGAACCTGAATGATTTGGATCATGAAAGTTTAGCATAACTCTGACAGCATGCTCTTGTCCGTGAAAATGTGCAGGAGAACCAGATGGGTAATTTTTTTTATAAAATAAAGGAACGTCGGGAAACTATAAAATGGTTTATTGACTAGGCGTATCACATCTCTTGGCCTGTACAGGCTTCGTATAAGTTAAAACATATCGGTTCAGTCAATAAATAAAAAGCAAAACTTTGCTTGTGTACAAGGAAAAAAAGTGCCATTAAACATCACTGTGTGGCCCTGTTACTTCCTATTTCCAGTGTCCAAGGAGCCCACGCCGATTGATCGCCTGGAAAAAATAAAGGAAAGAAACGCAGAACACAAATCAGACATTCAAAAATAGTGTCCAAAGTGCTTTTGTCTACCACTGACAGAATTTAATGGTGCACACTGCAAGGTGCATGTTTGGAAAAAAAAAGGGGGAATGCTCAGTATACACTTTTTGACATTCAAACAGCTTGCCTAATGATATATACGAGTATTTAAATGAAAGCCCGGAGTCCCGCCCTCCTGATGCATTAATTGCAGTACAGGTTTAGCAAACTATCATCTATGACCCGATGCTTGGAAAACTGATCTGTTCGAATAAGAAAACTCTCTGATCTGTTCGTAGCTAGGCAACTCGTAGAATCTTCTTTTGAGTGGTCCTCACTCCCAGGCAGAGCCTCAACAGGTGGTGCATGTCTGCTGTAAATGCTGGAGCAGAGAATTTTGGACAGGCCACAGGGTTCCCAGATGTTGGACTCCGGGTACCAAAAGGTGTAAGGACCATCCCAGCCTGAAGCCCCCATAAAGCTGCTTATTGGCGAAGGGGGTGATTTAAATTAAGATTAAGGTGACTTAAATCCGAACATATACAGTACAACCTCGCTTATACATTCTGGAAAAAAATGCGAGAAACACTGTACTAACCGGGAGAACGTACGATCTGAAGTCACTAAACCATTTGGCAGACTCAACTGTAGCTGACATTTACATAATGCGAAGCCTTGCATGAATTGTTCTAGCACAAGACGCTGATGCACGCTCAGCTGGCGGGGCCCGAGATGCGCATTGTCATTTTTGATACTTTGGCAGGCTTACGTGTGCGCTCCTCGAATTCGTCGTGGGTCGGCAGCTTCTTCGGGCAGAAAATTCTGTGGGAAGTTTTGATGCGCCCATTTGGCGGGAATCATTGCAGCGTGAGATGTGGACGCATGTCGATCTAGTGGGGACCGAGTGGCCCGAGAGGCGCTTAGTAGTTTTCCTATTCCGTAAAGCCAGCAACGAGAAAATGAAATGAAATCCAGCTGGCAGGCAATGCCGGAATACGATGCCGCCAGAGCGAAATATGACGCTCACTTCATGCTGTGTGTAGCAGGGAACGGAGGCATGTTTGGGTTATAGACTATCAAAACCTGCAATATGCTTCCAATGGCACTATGCCACAAGCACTGTGAAACAAATAGGTGAAAATTCTTATTGCAAAAGCATTGGCGGCAATAACTGTCAATGCGACGTGCAACAGCTCGTGGGAAAATTTGCGGGTACCGGATGAGGGAACTGAATGCGTGGCTGGCAGTTTTCACGTGACACGGGCAAGCAAGTGCTGCGGGGAAGCTACGATCAAAACGGGATCGTATCAATGACGTTCTACTGTAATTGCGCAAAGAAATTTCAATTACTTTAGTTAGACCTTTGAGTTGAGAAATGTTCTGGACATTCTGGCCATTTTTTTTTACTCTAGTTTTGCAATGTGAAATGGGTCTACAGCCGGTGGACTGCATGTCAGACCAGGCATGCGAGGCGCAGCAAGCTTGCAAAAGGCACGCCTCTCGCCCACTTTATAAAACACATTTGACCTAATAAGATTGACATGTTTACAATATTCTCATATGATATCAAATAAACACACAGTTTCATATGCCATATTTACACTGTGTCAGCAGCTTTAGCTCCCTCTTCAGACTAGTTCACTGCTCTTCAATGTTCTTCTTTCTGGGGTATTACGTGCCAAAATCAGTTCTGATTATGAGGCATGCCATAGTGGAGGGCTCCGGATTAATGTTGACCACCTGGGGTTCTTTAACATGCACTCCAACGCAAGTACATGGGCGTTTTTGCATTTCGCCTCCATCGAAATGTGGCCGCCACGGCCGGGATTCAATACCGCGATCTCGTACTCAGCAGCGCAACGCCTTAGCCACTGAGTCAAGGCGGCGGGTGTTCTTCAATGTACGTAACCAACTTATGAAGCTATCAAATAACTCATAAAATTCCGCGTAGATTAACTTATAACTTGCCAACTTGGCTATTATCTCTTTCTTTTTGATCTGTAAAACAAGCTGCTGCTTCTTCACCGAAGTTATTGGCCATGTCATGCTGAATGCGCTGTTCCTCGGATCGCCAAAACCAAGCAGAGCTGTTGTATCTGGCGAGTCGAGGGGTGTCTACCTCGATTGAGAGAGTCATAGAGCCTGTGTCAAACAACAGCCACAGTCTCAACCTCATAACAGCTATTAGGATTATTCGTTAACAGAAACTATAAAGGCCCTTGGTTGCATTAGCTTCAAGAGCCCTTCTGACAAACCAGCAATAAGCCAACAATTGATCTTCACGCTGCAAGCGAAGGCTATTACAAAAAGTTGGCCTGCCTTAGCTTGCTCTTGATGGCCTCCTTCCATCCCCCTGTGCAGCAATCGCCTGCCAGCGTTCCTGGACCACACAAACCAAACAAATGCACTGAATGAAGACAAAAAATTGCTGCCCAACTGTACTCGCAGACAATTTTCTGTGGGAATGAAGTTCCCTTGAAATGAAGCGGAGTGCGCACAACTAATCGCGCTCCCTAAGATAATGTCACATTGTCATTCATGCGAGTTAAAGCTCGAGAAGAGAAAACATAGGCATCTTTTTTACAACAGCAAAACAATACGAAATATACCCCACTGAGTGTTTCCTTTTTCCCTGAGTTCTCGTTTTCCACTCCTGGACAAATGTGAAACTGCCTTACATGGAAGCTAGGCTGGTTCAGTCTTTGCTTTGACAAACCGAAAGCGCTGTCAAACTCTGCGGGACTACTTGGCACAGTAGAACACCCTCCGCCCCTGTAGCTTTCCGTTCATTGCCACACAAAGTTGGTCGAGCGCATAAGGACAAGGAGCAAGCACAAAAGTGAGTAGGGGACACACACACACAATGTCAAGCAGCCAGCCTCAGCAAGCCAACCTCTGACACTGCCCCACCTTACCTTCAAAGACCATTTGCGCGTTGACTTTTGGGAAATAGGCCCTACATGGTTGTCGGACCTTTCAAGGCATTAATTTGGTTTGTGTTAGCTCTTAGTGACGCCCTCGTCGTGATTGGCACTCGCCACCCACTCTCACCTCTACTCTCCCCCATACTCCTCGCGTGCTCGGTGGTTATAAATTACCGCTTGCTTATTGTGTGGTGAGGGCCTATTTCCATGAGCCTTTCCTTGGCTTCAAAAACGTCATGTGACTCTACACCCTAGTCTTTTTCCCTCCTCCGCGACTAAGGAGTTGCATGTTGAATTCTGCCTCCTGTCATTTTGTTGGGACAGATCCTTGACTTGAGGCCACAAACAAAAATGTAATGGTAATACTTTAATCCAGAGAGGTCAGAGCTGGACTTTCAATTAACATGAACTGCAAATATACTACCACGGTTCAAACCCCTTTCTTACAAAACATTCTTGGACATGTTTTCTACGGCAAAGGTGTGACCTGCAGCTCGACCAAGGCCCGGAAGGCAGATACAAAGTAGGGCTTTATGTCATGGCATGCAAGGTGCACGACTCCGATGCATATTGTATCAATGTAAGCTAAACCTAAACAGAAACAAAGCATTACAACATGAACATAGCATGTCGTACAAATATTAATTTTAAAGCTATTAAACAACTGGAACAATGTTAGAAACAATAAAGATGAAAATGGCAGTAAAATAAATAGCATGTGACAATAATACAGTCACTTCAAAGAAAGGCAAAAAAATGCATCTATAAAATCAGCATTAACAGAAAATGCACCATATAAAGTAGACAGATCACAGAAGGATGAAGACATGAATTAATTGAGAGTCGTCGAACAAGGGATGTTGCTGGAGTCGACATTTTGACAAGCGAGCTTATCCTTATCAGGACCACAAATTAAGTCATTGAAGCCAACATTTCGACAAGTGCACAGCTACCAACCCGAGTACACACCTTAGAATACCAAGTGTTTCGTACTCAATCCTATCTTTTCAAATGGCATTTTCTGACCGGAAATTTGTATCTTGGATACTTTAATACTTACTTTCATTTATATGTAATTGGCTTTTACACCAGCTATTGCATTATGGTATATGGGTCCTAATCTTTTGTTTTATTGATAATCTTACGGATGCAGCACAGGAAGGAAAGAGTGTGAATAGCACAAACATTTTTTTTACGTCTGCCTTGAGGACAAGTTTTTTATGGTACACATACACACTTTATTAACGGTGCTTTACCTCTAGATGCAGCAACAAACTTGGAACAGCACGAACTGACATAGCAACACAGTTTTTTACATCACACTGAACTTTTTAGCGACTTAACTGTCGCCTATTTTGCCTGCTTCAGGAAGTCGTAAAAATAAGCTTTCTCCAAGCTGGTACTCCATTGGGTGTCCTTTAACAGTCAGAAGAATTCCAAGGGCACAGTCGGAGACAAACGAGTTCAACTGTTCACCAACAGAATTATATATTTTAAATCTTGAGAAAACATTCATAAAATTGTACAACAAGCCTGAATCCGTAAACTTTACGAAAAAGCAAGGGCAGCATCTGTCAAGTTGCTGCCTTGATAAAGGCATGTACCTTTGTCAAAACGTTAAAAAAAAAAAAAACTTGGTTGCAGCAACATTCCTTGTTAGACCACTGCTCAACACTTCAAGCCTCCATCTTACTGTGAACATGTCTCGTTCGGTTTTCTTGGCAAGGCTAAATATGCACCTGCACAGTAAAACGAAAATAATCTTGACAATTTCGCCATAAGTTATCCCAAAATGATCCCTCTAGTCTGTCGTCAATGGCTAGAGCAATGCCCCACCTACATACACCAGCACGGCAGGTGAGAAAAAACTGGAACCGAGCTATAGTACCACCCCGGGAACCAGCACAAAGCTGGTTTGACAAACCACTCATCACCACTGACCTGGCCTTGCCTCCTGCTGCACCGGTTCGTTTGGGTCTGAGCCTGCAGCAGCAGCAGCAGCATTGTCCGTCCAATACACGTCTGGTACACCGAGGAGGCAGTGCATAATCTGTACGGAAGAATGAGGAGGAAATGCTAATCGGCATAAATGTGAAGTCGTTCATATTTACTGCCCTCCCCCAGTGATTACCACTTTACTACAACCTTTCTGAAATGGCGATACAGCAAACCACCACGCTTTGCAATTTCATCTTTACTTGCCTTGTAGGATTCAACTTAGTTTGAGAAATTTTCATTTTAGAGGCTATGTTCACGAGTAGCACTCAATGTGCGGTTGTGAAAAGGATAAAGCGCATCCAGGATTTCTTTCTGCCGCTCTCTTTGCATCCACTGACAACAATATTTAGCTTCTTAGTTCTATAATTACAAAGATGCAGCCTACCCACCTACCTTAAGTTAATAGTCATTTGCCACTCTCGACAGCACGGTTGTATTATGAATAAGGATGAATTAAAAGCAGCCTGACCTGGTCTCATTCTGAATTTTTGAATTAGAATACAGTCATCTGCAAAAAACCGGATTTTCGCTGGAATGCGCAGCAATATGTTGTTAATAAAAACTGAAAAGAACAGGGGCCCAGGACAGATCATTATGGAATTCCAGATTGCACCATGGAAGTGCCATAGGTCGTATCACCAGTAGTGACTGTTTGACGCCTGCAAGTAGTAGGTTCGCCTCTACCCACTGGAGCAATGAATCATTTTTGAGAATCGGTTTTTATTTTATGGGCAATTTCGGGTGCAATAACCGATCAAAAGCTTTCTCGAAATCTAGAAATATTACATCAATTTGATTGCGTGTATAGTTCATGTATGGTGGCATCCTTTGTATATACCAGCACCTGCCTGGGAACTGAATCAATTGCACCCCCGTGAGCAATAAATGAGCGAACATCTAGCTGACCCTTTGAGATATCAGAAACCTTATAGACATCAGTGAAGAAGCTGTAGAATTAAAACCAAGACTATGGAGCGAAAAAAAAAAAAAGTTTTTCTTGTATCAACACAAGATGGCAGCACTTGCTGGGCAACAGAGTCAAAAGACTGGTGCGTTTTTCAAACATACAGGCATCATCGTAATTATACAGCATCGTCCATTTAGGGACGTCAAATAGCATCATATATCCGTTAAGACCTGCGAAATATTCATTTACAACTCTATTTGCAGTTACTTTGTTGAAAAGGATAGTTAATAGAGGAAAAAAAAATGAAGACCAAAGTTGTCGTTCTTGAATTCCGTTCCCAAACTGCAACATTTTTGCAAGTACAGCCTGTGTTTGTGCAATAAAGTCCTTAAGACTGACAACTGTTCTTTCACAACACAATGTAATTCTTGTTTTTTGATAAGCACTTTAACTATGGTGCCGAGTAGTCGCCATCAAAATGCATGATGTCACAGGAACTTCCAAGACAGTGAAACCACTTAGAGCAACTGCCGGCCTTGATTGCTAGACTAAACCCACCTGTTGCTACAATCCACCACCACCATCACTGGTCTTTGATTTTTGCATAATTTCCAGCTTACCAATTATCCAACCACGATAAGACCAACCTTTCTTGGGATCTCCAAAATCCTTCGTTGGACAGGCCACTTCACTGTAAAGATGGCGCATCGTACCGCTTACAGTAGAACAGCCTAAGCATGTTCAGCAAATGAGAACCTTTATTTAACATGAATTCAGGAGCTAATTAGGGAAAGACGTCACTAATTTTCTCCTGCACACGCTGTCCGATGGAAATTGCAAGTGCAACCAACCTTGTGGCATTGAGGCACATGGCCTGCTCTGATGTGAAAATTTGTGAGCGTGTGCTCACAAATTTTGCCAGCGCTCCATTTCCATGGCTAGTTCTTACCGCTTGCTATATTTAGTGCCACCAGTTGGTGCAAGCGCAAACATCACTGCACCTAATTTTACGTTTCTTTTCCTTTGCAGGCCCCACTAGTGCTGCTCGTCAAAGGGTTTCATCTTTATAAGTGTCAACTGCCACTCACCACAACTAAGTGGTGAGTGCTACGTACACTCACAACACTGCTACTCACAATAAACACTGCTACGTGCACTCTTTGTAAAGCAACAAATGAGCCACTGGGGACCCCTAAATTATCATCATCACATCATCATTATCATCATAAGAAACATATAAAATTGGACAGGACATACAGAATCTTTCGTTATACAGGTAATTTTGTTGAAGAGACTGCACGGTGCGCAGCGACAATCTCACCAGATCCTGCAGGGGCCTGTCCCGCTCATGTACCTCGGCGGTCGGGTTGCTTTTGGAACAGCCCACCACCACGGGTGCAAACACAGTTGCCAGCTCGTCGAGAGATCGGCCATCGCCGCCAAGCGATGTGGCCGACACACTTTGCAGGTGTACCAGTAGCCTTGTCAGCACGGCGCGATTGGCAGCTGGCAACCGTCGTGTTGCGTCTAGGAGCTTCCACGCACGGTTCTCCTTATCCTCATCGCCTGTCACTACAACAACAAACAGGAACCAATGGGCTCTGTTAGACCACGTAAGTGCTCAGCTTTGGTTTGTGGCATCATAGATGGCATCATAAATGGCTTCACCAAACAGTCACAGCACTTACACTAGTCACACTGGTAAAGGCAGTGGAGCAATCAATATTTTTATTTTTGAAAAATTCGGAAGAAACAGTGTCCGAGTGCAGCACAATGCAGTGCTGTTTGTAATTTCCACTCCAACCTAAAGGTCCCAATTATTCTGTATGAACAGCTAACAAATGTAATCTGGTGAATATAGTTTCTGTAGCCCTATGACAGACAGTTATAAGAGCGACTACGGCTATGATCCACCAGCCGCAAGGTATGATGACAGACAGAATTCCTAGATGGACCCAGCATTACAGACAGACTTAAAGGAAGAACCAAAACTGTTGGTGGCCAGTTAACACAATAAAATGCTGCAGTTTGTATGCCACTGGACACTAGCAGTTTTAGTTATTCCTTTTCGACCGACTCAATGCTGGGCCCATCAAGGAATGCCATTTGTCAGAATGTCGCAGCATAAAAAGAAGCGTACACGAACCAAGGACACACGACATAACACAGTGGCGTTTCTGCACACCCTGGACAGGACCGAGCACAACCTGGACGGGGCCGATTGCACAAAGCCCACCTGCTGCAGTGGCTCAGTGGGTATGACATTATGCTGCTTCTCATGCTCACAGCTAAATGCCATAGCCACATTTCAACGGGCTGCCGCAAACACACCCGTGTACTTAGATTTAGAAGCACAGTAACGAACCTCGGGTGGTCAAAATTCATCTGGAGCACCCAATTATGCGTCCCTCATAATCGATCATGCTTAGTGAAGTTGATGTGAAGGAGGGTTGGTAGATGTCACCTGCTGTCATTGCAGATGCGCTCTGAACGCAAGTGACATAAACAGCTTGAGTGGCCAAGCATGATGGGCAGGCAAGAGCATCCCTTACCAGCAGCCTCGGCAAATAACGGCCAGAGTGACTTGGTGATAATGGTTTCCCGCAGGGCAGCCAGGAATTTCATCAGAGCTCCACACACCACTGGCAAGCTGTGACCACTCTGGACAGGCAAAAGACAAAAGCAACGCAAATAGTCTGAAATATTAGCAGTGAACTTACAACCTTAATTTATAATTGTGGACTGTCCCCAGCATATATCATATTTAAAATACATATAATTTCTGGTGGCTCAGTTTGTTCATCATAAATGGTGACCAGCAGCATAAATGGATGGCCCTGAGTTTGTCTTGGATTTATTATAGTGTTCATGGCAATCTTTACGTAGTTTTCTTTTCACTTCTGTTTCCTTTTGCACATCCGATCTGGAGAGACACAAAGCTTCTGCATGTGTTCTTAGATTCTTAAACTAAAAATACCAGTTGAAAACTCGGCATTAGTCAGAATTCTTCTGTATGAACAATTGATAAACATGATCTGGTAATTATGGCAATCAAAAAAAGGCTTAAGCAAACAAAACAAAACACGGTGTTGTTCCTGCAAAACCTAGTCCCACCTTGATGCATCCTTTTATGTCCAGTCTGTTTGCACAGCTTGTCGCTGTTCACTGCATTACTTTACAAGCTGTCAAAATGTGTGTCTGGGTAACTTGAAACATTTAGTTGACAGTGGCAGTGATGGAAGCGACTTTTTACTTTTTGGAGCAGATTTTGGAGCTGGAAAAATGCCACTTTGGTGCAGCCATAATCTTTTTGGAGCAGAAAAAATGCTAGTTTGGAGCAGCTAATGGTGTTTTTGGAGGAGATGGCAAAATATTCCAAACGACTCTTGGAGTTAGAAGCATCACCGAAGCGTCTCATAAATATTAACAATATTCAACGAAAATTGCAATAAACAAACAATTAAAAGATGGATTGTTGTCGAACGCGCAGAAAAATCAGCTACATATTTAATATACCAGTACTTGTGGCAGAAATGAGATCAAACCAGTAAAGCTGATCACCACATTACAGAAGTAACCACTGTCATATATAACCGTTGCAAAGCAGCAGTTGATAAATGGTATGAGATCGAAGTAATCTCAGTCACTTTCACATTTCACCAAAACAGTCTGCACGTCAAGTTTAAAAATACAGCTAAATGAGCTATATATTTAAAATGCCAGTTTTGTGGCATAAACGAGATCAAAGCCAATAAAGCTGAGCATCACAATGTAAATGTAATCAGTCACATATCACAGTTGCTACAGCAGCATTTAGTAATCAGTATGATATCGAATTTCCCAATGCCGTTTCAGAGCAGGTTCGGAGCAGTTACTAAGCGAAAATGTCAGTTTGGAGCAAAATGTAGCAGCACCTCCATCCTTGCAGTGGTGGTGGCAAACGAACAGGGTATTGGTGACAGCTTTGTGGTGGGCTCATGAAAAGGCATATGCTGAGACAATACATGCTTAACATACAAGCTGAGAGCTGGAAGATCCCATAACGTCTGCTGCTGCAAATTGTTTTCAATTAGGACAATGCCTCCGACATCCTGTTAACAGAATGTCCTTAAGCACTTACAAGAGCAGGCAATTCTCGACCACTCAACAACCGTCCAAGCAGCGCATCCACTTCCTCAGGTGGCGCTGCTGAACCGTAGAGCGGCCCCCTCTCTTGGAGGCATCTCCGCTCCACCTCCCGAATACAGTGCACCACCAGGGGTGGCACAAACGGTGGCTCGGAGGGTGCATAGTCGGTCAGGACACCCGCCATGCTGCTCTTTGCTGCTGCGCTGTCACTTGCACCTCTGGCCTCCGGAGGTGGTGCTCTAAGGCCACAGGGAAGTGGAACCTGTGCAAGATGGAGCAAAGGGATCAGGCTCTTGTGCCAAGTCCCTCCCTTGAAATGGCTAAGCAAAGGCCCATTGTTTTTTGTTAAAGGTGTACTGACAAGATATTTCCGACTCTTCATTTCTTCAGGTTAAACGAAGGTCTTAGACCTCTCAACCTTCAGAAAAATATACTGGCAAGCCTCAGAGTGTGACAAATAATTTAATATCCGCTCTTGTTGAATTTGTTTCTCTATGTTCGGATTTTACAACGGAACCTCAAAACGACGGCGGAAATTCGCCTAAAGTGTCCCTATAATTGCTATTGTACTGAAATGTACTCTTCTTTTATGGGTAATACACATTTCATTGCCGCACACTTGCGAGCCTATTTGTGACTACTTTCACTATTCTAATGGCACCGAGAAGCCACAATTTCTGCGGTAACGTAGTTTGGTTCAGAAATAAAACGAAGTCCTAAACTCCTTTTCTTACGCTTTGCAGGGAAAGACGCAGGTGACATTATAATGTTTATTCAATTCTGCAAAGTTTCTCTGCACCTATTAACGGCGACACTCCACCTAGGCCTTCGAATCCCCGAGGTACAGCTCTGCACCCTGCACCCCCGTGCTCGATTGCACGGGGTGCAAGGCAAGATGCCGCCGCGGTGCACTGCACCCTTGAACCTTGTAGTGAGTGGGTGCAGCTTGGTGACCATAACTGGCACCACCTGCACCTTTTCGTTTGTGGTGCCGTGCACCTTTCCTGAATCGAACAGACCTACAGTTGCGCGCATGATGGCGTTGCACTCACAAGGCTCTTGCACTCCGGGTGGCAGACGATGCCGCAGGCACCGCACTGGAAGGAGGCCTTGTAGAAACGAATGCGTTTGTCGCACCCGACGCAGTTTTCGGGGTTGATGGCGGGCCGACTGGTGAAGGCGTGCGGCTGTTGCTGCTGGAATGCGTCGGGAACAGGGGTGCTGCGCTTCTGGGGCCCCAGGTGTTCCAGCCTCGAGACGAAGCCCGATTCTTCCTCCAGGCCGCTCTCGTCCAGCACACGGTTTGACGAAGGCACAGCTGAACGTGTGACGAATTGGAAAATGACAGGCTTGAAGAGCCAGCACAAAGAGAGTAGCTCACAGTACAAAGGAAATAAAATGAAGACAGGAAGAAGTGCATGCGCTTGGACAGGACATGCGCAGTAGAAAGTTGCACCCCCAAACTGGCAGCCCAACATTTGGGAAAAAAAGAAAGAATTAAGTGAGCGCTGCTGCAGCTTGCCTGCACTTGGAATCTGAGTGCATGGTGTGAGGTGTCTTTGGACATTTTCCTGAAAAACTCTAACATCACAGACACACCTGTAGCCATGGATGGCACCCGCCGCGGTGGCTCAGTTAGCTAAGGCGTTGCGCTGCTGAGCACGAGGTTGCGGGATCGAATCCCGGCCGCAGCGGCCGCATTTTGGTGGAGGCGAAATGAAAAAATGCCCGTGTGCTTGCGTTGTAGTGCATGTTAAAGAACCCCAGGTGGTCAAAATTAATCCGGAGCCCTCCACTACGGCGTGCCTCATAATCAGAACTGGTTTCGGCATGTAAAACCCCAGAAAGAAGAAGAAGCCATGGATGGCACAGAGGATGACTACATCTCGCACAGCAAATTTCGGAAACTAACACGTCCCACAACCATCCTCGGTCATGGCAGTGGACCTCACAGATGCTTGGACAGAAACACGACACAGTGCCTCCATAAACAACATCACCTAAATTTTTCAGATGCCACAAAGACAGCTTCACTAACCATGGCCTCCGAACTGCAGCCAGTTTTGTCCCACTCGAACTGTAAAATTGCGTGATGCATTTTGTCCTTCTGCGATAAGCACCTTTACCTATCTGTTTCACAGCATGTGTGGTGTACTGCCAATGGAAGCGCACTGCATGTGCTTAATAGGCGATAACCCATACACACAGCGGTTCCCCATTGCAGGCGTCGCTAAGCGAGTGCCATGTTTTGATCAGGTGGCACCATATTCCGGTTGTCGATTTCGTTTCGGTCTCCTGTCACTGTCATAAAACACCTACGCAAGAGGAAAACAACAAAGCACGTATCGATCTGCTCGAGCCCCACCATTCGACGTGTGTTGGCATCTCGTGGCCACGATTCTCACAGTGTTGGCATGTCAAAATACCCCTCCCGATGAAGCTGCTGACCCAGGCCTAATTCGAGCAGTGCAAACGTAAGCTTGCCGAAGCGGAAAAAACCGACAACGCAGCTCTGGCACCTTGGGCTCCACCAACTCGGCCCGCGTCAGCGTCTCGTGCTGCAACGCTTCGCATGACCTAGACGTCAGCTACAGTTGAGTCTGCCAAATGTTTTAGTGAATTTGGGTCGTATGTTTGCATGGTGAGCTCGTTCTTCCTCGTTAATTTCTTTTTTTTTTTCAGTACGTATAAACGAGGTCTTAATGTATAGCATAAGCGCACTGTAGGACGAAGGCCTTTCTCAGAGACCTTAACTTTGTGCTTGCTTGCATAACCCTAGTTCTCGGACCCAGTCACAGGCACATGGATAGACATACGAATCCACACAAATTTGATTAGCCATGCAGCCTTACACATCGCCTTCTCCGTGGCTTTCTGGGGAGTGCCGAATAAGTAGGGCTGGCCCACTGCGACTGCGCCGAAATCGCTGGTGAGACGAGCTGCTGCTGCTGATGCTGCCTTCCATCTGGGATGTGACTGTTGCTACGTAGCCAGGCTCCCCCGCCACCACAGTCATGGTCGTGGCAAACACCTCGCCACGCCCACTGGTCTCGTGGGAACTGCCGCGAGTGCTTGTCCTCTGGGAACCAGAGAGCTGCAAGCGAGGAAGAGAGAGAGAAAGATGCAGTAAAAACTGAAACTGAAGCTGCTTGTGGTGACCCGTGTTGAAGCAAGTGGGCTAGCCAAGTGACCAAAGCTTAGTGCCATGAGAGTTTCATTCAGTCTCAATAACTTAATGCTCTTATTGTGTGGCTTTGTTATTATGTTTCTGTTGCGAGTAAAATTTTTCAGTTAATTCGATCCCGGCCACAGGTCCTGGCTGGTGCCTGTGCATTTCTATGGGCCCAAACTTTCGTTATTTCGATCCTAAAATTGGCTTTGGCCGGATAATTTGAACTTGACCAGTCAGCACGCACATGCCTGACCTCTATGGTGACCCAAATAGTGACCCCTTTAATGGGGTCACTATTGTCTCGGTGGAGCTTACAGTCACTTCTGTCTCGGTGGAGCTTACGGGACAGTGAATGTGTTGAGCACACGTCATCTCCCGTCGAAAGCGGCAATTTTTGGACCTGCCCTAGGAAATTTTCAAGTGATAACCGTAGCTCACAATGTTTGATTACGGTATTTACCCGATTCTAACATGCAGCTTTTTGTTGTTGTTTTTTTCAAGAAAATCGGGCTGAAAATTGCCTGTACGGTGCAATTGGAGATGATACCAAAGCCACCTTTGCGACGTTCGTGTGCTTTACTGCATAACATGGATGTATTGCGAAAAAGCCGACTTTCAAAACTGTGCAGCGAAGCTGACCTTAGGAAACTGGCTGCCATTGTGCAACACGTATTAGACCCTTGGCTATTTTTCTTGCTAAAGAATCGGGTGCACATTACATGTCTACTTTGTTTGGGAGCTTTAATGTCATTTCTACATCAGTTTTCTACTTTGGACACATAGAAAGTGGGCTAGTGTTTGATTCGGGGCATATTAAAATAAGGAATATACTGCCAAATGAATCACCAGTGTGTTCTGGCGTTTTCTCTGCTTCTTCTTCAATTTGATCTGACGGTAATTTTATCAATTCAGTCAGTCCCGTGAGGGTCGAATTAACGGAAGTTAACTGCACAGCACATGATGCTTGAATAATATTGTTCTTTCCAGTAAGAAGGGCCAGTCAATCAGTTTGTATGCGTGCAGATAGATTGTTGTGGTACATTCTAGAATTTAATACCTCGTCACCACATGCGTCCTGAAGATTCGGTAAAGCTTGTATGAAAGTGTTTTGACGCAAGCACCAACATTTGGTACATTGACCGCCGACTGCACTTCCTGCTATCGCTGCCACCAGCAAAAGTTCACCTAATAAACTATGTCCTTTTGTCACTGCCTTCCTGCTTGACTGTCAGTGCACCTTAACACGTCCGTGACGTATAGAGTAGAATCTCAACAATACATATTTCTCGCGAGCTCTCAATCATCATCATCAGCCTTTTTTTTATGTCCACTGCAGGACGAAGGCCTCTCCCTACGATCTCCAGTGACCCCTGTCTTGCGCTGGCTGATTCTAATTTCTACCTGCAAATTTCCTAATTTCAATATATACATATAATCTCAAATTCGCATGATGCATAATGAATGTTTGCAAACAAAATATACAAGCCACATCGTGTGACTTCAGGCTGAGCAGCATGACTCTTACTGCACACCCAGTGTTACAAACATCTGAACAAGTAAATCTTGTTGGCATCCACCAGAGCGACGTAGTGCTCAGATCTCGTATATGCGTGTTTTACACAAAGAGAGGACAGGAGAGAACTTATAGGCAAAGAGCGTCAGCTTGAACTGCATTCCTGAGCTTTAACACCCGGTGAGCTCAACTGCCAAGTGACTAAGCCCTGCAGGAAAGCCTCAAATTGACTGAGTATCAATTTACTCGTATTTCATTCTGTGTATCCTCCAGCATCAATGGCAATGCCTCACTTACAGCTAGCAACATTTATCCTCATGTACTGCAGCAATTGTCCTACTACTCTATTCACATGATGCTTCTGCCGAGGGTATAGAGCTTCCTACTGAAATTACTAGAGTGAATGCCAAGAACAATGCATACAAAAGCTTCCATTTGTATAATAGTATCAATAAAAAGTAGAGCAGTGAACTCTGGCATTGCAATCATTCTACTAACATGAGAACGATAGTACATAGATTTGCTTGATCTTCACGCTTGTGGCTTCAAATGTTCTTGCAGTTTGACTTACTGCACTTTATCTGCAGTCATAGGCCGAAATTTCGCAGCAATTTTTTTAAACGCAGAAAACAATTACATTGTGCACACATGCAGAATCATTGCAAACTATCGCAGTTATCACTTCTTATTTCGTTGAAAATTCACAATTCACGAAGTCACAGAGCCATTTGAAGTCACGATGACGAAGCTTAGGCATACCCATGTACTAAACATTCTTGCCATGCTGTCTGAACTGCCATGCTCGCAGCTTCCATACACGCTAGCGACTAGAGATACCTCTAGTAGTTTCTCAAAGAAACTTTATGTCTGAGGCAGCCATGTTCGCGACAGAAATGTACAAACCTCAAAGTGGACTTTGGCAGGAGCAGGGCCAAGCCCAGAAGAACATCGTTCAGCAGCAGTATGCTTAGAAGGGAGGGGTCCAGGTTTAGAGGGAACCGATCCGCAATGGCTAGGCCCAGTGCTGGCAGACCCAGCGGGACCCCACGGAAGAGGGACCGGGCCTGGAGGAGTAGACCCAGTGGAAACAAATAGAGCACGGGCAGATCCGGTACGGACGGATCTGGCATTGACAAATCCGGCACGTAAAGCAGATGTGGCAGGAACACGTGCTGCAGAAGAGACAGCGTCGGAAGGATCCGGTTCCAGAGGTACAGAGCTGGAGAGGACATGCCCAGGGGGAGTAGAGTAAATAGGAGCAGCTCCAGGAGGGACTGGCTTAAAGGAGAGTCGTCCAGGAGTGGCATGCCCAGAAGAGGTAACTCCAGAGGAGACAGCCCTAGAAGTGACAGTACCAGAAGGGATAACTCCAGAAGAGACTGGTGCCATTGGTACAGATCCGTGCGAGGCTAGTCTATTAGTGACAAATCCAGAAGAGGTAACACCAGAGGACACAGCTCCAGAAGTGACAGCTCGAGAAGAAATAGCTGCAGAAGGGTCTGGTACTACTGGTACTGATCCAGATAGGGCTGGTCCAGGAGTGACAGAGGCAGAAGTAACAACACCAGAGAAGACAGCTCCAGAAGAGACAGCTTCAGAAGAGAGAGCCTTAGAAGCGACCAGTACCACTGGTACAGATTGAGGCGGGGCTGGTCCTGGAGCAACAGATTCAGTAGGGACAGCTCCAGAAGGGGCTCGTGCCGTTGGTACGGTTACAGGCAGGGCGGGTCTAGCAGGAACAGATGCAGCAGCAGTAGCTCCAGAATATAGTGGCCCAAGAGAGACTGGCCGAAAAGAGACAGATCCAGCAGGCTCAGCTCCTGAAAGAGCTTGCCCAGAAGAGAGGTGCCTCGGTCCTGCCACAGGAAGTGGAGACTGTGTCGCCTGCATACCAAGCAGCATGTGGCGAGCATCCCTGCTAATCTCCCTCGATGCAATGTCTTCACTGTGATGCGCCAGGCTTGAGAAGGTGGTGCTTGTTGGGGACAGCACAGACTGCACTGACTTGTCGGCCACGGTGCTGCGGAGCAAAAAAGTACAACTGAGCTTCCAAGCTACTTTTGTCTCATGGTCACACATGCACTAATTTCTCAGCAGCTACACGCTACAGATTTCTAAAATAATTATCACTACGTGGCAAAACAAACTGGAAATGCACAACTGTATAATGTTTGGCAGATGACAGAGATGCTGTTCAGCAATTCTATCATCTGCTGCTGTCGTCCTGTTGTCTACACTACTTAGCAGAGGAATTAGATGAACCACTTTTTCATTGTGTAAAACTGTGTAAGACCATTCAGCACTAATGCACTGCAAGCTTTGGGGATACATCTAGACATTCCTTAACTTATGACCAAGCTATACAGCAATGTTTGAGTTATTTTCAACGTATAGGGCTCTTCGAAGAGGAATTAAAGAGAAAAATAATTTGAGCTATATTGTATTGTTAAACTACCTTTCTAAAAAAAGAAAGCACTTTTACCATGCAAAGAGACCTGGTAAGCTAAAGAAAGACAGAAACAAAAGGCGGGTGACCCCATCATCTTGAAGTTACCGCACCAGCTTGAAGTGAGGCAATTGATTTCGACAGCAGCTCATCGGGCCGAGTTACCGTATTTTCCGGTGTATCAGACGCATTTTTTCCCCCAGAAATTTTCGTCGGTGTGTCTTAAAGAACGGTGCGACTTATGCACTTTTTTTTCAAGAAAAACTGCCGTCAAAATCAGATTCGATGTTATGGCCACGCGAAGCGCGCTGGTTGACTTGACTGCTACGAGTTCTGTGCGCGCTATTGAGGTGCTGGGTTCTTCTTGTGATCGAGTTTCCGAGCGCCGTGCAAGAAGGACGGAGCAGCAACTTAAGTGGCGGCAGGCCGACCACGAATCAACCGACCCCGAAGTTGTCGCATCTGCAGATTGCTGTCAAGATACGGCGTGCGCCACTGTGCAAACGATGCAGTTGCTACCAAAGTACAAGCCGCCCCCCCCCTACCTTTCGCGCTGCCTTCCCACTTTCCTCCCTTGTGCGCGATTGGGCTCACCCTCACACGCTTTTACTCGTTCATACAGCATACGGCGAGCAGGGACGATGTTATCGCCCTTGGACTTTATACGGAACATCGCGGCTGCCACAACGGCAGAAATGCGCCTGGAGTGGAAATATATGGCACCCATACGGTTGCGCGTGACCCGCGTTCACGGAGTGAAATGTCACTGTAATTTTTTTTTTATCGCGAACCGAACAAACAGCTGCATCTTATACACCAGTGCGACTTACAGAACCAGAAAATACGATAAATTTTGTATTGGTAGAGGAGAACTACATTGTGTTCCAATAGCACCAATGACTGAATTCATTAGTTTCAAGAATGTTTACAAAGTCTACAAGAAAATAACTTGAAATATGTTACGTCACACAGATGTACCGGCGCTAAGGTTTCCATGCGGAATTGAAACAATACAATAAATTACCATTATTTTTTTCTTCTAATAATCAACCTATGACCGCAGAATTATGTAAATGAAGTTTTGAAATAGTATCTTCTCAACCTAACTGATTCAATGTTTCTCTTCAGTGCCCCTTTAGACTGGTGGTATTGCAGGACTGTTCAGTTTCAGAGGAACATATTGTGAGGGAGTATTACAGCATAAAATGATGTTATGGGGTTCAATGTCCCGAAACAACTCAAACAAGAGACACCGTAGTAAGGGACTCCAGGCCAATTTCGACATCTTGGTGCTCTTTTATCTGCACACAAAAAATGTCACATGAATGTTTTCTCTTTGTGCACTTATCAGGGCCGCCGCAGGTGGGAATTGAACCAGCAACCATTGTGCTCGGCAGCAGAATGCAATAGCTACTGAGTCAGTGCTACAGGCACAGCTTACTAAAAGATTCAACAGTAGTAGCAACACCTTTGGTCTCTCAGAGGAATCAGATTATTTAGAAAGTGGACCTTCATTTCTCTAGACTACTTTCACCTGTTCTACATGGCTACTCCATTGCTAAACCACCTAGCATGAGTCACAACACTCTTATACATTCGATCTGAACAAGCCCTTCGCCTTTTTCGCATTTAAGTTCAGTAGCTAGCCCACAAGAAATACAGAGCAACGGCTGAATCACATTTCAGTTTCAATTTCATTTTACTTTCCCTTGGGGGCTCTCCAGGTGAGAAAATCTATTCGTACTTGCTACTGGACTAGATGGTACATACTTTATGCAATGAAAAAGACGCAATAACAAGTAAGGAAACGACATGACGGGAAAAAACATCACTCGCAACTAACACAAATTCTTCGCCTGTTTCTTGGAATAGGCATGCATTTTGACAATTCAAAGTCTATTGCTATCTGGTCTGTTATCTGTGTGCAAATGGCTTACCTCACAAGATTATCCTGACTTAGGACGTTCTTCAAGATTCTGACCATGTGGTGCTCCCTGTTATGAAAGCCTTGGCCAAAGACGCAGTAGCGGACTTGGTCCAGCTGTGCTTGCTGTACAATGCAGAAGAGAGGAGGTATATAAAGCGGGGGAGCTGCGGATATCAATCAACCAACCAATCAATCAATCAACTGATTGGAGAGAGCCTCACACTTATCTCACAGCATCTTACACACCTTTCCGTTGAGGCGTGGGAAGACTTCCTCTCTGGACCATTCTGAGTGCAATACAAATCGCATGTGCTGCCACTGTTTCTAGTGATTTCAAATAGGTGCTCAGGTGGGCTCACAAAACTGCTGAAGGCATTGTGGCGATTCCCAGAGACCTCTTACAGGAAAGGCCTAGACTGCCATATTTTAGAACTCTTTTTGCCAACTGCATGGCATACGGTAAAGGTGAAGTGTTCAGTCTAAAGGTAAGACATGCTGTGTCATGTTTAAAAAAATAGATACTACAGCATATGAGGTGTAGGATTTGTTCTCCAGTTCTCTCTCCGTCCCAATGTTCACACATAATACCATATATAGCATTAGGAAAAAAAGAAAAAGTAATTGAATTATAGTCAGTGTTTCTGTGCAAAAGAAAAGTACTCGATCAGTTAACCACTATCAGAAAAAGTAACTGATTGCAAGTAATTAATTACATGAAATTCATTACATTCAAGTCTGGTTATGGCAAACTTATAAGGGCAGATTTTCTTGTGCCGAATGAGCACCATTGCCACGGTATTTGAGCAGAAAGTTTATGGACAAAAGGAGTGGCCACGTATTATCAGGTGAAATAGCGCAAACTCTTTCCACATTACTGCACCGATGTCAACTCACCAGGGCTTCCAGGCGAGCTTCACATTTCAGTTTTCTCTGGACCTCCTTTTCAAGCACATCCCTGGGAAAAATAAATCTGAATATCACTGCCATGCCAAGACTGTATGCACACATACATCTGAAGCACAGTAATGACTTGCGATGCTGTAAGCATTAATAACCCCATTCTGCAATAAACTATTTCACTGGGAGCAAAGAGTTTCAGCTACAATGAACTGTGCCTAGTTTAAGATGCACCAAGTGCAGCATGGCTTCAAACACAAAAAAGGAGACTCATCATGTCATGAAAACCTATCGTGGTGGTCTTGGTACCAGATATTACTGATGCATACACACAAATCATGACTGTGCTACCAATAGATTAGTCATCCAGCATTCAACAGGACAAGAGGAGAGAGCATGTCCCCCTGTGAACAATTTGAAGGGCCGCATCTTTGAAGCCACATTTTCATGTAGGCGATCGCTGATCTATATTCCCATTTGCCCAATGCAACTGATTGTGCGTGAGCAAAATGTTGCATAAAACCTGCATGTGACACTCAACAAAATGACAAGCACGCTTCTTAGAACAGGGCTGGTCATGTTTTGTTCTTGGTTTACTCTCCTGCATAATCCATCAAGCTTGTTAGGGGTGCTAAAAAATTCCATTTGCTCCAGGCATCACAGCAAATTTTATTAGGTTGTGGGATATGTGGTGCACATGGGAGATAACAGCAATCCTTGATGGCTGTTTGTTTTTTTACCATTATTAATTACACTCACTAATGCAAGTACACTGCTGCATAGGATGTCGGTCAGATAGCCAGCACGTTTTAGCCTGTCAACTTGCGCTTCATGAAAAGCGTTGTTCCACAAAGCGTTCGAACAAGTGCTTAGAGCAGCTTCTAAACATGCTTTTTTGTGATGCTTCGTGTCCTGTGTTGCACTGTACAATTTCTGCTGTATAACGAAATATGTACCAAACAATTCAAATGAACATGCTGTTTCATTGTACCTTGTGTAATGCAGCTTTGCTTGCAACTCCGAGTTCATCAGAACCAGAGACTCATTGTCTTCCGTGAGTCTGCTGCAACACTTTTCTGCTGCTTCCCATCGCTGCCGGCACACTTCCTGGTTTCTCACAAAATCTAACATTGCTACAGAAAGGGGGGAAAAAAATTAAGCAGTGATGCGAAAGAAGACCTGTATTAGCCGACATAAGATGACCCTGTTATGTTTGACAAACATCAGATAAGTGCTTGACAATGAGATCCTGTCATACATACACCGGATGTGCAACTGAAATTATTATAAAATGATGCGCTAAATCAATGTTTGCCGCACTGAGTGTTTCTGGACAGTTTACAAGTTTCCCCACTGCTCCGTTGATGCATTTTAGCAGAACTTATTTTTGGGCTAGTTGGTCCTTACTTAAAGCAATCACCGTAACAAGACACACAAGCAGGGTTACAGGACAAACTGTTACACATGTGTTCATATTTTTAACACTGCAGTTATTGCTTTAAGATCTTTAAGATGCATTTTACATCCACTACTTGTCGCACTTCACATTCAACCTGCTTCTTTGTTATGTACAGTACGGTCTACTCATAAAGGGAACACCAATTTAGTATTCAATCTTGTATAACTTTGTGAAGTCCTCACATTATTAAATAACTACTGACAAACATTTTTGAAGTAGTAGAGAATCTGCCCTATGTTTCTCACAAGTAAAGGATGATCACTTAGCAAGTATAAACATTTAGAAACACGTATATAAGATATTTTAGTTTGATACTGCAGTTAGCCTCAAAATTCTGGATATGGATCGACATTACTGTGACATCTGGACATTAGAGCAAAGTGTGCTGATGATGGACAGCAATAAAAAATATAGGTATGATGGCATTGCTAAAAGAAAGAGAGAGAGAGAGAGAGAGAGAAAAGAAGAGGGTAATCAAGCTCTACTGCTATACGAGTTTGTGCTAGCTGCACTTCCCAGAAATAATGGTGATCAAGTTATAATTTTCCTTGACGTGGATTGCTGTTTGGGCTTTCTGGCATTAAGGATGCATATGAAATCCTGAAATCTGATTATTTTTTTTTTTTTAGGCTAGCTGTCAGCAGCTTGTGGCAGAAAGTGCAAATCTGGCAAAATTTGTCTAAATGCAGAGCAAAGGTGTTCAGACAGAAGCTGTGGGGACGTGTATAAATGGATAACATGCAACCTTTGAGGCCATGAAACAATTGCGAAGCTGACGAATAAACAGCACTTCGCTGTTACTTTGAAGTCTCACCAGGTCTCCTAAGGAGCTTTCAACACTACAGCTATGAGACAATAATCTTAGAGTTAGAAATTGTGGACATTGCTCGCAGTGATAATAACCCGGCCATACAAGGCACTTACAAAAAAAAAAAAAAAAAAAAAAAAAAAAAAAAAAAAAAAAAGATACAGTCAATTCTACAAATTGACAGTACTCTATAGGCTTGGGCGGCGTATGCTAGTAGCCAGTTTACTCATGTGATGCGTTTTGAAGGCTCATAAGCAAGGAAACAAAACCTGAAGAAACGTTATCATCGCCTGTACCTTCATATACAAGCATATCTAGGCAAGTATTTCGCTTAATTAGCCAATCTAAACAATAAAATAGGAGCTTTTGCCCATGGTATACATACCCACAAGGGGGACTGGCCACACAATACAGAAATTAAATCAAACAAACGTGCACGGTTAGCATAACAAGGCACAGGATACTCACTGCTCAATACTTCGTCGTCATCGCCAGTGAACTTGCGACAGAAATCGTCGAACTGCGCGGTCACGGACAACTTTGGCATGTCCTTGTGATTCATTGTGGTTTCGAAATTCTGCTAAGGGGCAAAAAATGCGAAGGCATCAGTTGTTTCGGCGACCCGGGACATCAAGTGACATGCGGCAAGCACCATGGAAGTTTCGTTTTAGCGCCGAACGCGGAGAGCAACTTACCTAAATTTAATTAAGTTAATCCGAAATTCGGTTGGCCAATACAGCGTATGCAGTACCTCAATCGCAACTTTCACTGGCTTGAGCGTACTGAAGAGTTTGCAGCATGTCCATTCAAATGCCTCCTTTCCGTACCAGGAGAGTCTGCAGACCGTTGGACAAGCACATGTGAAGGCGACGCTGGCGACAAATTATGGACACTGCACCTACTCTACGGTATTTTTTATTTCTCTATGGTACGGTTACCAACATTGCCTACTACGACCTACACTCATGTCAAACACCTCCCGTACGGCAAAAATTTAAATTATTTATCCCCACGTTCAAACAAGCACGTGCGTAGTCTTCAAAACAACGATAACGAAACCGAAAGTAGTGGGTGGGTGCGTGAGAAGACTGCGATTCAAAATGGCCGCCTTCACGGTGACCCGTGTTGCGTTGCCGGCGTCGAAAATACGCTCAAATTATTTAACAGCAGCGTTAAAACTAGCACGGCGACTGTGTTCCGTTCAGGCGGACGTCAGCGATGCGTCGAAACAGCGGGCAGCGCTGACGGAAGAATACGTAAAGGCTCACTTTGAAGGTTCTGACACCGACACACTCGTCGAGGTGACCCAAAGCATGGCAGTCTACGATGATTTTGTGACGCCCGAAGAAGAGACCACGCTGATCGCCGAAATTGAACCGCAGTACAAGAGGCTGCGGTACGAAAGCAGCCACTGGGACGATGTTAGTAGACGAAAAGTCGCAGCTTTCCTCCGGCTTACTTCTTTTCCAGCGGAGCGTAATGACGACGTTCAGTGCGACTCGACGTCCAGTTTGCTCGTCGGATCGTTTTTAGCTAGCAGTGTGAATTAAGGCAAAAACGTGTTTAAATTACTGGCAGTTTACTCTGGAAAGGTGCTGGGATAGTAGGAGCTGCCTCGAAAGTGTTGGCAGGATGATTGGCTGTTCGTTCTCCAAGAAATGGGTGGTGTTTGGGCCAGGATGTTCGCCCACTGTACCATTGTAATGGCTTACTGCAGAACGTCTTGTACAAAAAAGACTATTCAGAACTAGGCGTTACGTAACTAGCGCTGTAGTTTTGGCAATGACAGATTTCGTACGCCCTTGTTTTCGTATGCCCAGCAGAGTAACACGCTTCAGAGCTAAGCGTTGCGCAAATACAAACGTTTGCCGTGACATCTGATATTTGGTGTTGTTCGTTTATTATGCCCCTCTTTATTATTTGCAGGCAATTCACGGTTACCGGGAGATCGAGCGGAACACATGGTCCCCTCCATGTGAAGCCATATTGGGGCGAATTAGGGCGCTTGCGTTCACTCCCGAAGTGAACCAGATTCAGCACGTACACTGTCTCGATCTTCTCGAAGACGGCCACATCAAACCACACGTGGACAGTGTTCGGGTGAGGGCGTTTTGTGGTTGTTTACATTTGTCAGCACAGTTTACTAGGCTTCTAAGCAAGTAAAATATTGGGGGGTATATATGACATATTACTTTTTCTGGCTATTAACAGGCCCAATTCTAGTCTCCTATACTGTTTAACGTGTGTGTGGACTACTCTTCTAGCCTCTTTTAGCTGTTGTCTACTTGTTTCCTCTTGAAGCACTTGGTGTCAGGCGACACGCAAGTTTCATGAGGTTTTAGAAAGTGCACTTTTTCACTACTAATCACAGTGGCCCACAATGTTGTGAAGTGAATTTGCCCTTGATGGCAAGGTAAAAAATGACTAGATGGTTTAGTGTTTGAATCTTGAATTTTCTCAGCGTGTACACTGTACCTATATTACATTTCATACCAGTGGCGCACCGACGGGGGGGGGGATTCGGGGGTTGTAACCCCCCCCCGAGGCCGACTTAACCCCCCCTTTTGTTTAACCCCTTTTCTTTCCTTGCGCATTTGAGTAGCCTACTGCAACTAAGATGTAAGACGCGCAATCGTCTGCACACTCGCAAAAAGCGCATTTTTTTTTTGACAATTTCCCGTGAAGAAATTGAAATTAGTGCTGTTTAGATGGCATTGGCAAACTGTCAACCCCCCCGCCCCTGGAAGAGATCCTGGGTGCGCTACTGTTTCATACTTAGCAGGCAATGCTGTGGAGGCTAAGCTTAAGCAAGTAGTATGGTCATAGGAATCTAACTCTGCACGTTTCATAGAGCAGTTGTTTTCAATCATTGATGCCTTGTATAGAACAACTACTTCATAAATCAGACATGTCTTGTTGACATAAGGTTACATCAAACCACATATTTTTTGTGCACCTTTGTGCTTCCAATATGCGATGGTTCAGTATGCCAGGTTAAAAGCGCAAGCGGTGTACTGTGGCCACTGTGTGCCATTCCGCTCATGTGATAGCAAACACGTTTAGTTCCAAGACGGCTACCTCATAACTATTGCATCGTATTTTGCGACATGAAAGTGCGAAATGTAATGTTATGTACGTCAAAATACATTGCACATACTAATGTATTTCTTTCATGAGTGATGCACTATTTTTCGATTGGGAATGGAGAAGTGAGAGATGTCTCTGGGGTCTTAGATGCATTAGCTATGTATGGAATGAAGCATGGTTATGAAGGTACAACTGTCATGGTCGTGGTTATAGAAATCATTTAGTTGGGAGGACCTGTCGAAAACTTAATTCTTGTATTGGTGCATTCTCCTAAAAAGAGGAGCTACATTGAGATCCCAGACTCGTGCGAAGAGATGAGGAAATGAGAAGTGAGGGATGGTTTTGTGATGTCCGTGAACAGGAGGAACTGCCGCAGATTACTGTAATCAGTAATACTTCATTTTGAGGCCTTGTTGTTTAATGTTTTTGGCCAAATATGGAAAAATAAGTCACTGATACATGGGGAGAGACTCGGCTATGAAATGAAATGAAATGTGATGTTCCTTGTGTGGCTGTCAGCTGGACCGCATATTTGCAGATTGCACAGTTGGCAAAAGTTCATAGATCTGTGGGTATGCAAACAACAGCAAAAAAATACATGAGTAATGTGCAGTTTTCCGTGTGAAGCATAATGCAGTTTTACCTTCGTGTAACGAATATAGGAAAAAGGAAGGTTTTTTTCATATTGGATGCAACTTTCTTATAACGAAAATCAACGGTATTGAGGTCTAGAACTGCAGGCCTAACCTGAAGAAGGATGAGCCAAAAAGTCACCACACTGCACGTGATCAGACATTTTTCATATTTGGTCTCGGCTTCCTCTTAGACCGTGTCTCAGAAAAAGAACAATTCCAAGCTGAGGCCTTGTCAAAGTTTTAGATATAGTGAACCACCATGGTGCAGATGCCCAATTCTTTACTACTTCGTGTATAGAGCCATCTTGTTTTTTGATTTTCACAGCTAAGGCAAAGACTGGTGTGCTCATGTGGTAGAGGAGTACCTAAACTTTGTATTACCACTTTACAGCATATTGAAGTAGATGAAAGTTCTTGGTTGAGAAGGAGTTTTGCAGCGCACCCATCTTACAGATTTTCACAATGGGTTCAAAGAAATGCCATGCTGCCAATAAGGAATTGAGTGACTAGGAGCTATGTCTGTTGCACTGAAGTTTAATGCTGTTGTATCTGTGAACTGAAATAAAGTCACCACCTTGGATTCTGCATTGCGTTACTTGAGTGAGTGACTTTACTAATGTCAGTCGTTAAATCTACTGTGACGTCTTGTGTTACGTGACAACCAATAGTTGCACCCTTGGTTTTCACATCACTGCACATCGCCTGTCACACGGAGTGTCACATCTACTTCCTGCTGTTTGCAGCTTGCTGTTACGTGAAAGACCTGTATGTCTCTTTAGTGAGACATTCTGAGTATTGGGGTAAATAATTTTTGCTTGGTGTTCCATAAAAAAGAAAGTGTAATTATGAATTCTTTTTATTTTCAGTTCTGCGGTGACACAATTGCTGGGCTGTCCCTTCTATCATCGAGCATCATGAAGCTGGTGCACGAGAAAAATCCAGACAAGTGGGTTAAAATACTTCTGAGGAGACGATCACTGTACATAATGAGGTATGTGAAGAGTTATTTTGTTGATCCTTAATACAGTTGAATCTCGATATAATGAACATGGATATAACAAATTATCGGATGTAACGAAGGAAATCTATAAAAATTCTCAACAGTGTTAGCATATAATGAATATATTGTTATGAGGATAGCATATAGTATATACATGTATATGCAAGGTAATAAAAAAATAAGCAGCTTCGACAAATACAAAGCCCTAGTGTGCCTAGGGCTCTTTGGCCACTGCGTCGCTGTCGTCGTAGTCCACCTGATGGTACCAGCCCTTCTGTCCCGCAACATTCCGGCCCTGCGGTGACAGTGCCGGCCATTAGCTCATCAGGATTTAACACAGATAACTTTGAGAAATGGTTTAGGTTTCACGATGTGTATGATAGTGGACAGTGGTCGTGTAAACTGCTCTGGATCGATGACTGGTTCGATTTCGTATATAACATCAGTGACTTTGCGTAATGTGCTGTAGGGACCATTGTAGCTAGATAAAAACTTTTCAAACGGACCGTCATACAGCAGCATAAGGCAACCTGGAAAGTCGCTGGCATCCCTGTGGCAGCAATTATACAGGGCTTTTTTGGGAAGACTGGGACACCATTAGCTGCTTACGAGTGATATGACCATATGCTTATAACAAATCTTGAATATAACAAAGGTATCCTGATGGTATACATTCTTCGGATGATCCGTTGTTCATCTGCACTAATCTGGTGAATGTTCAAACATAGGTCTGTCTAGAGTAAGGAACGTTGTAAGATGCAACAAGGCCTTTAATGATGCCAGGGATAGCTGATTTTAATTTTGTATACTTGAATGAAGTGCACACAAGTAAACATTGTGCATGCACTAACACATAGTATACTTGAGCTAGACATATAGTCTGCAAAAAAATAAAAAGCCGTTGCTAACATTGTGTTTGATTAAACACTGTATAAAGTATGTAGCTGTTAGCACCACAAGATCTAGGAATAGAGACGTTGAATTTCACCAGAAAATGTTTAATAGGTTGTGATCAAGATTCTGTTTTAGCAAAAATGTTGGTAGTTAAATTATGTAATTGCAATAAAATTCTGTATTTATGGTTGAGCTGCTGGCCACTTACTAATTACAGTTCACATAGGTCTGGTTTTCTTTCATCAATTTTGATCACTTATGAATTTGCATTCAAAGAATATGCAATAACTATATCATTTTATCATACGTGTTATTGATATCTGCACTGTCCATGTGGCTCTTAGAGACAGACTGGTCTCAGAGACAGCAAATAATAATAATAATAATAATAATAATAATAATAATTGATTCAGGAACACTCGTTAAATGACAGTTCGATTGCATAGCTAGCTTATTCACTGTTGCATTTATTGATTCATCAACAGGCAGTAAGGCCTGTATTCAAATCTTTTGTGACGTATAATTTGTAGTGGCTAAGGCATCTTTTTCTTTGAGCGCTGCAGGCCTTAACGAACAAGCATGTTGTAGTGTGCCCAATTATAGTTTATTGATTGACCTGCGGAATTAAGTGAATGAGTCAAAAAAATTTTTCAACTGTCTGACCGATTTTAATGAAATTTGAAAATAACATTGCTTAAAAGCTCAAAGAACTGTGTTTCTAATGAGGACATACATTCGGCATCCAGTTTTTCTCGTGATCTGGGGCCACATTTTGACAACAGTGCTCATGGTGCTTTTAACAGCGAGTGCACGCCACCGTCACGTGGAAGCGATCATTTTCCTCTTTCATACAGTACAGATAGCAAGTAAACTTCATGAGAAGCTTCTTTACGTATTAGTCGCCAAATCGGAAACAATACAAATCTAAAAATGTGTCTTATGGTGAAAGTTGTCATTTTAGTCCCACATCCCTCCTTAAAGCATGAATACTGAAAACAGAACCTGCTAGAAGAAGTTGTTGGGGCTTTAAAACGTACACTGAGAAGGAAAGATCTGAGATATAGAAAAAGAGCTTTGGCTTCTTTCATTTAGGGTAATGCCTGCACTATGCATAGGAACAATTGTTATGAACTGGTGAACTATGAGCTTCATATATAGCTGCATGTTTCATATATAGCTGCACGCTTCATATATAGCTGCATGTTTTGGCAGGAAATGTTTGTTGTGCTCTTCATGCCCGAGCATTTGACAGAAAGCTTATGATGTTGGGCAAGCTGTGTGGCTTTCCTTAGATTGGCTATCTGCTTAGTGTGTACTGAGTATCTACTGAGTGTCTTCTGTAACTTCAGTCACATCCACATTTGTGGATGTGACTGAAAAAGAATTGACAGACTGGTAAAATACTGGCGAAAAGAATTCACATCCACATTTGTGGATGTGAATTCTTTTTGCCAGTTCTGTCCAGTAGTGGCAAAAAAACAAAACAAAAAACATGCAAGTGAGCTGCGGGTGAATTGATCCCTCTGCATACCCAATGTTACTTCCGTTCACTTGGGACAGCAGAGTATTATCGCTTATGATCACATATGACCACTTTACTAAAGGCAGTACCATGTTTGTATGGGCTGTTTGACGTCCCGCATTCCATCAGAAATGGTGAAGCAGTAGTTTTTTGTTTCTCCTTGAGGCATGAAGCCAAATCAACTCATACAAATGGTTTGAGTCAATGATTCAAATCTTTTTATGAAAAAAATGGGATGTTATTGACTGTACACTGAATCAAAATTTGATTTCTTTGTAATTGCCAAGACTCACTAGAAAACGTTATATGTTCCTAGTATCTTTGCTTTTTTTTTCCAAGAGAGTCTGCTGTGCCTTGGCATAAAATTATGTAATAAATTATGGTATATTATGAACATTTATTGTAAGCACATTGTAATTCGTAACTGAAGTGGGTATGTTGCGATCAAGCTGTTTTAAGAGCGCACTGTCTGTGAGTTAAAAGAGTCCGTGAGCTGGGACATAGACTTCTGTGGGCCATGTCCTATATGCGCGAGAGTCGAGTTAGGGCATGACACATGTAAATGCAAGTACATTTTTGGGAATTCCCGCATTGGAATCATAAGGTCACGTCTTTTCATCAGCAGAAGGCATATGTATGAGCAAAACTATGTTCTGCACATTTATGCTGCTGCATTCTCATAGGGTTGGGCCTGAACTTATTAACTTATTAAAGGGCAGCATGCTCTGGCAGATCTAACAAAGTATAGAGCAGCTCAATGGCAGTGGTGCAAGTGATCTAATGCTCTTGTCAGGACACTAAATTAAATCGTCATTGTGTCTTTATTTCTACAACATACCTAACACTGTGGGGCACAGTCAAATAGCCAGTACACGGCTCGACGGGGAACTGTGCACGGCACACTTGACAGTTGAAATACAACTTTAGGCGAACACAGTGTAGTTAACTTGCATGAAAAGTAACAAGGTGCCTTAAGCATACAACCTATAAGTCGACACACATAAATACCCGTAACTCTGGAGAGCATACAATTGTTATGCATAAACAGTTTTTAAGTGCCCATAATACTGCTCAAACATAACAAAAACGTACATGTAAGAAAAGTGTGTTGGCAACTCCTCTTCAAGTTTCTTCATGGTCCAGAATTGTGTAAGTTACACAGAACAGAGATGTGTAATTAGGCTGGCAGTGGTGAGAGAAGCATACGTATAATGGAGTGTAGCCGTCTCTCATGCTGCGTGCCAGCCACTCCGTTCATCTTGCCAGTATGCCTCACTATGGGCAGGAGACAGTGCTGCGTTGTGTGCACATGTACTGCGCTGCATCTTGCTTGAAAAGTGATGCTTAGGTGGATTGATTGCTGGCAGTTATTTGCGTGGCTAGGGGCCCACATTCTGATTGCTATGCCTGCGGAGAAAACCGTGCGAAGTACGGCCTGATTGACTAAAGCAGTGCAAGCAGATGTGCTTTTCCAGTTGCAACAAGAAGTGTCATCGGCTCATTACTGCCAATGGCACCAGTGCATCTTATCATGTCCGAAAACTGACTGTGCTTGTGGACCTCACCAACTGTTTCTTATGAGCTAATTAATGCCTGACAATTGCAGTGGGCTGTCCGATATTATGAACAAAACATAAATGAAGAACATACTGGTCTCGAGTGCCCACATTTCTTTAATTTTATAAGCTTTCGCAGCTCAGTGTGGCACAGGAGAGCGATCTCGCTTCCATCGTGCAGGAGCTGCAGCTGTAAATGCGATTATATAATTACTTTGCTTTCTTTCAAGCAATAGTCGTCAGTAAAATTCAGTCTGTTAAGTTATTTTGTTTGATTATGAAGTGTTTTGTGGCCGTGATGAGTGAGATAGCCTCTATCGGCAGAAGGAAGCCGGTGTGGACAAACAATGATAGGTAACCATGGTAGTGTCCCATCTGTATGCCTGCACTTTTTGCTATAACTGAATGAGCCCAGCCGGTTCCTTTGCATCAGCCAATCAGACCTCGCTCATTGGGAATTGTCTGTGTAGGGTAGAAATCAGAAGATGGCTTCATGCCTGTCTGTGTATATAGCTAGTTTTTTTTTTCTTTTTTTTGTTCTTTGCACTGACAGAGGAACAGCAAGGTATGACTACACCCATGAGATACTGGCCAACCAGCATTCAGTCTTCAGGTCCACTCCTGTGCACAAGTCAAGAAGGATATCTGTCATGTGTCGCAATGAGCCCAGCTGACAGTGATGCAAAAGTGTAGTTTCTAATAAATCTGTATTTTACTTGAACACTTTAGAGCACTGTGATACAGTATTCTTCTTCTTTGTGATGTGGTCAGATTGATGTCCTCATAGACAACTTTGGCCTCTGCGCATGTGCAACTGGCTATGTGCTTCTGTGACAAGGGGTTATGTAGAAGCTTTAAATGTATTCTGATATGTGTCATGCTTCTCTGTGCATACACCTTTTTCCAACACACCGACAAGCATCACATATTTCTTTCCTCATGTGACACACACAGACTCGTGTCGTCTGCTACTACTGCTGCATCGCCAACTCAAACAAACTTTGTGTCATTTAGATTACAACTTTGCGGTGGACCTGTAAATTTTCTTAAAATTTAGTCGTGGACTTGTGTTCAAATGAGTGTTGAGACTCACCGGTGTTTTCTGGCTCCACCCATAGATATTCCTGCTGCTATTTTGTGCAGACGGTGGGAATTTGTTGCTGAGTGAGATTGCCAAACGTCCCAAATTTTGCGCGAGTGTTTCAGATCTTATGAAGAAGTCTCGAGTCATTGCTCTATCATTTTGGGACGAAATATTTGTCTTACACTCAGGCCTATGAAACTTAGAGCTGTCTTTCCCCTCACAAGCGTGGATGTCCCACAAGTGTATATTGAATGGCAAATGTCTCGGTATTACTAGATATTGCCGAAAATGACTCCACTTTGCAGGGGATGTTCTTTCTGTCTGCCCTTAAACTATTCCAGGGAAAACTTATTGTGAAGAGCCTGCCAACAGAAGACAAAATCAAATGTGTGTGCCACCTGTACGTTTGGCATAGCTTAAAGGTTGTCTCGGTTGTGATAAACTTCATGATTACGTTTATAAAAGTAGTTTCGGAATGCAGTATTGCAAGCAGGAACTATAGCAAATATGTTTATCCTCTGCCCACTCCCCCACCTTCATTGTGACTTTCCATGAAGGAGAGTTGTCAATGTGACAGCACCATAAACACATGCGCATGCTCTCCGACTGTCGCAAACAACTGGTTGCAGAGAGGCACGTGTTTCTGCTGACTTGTGCTCTCGCGATCTAAACAAACCGTCTGTCATGACACATTCGACAGATGTCAACTGTCATCTCTGTCTTCATTGTATGGTTGCAAGACCACGCAAAACAGACTTTGCTTCTTCAAGTTTTGTCATTATGGTGGTGAACACAGAGCTTGTGTCAATGTACTTCTGAAGGGCAAGGAACTTGAGGTGTCTGACTAAAGAAGAAAGTTAAGGTAGTTGGTGCTGTTGCTACGACATAGTTTCTATCATGAAAAAAAGTTTTCGCTGAAAAAAAGAGAGAGGACAGGACAGAGTGCTTATGCTGTCCTGTCTTGTTAAGGTAGTAGAGGTAAATATATTTTATTTCCTTACGTTGAGGCTTCGATTTATTTGCTGGAGTAGCTGTGTTTGCCACTGTTTTCCTACAAAATGATTTTCCGTGACAGCAACGTCCCAGCACAAGATTTAGTCTGCAAACAGCAATGCAACTTCGAGTAGTAGAAATAAAATGCACGACCAGAAACTTTATAGGTTCTTGAAGAGCACATGTGGCTCACCAAACTCCGCAAAAAAAAAACGCTATTGCAAAAAACAAAAAAATTAAGAGCACAAATCTTCGCAAAAGCACGAACTTATTCACGTAGAAAGCTAACCTGCAGTATACACATGCTTACGACACAAGAAGCACTGTGACTGAAAGAAGTGAAGTGTGCTCTCGTATAATTTAATTTGCACGTGACATACATAATGTGTTATGATATACATTTATGATGGAATAACAGCCTCGGGTTGTAATGCTCTTCTCTCAGCTCACGACTATATTTTCAAATATTAAGGAATAAAAAAAAACACACTAACAATAAAATATAGACATAACGGTGCGTCGTTCATATTTCCGAAGTTTCTGCACTTCCAAATTTTATCATCCAATCCAGCGTTCACATAGCGATAACGTCTCAGTATTTGTAACTAAATTCAGACGTGAAAGAAAGACACAAGCAACCTCATCACCTGCTCTCACATAGCAGGACGCCGAACTTCAAGTTTCGGACAATGTGCGAGGTGAAGTGCTTGGGCAGAAGGTGCTCCTAATGGAAATACTTGCCAACACTGGGCGCGATATGCACAACCCTTTTTCTGACCTCATCTGACATGTGGGGACTCGCCACAGCGGGGCACTGCATACCGTCGAGCGCAGCAGGTTGTGCGGACGGTGTTCGTTGACTAGAGTATTTCTGAGGCAGAGGTGAGTTAGGCCTAGAACGCTGCTACCCATCCATCGCCTGTAAAGTGAGTGGAAGCTCTGGCAAGAGCAGACCGTGGAATCCAGGAACATCGTCACGCTTGTGTCACCGATGTGCATCCGTTCATTGCCGACGACCGGCAAGACATCGTTCAGATTTCTATTGAACGGGTAGCAACCTAAAGGCGCGAAGCGGCGGGAACAAATCTAACGCGGATAGTTTGATGGGGGACATGAGGCCGCAATCGGCTAGGCCCAGCAGCTGGAGCCGTCGCGGCTGCGGCAGGCCAGGTTTGGGAACAGGCGATCCGGGACGAAACTGACGCAGTGACACGTGCGCCGTGGTCGGTGGCAGGTCAGACGTGGTGACGTAGTTCGCACTTGGATGGCTTGCGAGTAAGACGAGTGCGATGAGCACCACCTGAACGCAAATGGGGAAGTGAAGCAGAGCGTTCGCCGAAGTGCTGTATATAAATGTTTTCAGACATGTCTTTAATTTAGAATATTGCTACACGCGTGTTGTATTTGGTGGTTTGAACGAGGCGCGCGGTGCTATCACTCGAGCAAAGAGGAGGAAGAACGAACCGGGCTCGCGCTCTGAATTCAACCGGTCAGCGCTGCAACCACTGCTGTAAATAAAACCTGTACATAGTTTCTCGTAAAAAAAAAAAAAAAAAAAAAAAAAATGTGGGGTTTTACGTGCCAAAACCACCATCTGATTATGAGGCACGCCGTAGTGGGGGACTTCGGATTAATTTGGACCACCTGGGGTTTTTTAACGTACACCTAAATCTAAGTACACGGGTGTTTTTGGCATTTCGCCCCCATCGAAATGCGGCCGCTTTGGCCGGTATTTGATCCCGCGACGTCGTGCTCAGCAGCGCAACACCATAACAACTGAGCAACCACGGCGGGTCGTTTCTCGTTTAATTGACTCGTCCTTTGCGTAACCTTGTGGTGGAGCTAGGTGACAGGAGTCACGGCACGAAGCACTCGGTATGGGCCTGTGTAGCGAGACAGAAGTTTTTTTGACAGGCCGACCTGACGCGACGGAGACCACAGGAGCATCAAAGAACCAGGCGCGAAGTGCACGTCTGGGCGTTGCCGGTCGTGCTCGTTAAAAAGAAAGATGACTCGTGGCGTTTCTGCGTTGATTACCGCCACATAAACCGAATCACTAAAAAGGACGTTTACCGGGCCTCTACCACGAATCGACGACGCTCTTGATTGTATTCACGGTGCCAATTACTTTTCGTCCATAGACCTTCGATCTGGTTATTGGCAGATTTCCGTAGACGAGCAAGAACAAGCAAAGACCGCTTTCGTCACTCCAGATGGCCTCTACCAATTCAAGATTATGCCGTTCGGTCAATGCAATGCCCTCGCCACGTTCGAACGGATGATGGACTCTCTGCTTCAAGGTTTCAAATGGTCAACTTGCCTTTGTTACCTCGACGACGTCCTTGTGTTTTCTCCTACGTTTGAGACGCACCTTGAGCACGTCGCAGCTATTCTTGACATCTTCCGCAAGACTGGGCTCCAATTAAACTAATCGACGTGCCTCTTCGAACGCCGACATATTACAGTGCTAGGCCATCTGGTCGATGCTTCCGGCGTACAACCCGACCCGGAGAACGTTCGCGCAGTAACGCCTTTCCTGTACCTCAGTCTGTCAAAGACGTCCGGAGTTTTGTGGGGCTCTTTTCTTATTTCAGACGGTTCGTGAAAGATTTCGCAGCAATCGCTCGACCGCTCACTGAACTTCTGAAGAAAGACGTGCCTTTTACGTGGGGTTCCCCTCAGGCTGCCGCGTTTTCACGCCTTATCACGATTCACACCAATCCACTTGCCTTGGCCCACTTTGACCTGTCCGCACCTACTGAGGTCCGAACCGACGCCAGTGGTTATGGGATCGGAGCCGTCTTAGCGCAACGCCAACATGTTATAGCCTACGCTATCTGGCTCCTGACAATTAAGTGCAGAGCGCAACTATTCGATTATCGAGCGCGAATGTCTTGCTCTCGTCTGGACTGTTTCAAAGTTCCGCCCATATTTATATGGCAAGCCCTTCTCGTTAATCACAGACCATCCTGCGCTCTGTTGGCTTTCGTCGCTCAAGGATCCTACTGGCCGGCTCGGTCGTTGGGCTCTCTGACTACAAGAATATACCTATACAGTGACTTACTAGTCGAGACGCCAACACCAGGGGGCAGACTGCCTCTGGTCTGCCGCGGTCGGTCGCAGACCAGACCCGACCACTAAGTCTGATAGTGATACCGACGCCTGCGTTCTCTCTGTTTTTCAACTGCCCCATGTCGCCGACGAGCAGCGCCGTGACACGCGTCCTTGCCTATCATCATTGACCGCCTGGAATTGTCACTTGTCAACAGTTCCCTTCGCTTATTCATACTTCCAAGATGGCGTACTCAACCGCCACAACGTTCACTCCGACGGCCCAGCATTACTCCTTGTGATCCCGAAACACCTTCGCTCGGCTGTTCTCCACGAACTTCACGACTGCCGGCCACCTCGGTCTGTCACGTACACTCTAAACATTTTACACTTTTATGGGTGTGCAAAGGGTGTACGGTTGTCCCATGGCTAACACCCTCACCTTTAAGTGGTAAGATCAAATTGTTGGTGGGAACCAATGATGACATCTTGTTTACCGACCTTGCAAGTAACTATGATGACAGCTGTGACAGGTGAAATAAAAAGTGCATTAAATAAAGCTTCAAGTACATCGCAGTCAAATTCTCCTAGCTGTAAGATATTTCTGTGCGCCCAAGTCCGTCAGAATGATTACATAATTTTCAACTACGTCTTTTGTCATCGTACGTCAAGTTAGAGCTCCGTTGTCGTCCTTTATAAGTTCTTAATGCCCTAACGGTAGGGGTGTTACCCGTAGGACATGAAAACACCCTTAAGGCCTCAGTGTAAAGTTGGTTATGGTGCACTCTAAAAAAAGTTTACACCCTTTGGGTCGTATATCGTCCGCAAACAATAATCGTCATCTACCTTGCTTGCGTATCCTTTCTTGAAAACTCGGCGCTCGCTACTTTCCTACCGTGAATGCTGTGTCACGTTGATAACGCGCAATCCTTTCGTGACTAGTCCGGGCTCGCAGCGTTAAAGAAAGGAAATGCGGACAAAACGGATGACTGTTATTGTTTGGGGACAAGATACCACCCAAAGGGTGTAAACTTTTTTTAGAGTGTGTACCTACGACCGGATCCGCCGACGCTTCTTTTGGCCAGGGCTTGCTCGCTCCGTTCTAAGATACGTAGCAGCGCGTGATAAATTCCAGCGATGAAAGACACCATCGACGCTCCCTGCCGGGTACCTTCAGCCACTCGACATTTCCGAGGAGCCATTCTTTCGGGTTGGTTCGTACTTGGTTCTTTTCCTCTATCTACCTCGGAACAGGTGGATCGCTGTGGCCACGGATTACGCCACGCGCTACGCCATCACCCGAGCGCTTCCTAGAAGCTGCGCCAGAGATGTCGCCGATTTTCTTTTACGCGACGTGATTTTATTGCATGGAACTCCACGACAACTTCTCACAGACCGTGGCCGGACATTCCTATCAAAAGTTATCGCAGACATCATGCAGTCCTGTGCAACGAGGCACAAGCTATCCACGTCATACCATCCGCAAACAAGTGGCCTCACGGAGCGTCTAGAATCGCACTCTCACAGACATGCTCGCGAAGTATGTCTCTTCAGACCACACTGACTGGGACCTCGCTCTACAGTTTGTCACGTTTGCGTATAATTCCTCGCGCCACGACACAGCCGGATATTCCACATTTTCCCTTCTGTTCGGCCGAGAACCATCACTGTCCCTCGACACAACCGTCGCTGTTCACACGGCACCGACCAGTGAATATGCACTTGACGCCATCGCCCGCGTTGCCCACGCAAGGGAAATTGCCTGTGACCGCCTTCTGAACTCCCAAGAGAGTCAAAGGCGTTTCTACGACCGACGACGCCGATACGTGCACTCCCCGCCTAGTTCTAAGGTGCTTCTGTGGTCTCCGTCGCGTCAAGTCGGCCTGTTAGAAAAAAAGGCGAAAGCTTGCTCTAGGCCACGCAAAGCTCAAGACACAGCGAAGCTGGCTGATTGATTGCGTCTCTAGGTTGTAGCTAGGCTGAACTTGGCTATGTCGAGGTTTAAACTTGGTTGTAGTTAGGCCTATACTCATGTAGCTATGTTGAACTTGGTGGTATTCAGGTTCGGCCTTGGCTGCGCCTGAGTTCCAATGTCGACACCGCGTTGCACCGCATTGCAATGCTGACAACGCGTTCCAGTAGACCCGCTCCGTGAATGCGTCTATCTCTCTCTCTCGGACTTATGGCCGTCACTGCGCGTTGCATAGCGCAGCTTGCAACACCGACACCGCGTTCCAATGCCGACATCGCGTTCCACCGCATTGCAATGCCGACAACGCATTCCAGCAGACCCGCTCCGTGAATGCGTCGCTATATCGCTCTCATTTTTATATCTCTCGCAAAACCTCTAGCGCGCGAAACCTCTTCTTGACCTCGCAGAGCATTGGCATGAGCGCGTGCGAACGCGCCAGCTGTGGACGAAGACGAATTATGGCTCGAACGCAATCATACGGTTCGCATAAATGCATAGTTTTTTCTTCATTGCTGATGATGATAGTTTCTTGATACGAACCACAAATTACGGCTGGATTAAACTGCTTCGATTTTAAAACTGCTGTCTCACTACACAGGCCCACACCGAGTGCTTCGTGCCGTGACACCCGTCACCTACGAAATCGCCCTTGACGCCCCATCTCCTTCCCAGTCCAGTGATATCATGCACGTTACACGGACTGAAGTACCACCCTCCCAGTGATGACATTTAGACGCTCCGAGACGTCGCTTCTGCCGCCGGGGGATTAGGCTATACGCGTGTTGTATTCGGTGGTTTGAACGAGGCGTGCGGGCGCCATCACTCGAGCAAAGAGGAGGAAGAACGAACTGGGGCTCGCGCTGTGAATCCAACCGGTCAGCGCTGCAACCGCTGCTGTAAATATAACCTGTACATAGTCTCTCGTTTAATTGACTCGTCCTTCGCGTAACAATATGATGGGCACCTGGCGCTAGGCATACGCGACGCTTTGCTTGGACATTATCCGAGGAGGTTATATCCCCTCCTTGGGCATAACCTTTTTGTACGTTTACAAAACCTGCCCGGTCGTCCTGCAATGCATTGAACCCAGTGGTTGGCTGCGGCGACTCGACATTCCCGCTCAATTTATAGCTGATGTTGCTGGAACGTGGACAACTTTTGCTGGGGGCGCTGCTACCGTCTCTCGGCTAAAGTCAACGGAACTTGGATTCCACTGAACACGCCGCGCTACCTAGCGCCGCCGCCGCAATGTACGCGCTTGGCGCGCGTAGGAATGGTGGCGCGCTCTGTCAAGATGGTCTGAGTGTTATGACGTTGCTTCGATTCCGCCCAGCAGTTGAGAAAGTTTTGACTATTTTTGTGTCATTGAAGAGCTTCACGTACCGAGTGGTATGCAAATCATATTGTCATACAAACCGACGTAATCTGCTAAGTTGAAATCAAATTACGGCTCAGCGCCGCCTCTGTAGGCCTATAGCAGCGTCGAACTCCAACAGCTCATCTAAAGAAAAAAAAAATTGAGTCACTTTAGCATACGCCAAAGAGGGTGAAGGCGAAAGCCTGCGCGCTCAAGAGACATTCATTAAATGACTTGACATTCTCATACTTTTCATTACTAGTTTTTTATTCGACCAAAGGTCGCGGATTTGATAGCCTTAATTGCCTCAGTCGACCTTCAACGTCCTTGAGTGAAAACCGTGTCGTCGAAGCGAAATCGTACACGATGACGACTCGGTGCATTAATTCACTTACTACACCGACCTGGCCTATATACAAATGCTCGCGCAACAAATTTGGTGGTGCGCGGGTCACCCTGGTCACCGTGTTAATTAAGATGGAGTTAATTAATCCACTCGAACTCACGACCTTCGGTGGGAGTCCAACCCTCGAGCTTGTGTGGGAGTCGAACCCATCACCTTTGGCGTTCAGGCGAAGGTAATTAAGGTACAGTTAATTAATATAGAGTTAATGAAGGAACTAGAACCCACGGTCGTTGGTGAAAGTCGAACTCATGACCTTTGGGGCTAATTATGGCGAGTTTAATTAAGGCACATTTAATTAAGGTAGCGTCAATTTATGCACACGAACCCGCGACCTTTGGTCGAAAAAAAAAAACAAGTTATAAGAAGTAACAATGCGTTCGAATGAGAATGTCAAGTAATTTAAGATAATTTAAGAATGTATCTTGAGCGCGCAGGCTTTCGCCCTCACCCTCTTTTTTTTTTTGTTGCTGTCAGGGCGGGGTGCAAGTAACAAGCGCAAATACGGATTGAAGCGCGAGGTCTGCATAGGCTGAATGGGCGCTCTCATACTGCTATGCGTATAGTCAGTTACCGGCATCAGGGGGGGGGGGGGCACCACAATAATCCATGGTATAGACCCTTTCATCCGCATGGTTCATGAGCCCAGAAAACTTCCGGTCTCGCATTTTTGACAGTCAACTTAGCAAAAAAAAAAAAGGGGTCTGTGTCATTTCATTTTGTGAAGGTGGATGACCAGCGAAGCTGTATACTATTTAGTGTTAAATTGTATTGATTTAAGTAAAGACACATACCGCATGAATAGCCATTTTCTACCGTCTTTATTATTTTGTCACTAAGGTGACAAAAGCTTTGTGGCCGCTGTGGTAGACGGCCATAGGTTCGGTAATGACGCTGGAAAGGTTCTTCGCGAACGTCAAGTCTATGCAGGACCGATGACGTGTGGTAGGCCCACCGATGTTTGTATAGCACTGAATGCCGCACCTTTCCAACTGAAACGCCAAGAACCACTTTCCGTCTATCCGAGACAGGTCTACGTTGAAATCACTTAACAATCACGATGGTAGTGGAGTCGGTAGGGGTGATCCAACCAAAGGCGTCAATCATAAAGCTCTCCAGGTCTCCCTTGGACGCCCCGGGAAGAACGCAGACTGTTGCGACAACGATTCGTCCTGAATCTGCACGGCCACACACGTCGGCACACTTCGCGGCAATGACCTCGTCTGCAGTCGATAACACATATGGAATAATGACCCCGCAGCCGGTCTTAGCGTATATGGAAACGCCGCCCGCTGGGGAGTCGACACGTCTGTTGCGCACAACGCCTGTGTAGCACATGCAACGTCTATCCAAATGTCAGAGAGACACAAGAGGGGCATGTGCATGTCTAAGCACGGCTTCGTGCGTGATTTCAGCGAAGTGTAGTCGCAGGAAACGCACGTTCAACGAGGCCAGTGTGAGCTATTGGCTATTTTCACTTTTATTGCGATATCAGTTGTATGACACTCCAAGCGGATTTCTGCCGTCGTCGTCGCTGTCGCCGTGAGGTCTCGTATAAAGTCCAAGGGCGATAAAATCGTCCCCGCGCGCTGTATGCTGTATGTGAGCGTGAAAGCACGCGAGGGACGCGCGCTTTCACGAGGAGCGAACGCACTGCGGAGAGCAAACGCAACGTCTTCCGTTGCGCGAAAGGCCGTGGGGGGATGAGAGGGAGGGAGGGGGGGGCGACGTTGTGATGCGGCACCAAATTCGTATCTTGCGACCGGGCGCAAGGGGAACTGGAATCTTGCAGGCGAAAGGAGGAAAGCGGGAAGGCAGCGCGGGAGGGAGGGCTTCTGCTCTGCGAGCAACTGCGTACTTGTATTTAGCGCGGCGGTAGGCGATCGCGCGCACCGTATCTTGAAAGCGAACTGCAACACGGCTCCTACCATGCATGCGCGGTGTGCTTTCGCCGCTCAGTTTCCGTTGAAGCGATAGACCGCACGAACGTTCGCTCGCTGCTGCTGGCGCGCTTGCTCAAGCCAGCGTTTTGACAGCGGTTGCGTGCTGTCATCGAGTGTGATCTATTCATGTTTGCTTGTGCACGCTGATACCATGCTTGTTATATCAGTTAGTAAGAGAATGTGCCCAAGTTTGTACAACCGATAAATCTGCTATCCTTACTTCATATAGTTCTCTACTAATTTGCAATCGCAATTGATGATTCGCCTTCCGGGTGGAACTGCGATGTTTTAAATGCGAAGCATTTCTTGGCGAACATATTTTCACTCTGACAGTATCTATCTATCTATCTATCTATCTATCTATCTATCTATCTATCTATCTATCTATCTATCCTATTATCTATCTATCTATCTATCTATCTATCTATCTATCTATCTATCTATCTATCTATCTATCTATCTATCTATCTATCTATCTATCTATCTATCTGCCTACGTCTTGGTGCTTTCATGGTCGTTTCGCTAACTTGGTATGTACCAAAATTGGCATGATATGGCAAGAGTGTATGACGAACATAAATGATGGGTCATGACATGAATGTCATGACATGCGTGTCATGTAGGTCATGAGACAGCCGCCTAGGTCTTGGTGCTCTCATGGTCGTTTCGTTAACTTGGTAGGTACCAAAATTGACATAGTATGACAAGAGTGTATGACAAAATAAATAATAGGTCATGACATGCGTGTCATGTAGGTCATGAAACAGCCACCAAAAATGATAATGACCCAGCGAAAAAAGATTAACTCTCAAAAATCACTGAAATGGGTTCGGACGTGGGTACTAAGTGAAGGAAACATTAAAGGATCATGGTAGAAGTCATAGTCATAACCATCACTCAGAAAAATGACAATGACTCAGCGAAGAAAGATTAACACTCAAAAAACAGTGGTATGGGTTCGGATGTGGTACTAAGTGAAAGAAAAGGCTAAAGGTTTATGGTCGAAGTCATAGTCATGAGCATGAATAAGGCTTTCGCCTTGAGGTCTCTTGGGCGTAACTAAAAGGACTCCTGAGGACTCATGACACGAATGTCATGACATGCGTGTCATGTAGGTCATGAAACAGCCGCCTGTGCCTTGGTGCTCCCATGGTCGTTTCGTTAACTTGGTAGCTGCTTCGCATAACATCGATTCCCACAGGGCGTGGGATCTGTCGGCTTTTTTTGCACAACGAAGCCAACTGTGCAAAACGACGACGACGAACGCGCGAGCACGTGCGCGTTCGCGCGGTTGCGCCGAAGGGCGCCAACGAGCCAGCTGTGGGAGAAGACAACGCTCGAGCCATTGCTGATGATGATAGTCTTTGGTCTACGCACGCAGCGATCCACTGGAAACTAGCGTATAACAGCTCCGCTGTAAAAAAAGTTGTCGCAGTTTCACGCGAAAGGCGAAGCATCAATTGCGATAGCAAATTAGTAGAGAGCTATACGGAGTAAGGATAGTAGTTTTATCAGCTGTATGAACGTGGACATGTAGCAGCACCAGCAACGCGCAGAAAAACGCCGTCGGCGTTTTTATATAAATACGCATTTGGTGCCGCAGCTAAACGTCGCCTCCCCTCCCTCCCTCCCGTCCCCCCACAGCCTTTCGCGCGACGGGAAAAGTCGCGTTTGCTCTCTATATATGGAAAGGAGGAAAGAGACGCTTAATTCTGCAGCCCTTCAGGGAGCACGGCGCAGAACGCGCATTTGCTCTCCGACGTGCGTTCGCTCCCCGTGAAAGCGCGCGTCCCTCGCGACCTTTCACTCGCACATACAGCGTCCGGAGCGCAGCGATGATTTCATCGCCGTTCTCGTCATACGGAACCTCACGGCGACAACGACGGTGACGCCGACTGCAGAAATCCGCTTTCGAGTGTCCATATAATTGCTATCGCAATAAAATAGAAGTATTTTGTACCATATAGCATAATATAGGCCCATGTTATTGATGTTTTAAGGTATGAAGGACGTACCCCATGCGTCGAGCTCATATATGCAGGTTTCTTGTACTGAGCAGTAACAGTCACTTGGATATTGCCTGTGTACACCTGTTCCCTTCGGCAGTGCTGCAAGTTACTTGTGAGATAGAGTATAACCGAGTCATGAATCTGTGAAAGCGACTGTAGTACAACCAACCCTCAGTGTGCGATACATGCATGCGCAACAAGCGGGACAGCAGGACAACGGTAGCGCCGACGGCGCCTCAAGCTTCCTTATAATTATATTGTTACGAGCGTTATATTCTTATAAACTTCCTTATAATTTATAAAGTGGTAGGCCTTTAAGATCATGGGCCGGTATCACGAGACGAAGAAAAGAGAACCTAGCTGTTACAGCGTTGGAGGTAACCTTCTACGGAGCCGACAAATAAGGACTTTAATGTAGACCTCTTTCGTTTCAACCATAGCAGCTGCACAAGGTCCTTCTGCAACACTTCCAAAAGTGCTCATCTAAGCTACGATCATTTATGTTTAGTAAGAAGCAGTTAGACCATGTTTCGTAAGAAGCACGACATCTTGTTTCAAAGTCTTGAATACACAAACAAACCTGGGTTTAATTTTTATTATGGGAACAGAAGTGCTGCTAACAGTCCTTTGAAGGAGTGGGGATAATAAAACATGGCGCAGAACGCGCGTTTGTTCTCCGCCGTGCGTTCGCTCCCCGTGAAAGCGCGCGTCCCTCGCGCCCTTTCACTCGCACATACAGCGTCCGGCGCGCGGCGACGATTTCATCGCCGTTGACGTCATACGGAAACTCACGGCGACGGCGACGCCGATTGTTGGCGCACTATGATAGTCTCCTCCAGGAGCAACTCAGCACAACAGGTCTTGTGAAAGTCTTTGGTTACGTTGACGATTTTCTGGTGATTCTTTCTGTCCACCCTAATGAAGCCACAGCCCTGTCGACCAAGTTTTTGCAACATTCAGGAGCATCTACCAAGGGTTGACGTTCACAAGGGAATTGCCTGAAAAAGGCCATATCCGCTTCCTTGACCTTGCACTACACCTCCAGGAGGGGCACACGTGTTGGATGTTTGCTCCGTGTCACCCCCCCACCCCCCCCCCCAAAAAAAAAAAAAAAAAAAAAAAAAAAACGCATATCCACGGGGTGAATGATGATGAGTGGGCGAAGCTCCGGAGGGAATCATCGGTAAACCGTGAATCTTCCGTGTAATTCGCCCAGTCTCGCCGCACTAAATCGAACGATTGACTTCCACCAATGACACGCGCCATATGTGACGTCATTACTATTTTATAACAGCGCCCTTCATTATAATTGCACCATCTCCCGCTTAAGGGGACGCTAGCACAAACGCGTTAGAAACGTGCAGTACTCTCTAGTAAGGGGGAGAGGCCACAGCGTCTTACGCAGCCGTTTACACATGCCGGAACGTGCACCGCGTTTGCCGACGCCATCACATGACTGCTGAGAGAGTATAACCCCCGTATTCATAAACGCTCCTCGACTTGAACTTGACTGGCCACCGCCTTCAACGCGTTTCGAACGCGCTGCCCAAGGCGGTGGCAAGTCAAGTTCAAGTCGAGGAGCGTTTATGAATACGGGGGTAAGGCGGAGAGGCCACAGCGTCTTACACCAGCTTCTTACACGGGCCGTAACGCGCTAGCACAAACGCGTTAGAAACGCGCAGTCTTTCGTTAATGTTGGGTATTTATTGTCATCGTGGTGCGTGTGTCCATGTGCGCTTCGTGGCGTAGTGGTTAGCGCCGCGCGTTCGGAAGCGAGGGGTCCCTGGTTCGATTCCGCGCTACGGACGCAACCTTCGGAATTTTTTTTCTCATAAAAGTAGACGTGGACATGCAGTAGACGTGGACGTGAAGTAGACGTGAAGTAGACGTGGACATAAAAGTAGAGTCATAAAAGTAGACTATAAACCACGTCATGTCCACGTCTATAAAAGCAGACGTGGACATGACGTGGACGTGGACTACTACGACTACTACTACTACATACTACAGAGGAGGGACAGACCCACACCCTAAGGAGCTTCGCCCCTAAAAAAAAAAAAAAAGGCATTCTCCCCTACACATCCAATCTATACATGGTGTGTCCCATCGCATCAACAAATCCGTAGGCCGGGCTGGTGTAAATGTGGTGTTTACCGCGCCTAACAAGTTGGGAAGGTTGTGTAAGAAAGTCAATGAGAGCCGGAGAACACCTGGACAGTGCAATAAGTCGCCAAGCCTGTAGATTGCAATACCAATGTAGTGTATTCCATTCCTATCTCTTGCCGCTGCACTTACATTGGGCAAAAACGGGACGTTGTCTTAATGAACGTTTGCGTGAGCGTGCGTACTGTGTCAAGATTAAGACTGGTAGTAATCTGGCTGTTCATTGCGCAAAGTGTGGCTGCTCACCCCTCCTAGATGACACACGTGTGTTGAGAAGGTACAGTGATAAGATGGCCAGGGAAATCTTTGAGGCCTTTTCAATGTGTCAGCTAGGAGCCACTTGTGTAAGTACCCCTTCTATAACTCTTTGCGATAAGGAACTTAAGCTCCTCAGGAGGTAATCACTTTGGCCTTTGTCCACGATGTGTATAGTTACATTTGTATAGTTTTATGTTTTTGACGCATGCGCAGAAAGAGTATACAGACGATGACTCGGCTCCCCTTTCTTCTTCTTTTTCTTTTTTCTTTTTTTTTCTATCTTTCTGCCCGTTGCGAATAGTACATATTTGCGCAGGCTTCAGTAAAGATGTTGTTGGCAGTCGGCGCTCGTACCGTGTTCTCCCTTGTCCGTGTTTTTTTTTGGCGCTCTTTTAAAATCAAGTATAAAATAAGCGCGTTCATGACGTTCTGAGGTCTACAAACGGCATAATGCTTGCGCACTTTATGTGTGCCTAGTGCGTGCCTGATTGCACACGTCACGTGGTCACAGAGACGCGCTCGTGCCACTGCTCGCACGTGTTCATCGTCGTCTGCTTTCACAGCTGGCAGGCTTTTGCCTTCACGTTTTTTTTTTTTTTTGAGGGGGGGGGGGGGGGGAGGCTTGTGCGCGGCGGCATCACGACGATTTGAGAACTACGAGACCCTATTTCGCTTCAAGCCTGAACCTGGATCGGCTGTTTCTCGGCGCGGCCGCTAGATAGCGAGCGATTACTGTTTACTGTGTAGTCGCGAACCAATGTCCTATGTATACACTATTAACGATCACTAGTTTATCCTCTGTCCCAGAGTACAAATACCTTGAAGTCGTGATCAACATTGAATATATCAATGAATGAACCGTTTAGTTTCAAAACAGGATGGACTCATAGGCCTAATTGGGGAAGGGTGGAGAAGAAAACAAAACCGTCAAATCATTTTGATAGTGCCAGTCTCTCCTGCAAATTGGTAGACGGCCAGGAGACGATAAAGAAAGGCAATGAAGGAACTTGGCTACTTGTAGAGAACATTGGGCAAATCTACGAGTGGCATCGATTTATTAGCTTACAAAACATTTATAAGGCCTCTGCTAGAATCATCATCAGCCTATATACTTATGTCTACTGCAGGACGAAGGCCTCTCCCTGCGATCTCCAATTACCCCTGTCTTGCGCTAGCTGATTCCGACTTGCGCCTGCAAATTTCCTAACTTCGTCACCCCACATAGTCTTCTGCCGTCCTCGACTGCGTTTGCCTTCTCTTGGTATCTATTCTGTAACTATAATGGTCCACCGGTTATCCATCCTACGCATTACATGGCCTGCCCAGCTCCATTTCTTCCGCTTAATGTCAACAAGAATATTGGCTATCCCTGTTTGTTCTCTGTTCCACACCGCTCTCTTCCTGTCTCCTAACGTTGGATCTAACATTTTTCGTTCCATCGCTATTTGTGCAGTTCTCAACTTGTCCTCGAGCTTCTTTGTTAACCTCCAAGTTTCTGCCCCATATGTTAGCACCGGTAGAATGCAATGATTGTACACTTTTCTTTTCAACGACAGTGGTAATCTCCCAGTCAGGATTTGGTAATGCCTGCCGTATGCACTCCAACCTAATTTTATTCTTCTGTAAATTTCGTTCTCATGATTAGGGTCCCCTGTGAGTAATTGACCTAGATAAACGTACTCCTTTACAGACTCTAGAGGCTGACTGGCGATCCTGAATTCTTGTTCCCTTGCAAGGCTATTCAACAATATGTTTGTCTGCTGCATATTAATCATCAACCCCACTGTTACACTTTCTGGGTTAATGTCCTCAATCATTTGCTGTAATTCGTCCCCATTGTTGCTGAATAGGACAATGTCATCTGCAAACGGAAGGTTGCTGAGATATTCGCCGTTGATCCTCACCCCTAAGCCTTCCCAGTCTAAGAGCTTGAATACTTCTTCTAACCATGCAGTGAATACCATTGGAGAGATTGTGTCACCTTGCCTGACCCCTTTCTTGATAGGTAACTTTTTACTTTTCGTGTGGAAAACCAAGGTAGCTGTGGAATTCTTGTAGATATTTGCCAAGATATTCACGTATGCCTCCTGTACTCCTTGATTACGTAATGCCTCTGTGACTGCTGGTATCTCTACTGAATCAAATGCCTTTTCATAATCTATGAAAGCCATCTGCTAGAATACGTAGAATATGATTTCATGGAATATGAAATCGGCTAGAATACTCTGCCCCTATCTGGGATCCGTACACCGTATAAAATATCAGTATGATCGAAGGTGCGCAAATAAAATGTGTTAGATTCATTTTTTATTCCTATTGGCGTCAAACATCAGTAAGTACCCTTCTATAGGCCCCGAACTTTGAAGCATTAGAATCAAGGCGGTATCGAGACAAAATGAAAATATTGTACCTAGTTCATCGTGACCAAATATGACAAAACTTTGTATATGGAACACTAAAACCGGCGTCCATCGCGTTCTCCTCATTATAGGAGACTAAATGAATACTTGTGTCGAACCAACTGATTCAGAAATTCAGTTTCTTCCGATCCATTCACGAATGGAACGCTTTGCAAGAAAGTGTGGGAGATATTCCGATGTTATCTTTGTTCATGCATGCGCTCACAAAACTGTGATTATAAATATTTTTGCCCCAAGTGTGAACCTTGTTGATATTTTGTTTGATTATAGATAGGCAGAGGCATGCTTGCATCTTTACTTTTTACGGCTGCGTGCCCACTTGCGCGACTTACTGGCTCACTTTTAATAGTTTTTATTTTGTTCTTTGTGACATTTTATTCTGATATTGTGGGTTTTTTTTGGTTTACTTTATGTCGTTGCCTGCAACGTCAGAATGCTACTACAGTGCATATATCAAATTGTCCTTGCAGATGCTTTGTCTTTCTTCATGAAATGATTACCTTCTGTAAGACTCACTCGTTCCCAAGGCCTGTAAGTCAAGGGGGCATGTTAGTGATAAATAAATAAATAAATAAATAAATAAATAAATAAATAAATAAATAAATAAATAAATAAATAAATAAATAAACATGGTGGCCAGAAAGAAATTGAAGTAGTCTCGAGGCAGCCATTGGGTTTCCTGCAAAATTTACTAGAGAAAACTCTAGCGTTACGTTCGTTGAGCTATCATGGGATTATCGGAATGACGGTTAGTATTTTCTTTTAATTAATAGGCTGTCACGTGCCAAAACCACAATTTGATTATGAGGCACGCCGTAAGGGGGGGGGGGGACTCCGGATTAATTTTGATCACCTGGGTTTCTATAACGTGCACCCGAATCTAGGAAACATGCGCATTTGCATATCGCCCCACTGAAATGCGGCAGCCGCCGCCAAGATTCGATACCAAGACCTCGTGCTTAGCGGGGCGACGCCAATACAGCCGCTGAGCGACCACGACCGATGGTGGCTTTAGCGCACACGTATTTGTCCGATAATCGTGCTTGTGGCTTATTAAAACGTTCTCGTAACGTTATATTTATTGCGATTTGTCTTTCTAAGTTATCCCAAGCACTCGTAGTTTTTTAAACACAGCGATAAAAGTGTAGTCTCTGCGCACATGCGTAATCGTTACGAATTGTTGCACTCATAGTCGCAGTATGTTGTTTGAAACTGATCAATTTGTGAAGTCACAAAGCCGTTTGAAGTCAAAAGGACGAAGTTCAGGCGAATCCATGTATACTAATCATAATTCCTATTCAGAATACTATTATGGACATTGTCGAATTCCGCAATTTCGTGAAATTAGCCATCTTGTGTGCCCTGATTGGCCCAGAGTGCTGGTACGACCTTTCTGATTGGCTCAGAACGCCGCCATTACAGAATTCTACGATATGGCGTAATTCCACAGTGTTAAGAATGGTATCCCCGTTCTCGCTGAACAACCATGGTTGCAGCTATCGTAGACAATAGTGCTGGGGTTTCCTTTAGTTAATTATTGTAGAAAACCCTGTGGCGGCAGCGGTGGCTGCATATGAGGTGTTCTTTCTAGGCTTGCCAGCCTAGAAAAGCCTACATTCTAGATGAGCCTTTCTAGGCTTATCAGCCTAGATTCTGTTCTGACTTTAGACTGATAAGTCTAAAGTAAGAAGAGAATCTAAAGAGCAGTGACAAAACATCACAGATCCTTGTTCTTGAAGTAAGACGAAGCTTAGTAAAAACCGATGTACACGATTAATGTTTTTGCTACAACGACGAAGAGCAATAACAAGGTCGGATTCCGATCGACGCGGGCCGCCGCCATATTGTCACGCTTGTTATGCAAGCCACGTCGCAAAGTCCGCAATGCTAAATCGGAAGCTAGATTGCGTGCGTAACCAACAAGGCTTCCCGTTGCGTCATGCACGTTCAGACTTCGTGCCCGCGGTTTTATAGTGTACGCGATGGAATTTGCGTACGTTGCCAAGAAATTGCGTACCATTGTGTCGCCTGTAAAGAAATAAAAAAATTCGCAGTTTCGCCCGAAAGGCGAAGCATCGATTGCAATAGCAAATTAGTAGAGAGCTATACGAAGCAAGGATAGTAGTTTAATGGGCCGTGTAAAGTTGTAAACGTTCGCTTACTAACTAAATATATACAAGCACGGTGTCACGCGTGCACAGGTAAACATGCACACATCTCGCTCAAGTGCAGACGTGTACTTATCCTAATCCCTTCCTTTTAGGTAAGATCTACCCCGATACTTATACTGATGCTTCTTGGCGCGAGTGTGACGCGAAAGCCACCTTAGAACACATGCTATGGTAGAGCGCCCGATCACGCTTTATCAACAGGAACGACGAAGCCAGGTGGGATGCGGCCGCGGCAGCCAGCTTCTGGCTGACCAACTCTGGACTGTCCAGCAGGCCCGCGATGCAGCCGAGAGGCTCGGCCTGTCGGTCCATTACGTAGGAGAGGCCCGCTTCGTGTGGAGTCACGATCTGCAGGACTTCAATAATGTTTATTCCATCTATCCATCCATCCACCATCCATCCACCCATCCATCTCGCTCGATGACCGCGGAGACTAGCTGTGAAAACGCCGGAGTGAGAAAGCGCGCCAGCAGCAGCGGGCAAATTGACCTTCGCGCTGTCTCTCGTCTCGCTTCAACGCGAACTTAACATCGAAAGCACAGCGCATACGAAGCTACCGGCACTCGGCGCAAGAACTTTGTCCCCATCGCAGATCGCTTTGAAGATGAGGCCCGTGCGGGCGCGCACTTCGCCCACATCGCAGATCGCTTTCAAGATACGTCGCCCGCGCGGCCCCGCTATGAGCAGCAGCCCACGGAGCAGGACGCACCCCCTCTCTCCGTCACCTCGCCCCCGTGCCTTGCGCGCGAAAGAACACTTCGCGCTTCCGGCCTGCCTTCCTCCCTTGCGTGCGTGACATTGAGCCGCGATTAACGGCTTACCCTCGTACGCTTTCACTCGCACACACAGCGTACGGCGCGCGGCGACGATTTTATCGCCATTGTACTTTAAGCGGAACCTCACGGCGACGGCGATGGCAGAAATCCGCTTGAAGTGTCCATGTAATTGCTATCGCAATAAAAGCTTTCCTGCAAAGCTACAGACTGCTGAGCTGCACATTCCTTCCTTCCACTTATCATCGGTTTTCATTGTATTTTTAGTTATCCTGTTTCCCGACTACCACCCAATTCATGGCCTATCCCATACAGAGTGTTTAAGCCGTTTATTTAGAACATCATTATCATTAGTGCCATCAGAAAGAATGTTTTGGGCAGCCGTGCTGCCGAAGGCGGCATGCACGGACGCTCGTGGACCTTTATGACGCTCACAAAAATACCAAATATGGCCGAAAACGACCCGGAGCTCTCCCCACTGTGTGTCTTATTCTAGCTGTTGCTCAACCAACCAATATTTGCTGCCATTGCTACAGTGAACACACATTTTATTGCGAGAGGAATTATATGGACACTCCAAGCGCATTTCTGCCGTCGCCGTGATGTTCGTGTAAAGTCCAGCACGATAACAGTCGGCGTGCGCCGTAGGCTATATGTGCGAGTGAAAGCTTGCGAGGGTCAGCCGACGATCGCGGCTCGATCTCGCGCACGCGAGGGGGAGGGCGTTCTACTCTAGCGGCGGCTGCTTACGGCGCGGCCGCGCGGGCGCCGTATCTTGAAAGCGACCTGCGACGTGAACAATGTGCGCGCCAGCGCGGCCCTCATCTTCAAAGCGATCTGCGAGTGCCGGCAGGTTCGTATCCGCTAAGCTTTTGACGTTTACTTCGCGTTGAAGCGAGAGGCATTTCGAAGGTCAATTCGCTCACTGCTGCTGCCGCCCTTCCTCACTCCAGCGTTTTGACATCGTGTTTCCGCGGTCATCGAGCGAGATGTGTTCATGTTTACCTGTGCGCGCGTGACACCGTGCTGGTTAATTTAATTATTAAGCGAATGTTTACAAGTTTATACGGCCGATAAGACAAATATTGTATTTCGTGTAGTTGTCTCCTAATTTGCTATCGCAATCAATGCTTCGCCATTCGGGCCAAACTGCGATATTTTTTTCTTCATGTTGCGCACTGTGCAGTCGTACAGTTCCCCAGGTGAAAAAAAATTCTTCGCTATTGGCGGGCTCTGTAGGTCTTCACACCTTCCTCATTTCATTTACGATTTCAACTTTACCCTGATATGTACTTTTTCTCTCAAGCTTCATCTACCCTTATTCGTTTAACCGCCAGATTCTTGCCCAATGCCGGTAATGGGCATATGCCATGATAAAGGGAGCAAGCAAGCAAGAAAGCAAGCAAGCAAACCTTCCTCACGTGAACATGGTTGCGTTGATACTTGGCAAGACGAAGAAGACGGCGACGAAGGTGTTAAAGCATGGCTCTGCAGCAGGGCTTCAGGGCGGCGAAAAATTTCCAGCGCCTGGCTTGCTGCATAAGGTGAGCATGCGGTTCGATGTAGCGCTCATGTCATTGCATACGCCGGAATCGCTTACAGGCTTGATGCATCCGTGCTGTCCTTGTAAGGCGGTCATAAAATGGCCAGTTTTGGTTCACGGACGCAATGCAAACTGGATGACTGCAATGGAAACTCGTTCTCGCATTTGCCGTAGCGTGAGGCCAACTCGCTCACGAAATTTGTAGCGTGCTTATGAAGCACCGGTAACATATACACCACAGCGTTTCTCAAAATACCTTCTGGGGGCCACTTGACGGAACATTTAGCCGGAGTTGCCTTGATTCTAGTGCATAGGACGTACTCGTATTCCCGAAGAACATCCTCAAATCGAAAGAACGACAACATGCTTGAGCTGATGCAAAAGTAGAGGCCGAAACCAGAGGGAGGGTCCGTTAATCTAACGTGTATGCTTCAGTAATAGTGCTATGCTATACGTGCTTGCGCGCTAGGCATACCGTACGTTTTGTCACACTGCCGAAATGAACCCGACGCCCACCGGTACTCGTCCGCCCCTGTATCCCAGCACTGGGTCATTCTCCTTTTTAAAAGCTGATGCATTATCGTATATACGGTAAAAGCTAGAGTCTTGTGAGTTGACTCCATTTGTTTCCCCAGCGATCACCGAGCACCTGCCTGCCTGTGGTGCGAAAAGCGCTGGAAGCCATGCACTATCGCGTTTCAATCGCGGAGCAGTGTAACTACCTATGTACAGAGGTGTTCAAAAGTTCCCAGGCCGCGCGATGCCATGGGATTACATAGGATGACGGCCTGGGAACTTTTGAACACCCCTGTACCTACTTGCGGCATGCTGTAAGCTTGCATCGAACGCCTATAGTAGAAATCATGCCGTCGACGCCACACGATCGTCGTCACCGTCGTCTTGCTGCTCTCGTCAGTGACGTAGCCTGGAGGTGGCCAACGCCTCCTAGATGGCAGGCCTGTACACTCTGCTCTATGACGTCATGCTACTCGGACCGAAATTTCCACGGTTAAGCCCGGTGGGACCAAAGCGGGGACGTCAAAATCGTCGCGGCTTAATCGGGAGCGTCGCCGTTAGGTTCTATGGCAGTCGGGCGAGGTAGCATGACGTCACGGATCGTACTGCACCGGCTTTGTGCTATCTATGAGGCGTAGAGGTGGCACAAAATTCTGGCTACGCCACTGGCTGTCGTCACACACACGCTGGCGTCAGACACATAATTATAGCTGTTGGTCTCGCACGAACACGTTGAAAACACTTGGCGTAATCCCAAATGATGTTGGGTAGCCCACTATACCAGCAAAATGTTTCGCATATCATTGATTCCCACAGGGCGTGCACAGATCTGTCGCATTTTTTTTTTACATTCCTCAGTAGTTTTAAGTCTTAAACTGAGCCACGCAAACCATGTAAAAAGAGTTGTTTTTCGGTTTTCGCAGCGTTTGTCAATCGGTTTGTAGCTTTTCGATTAATCGCACGCATGCCGTTTAGTACTTATACGCATAAGCAGTGCTTTCTGCCGGTATAGTTATCTCTCATTACGACGGGCGATTTATTTATCTCTTAAACATTTCAAACTTATATTCTTATTCTAAACAGTCGTTTTTTTTCGCCCAATTTCTCTGATTTCTTCAGCCCTCTGCGGCCGAAGTCGTCATCTTCTGGTGACTGGAGCGGTGGCATAGGCAAGGTAAGTGACGCAGGCCTTCATGTTACAAACCTTCCAGCTGAGAACTCACTCACTCACTCACTCACTCACTCACTCACTCACTCACTCACTCACTCACTCACTCACTCACTCACTCACTCACTCACTCACTCACTCACTCACTCACTCACTCACTCACTCACTCACTCACTCACTCACTCACTCACTCACTCACTCACTCACTCACTCACTCACTCACTCACTCACTCACTCACTCACTCACTCACTCACTCACTCACTCACTCACTCACTCACTCACTCACTCACTCACTCACTCACTCACTCACTCACTCACTCACTCACTCACTCACTCACTCACTCACTCACTCACTCACTCACAGCGGCGCTAGTTTGTTCATGCTGGAACACGTCTGGAAATAGCACAATGTTTATTGAAAGACGCCACACTGAACGACTCCGGATTAAATTTGACCTTGTGGGTGGCCTTCAACGTTCGTCCAAACCACTCTACATGAGCGTTTTTTGCATTCCACCCTCATCGGAATGCGGCCGCCGCGGCCTGCCATGGAGTCAAACCCGCGATCTCTTACACTCGGCAGCACAACACCATAGCCAACTGAGCCACCATGGCGGGTTCAGCTACCTAAATGCAGTTAACAAGCCGAAGTTAAACAAAGAGGCATCATTCTCTCCTGTTCGCTTCTTTGTAGTTACGTATGGCACGGTTAGTCAAAGTGATGGTTTCGGCGATGACAATGACTAACGTTTCTGCGTCCAACCGACGCGCAGGGCGGAGGCGCTGGCGGAAGCATCCGTGAGGCCGGCGGCGGCTTCGCCAAGATGGAGCTGGCTCGCGAGGAACAGTACTTCCGTCAGCTGGTGAGTGGTCCACAGTGCGAAGTGGTGTCGCAACCATTGGGTTCGTAGCCCTCACCTCAAGTAAGCGGTGTGACGGTTACAATCTGTGCAAGATAGCCGGGTCGTTCTTAACTTCCCGAGACACCTTGTATACATTATATTGCTTGCTGACTGAAATCCTTCTCCATGTTGACACGGAAGCGATTGCGTAGAATAGTCATCCCGGATATGGCGCATGCAGTGGTCTAATGGTATTCTTGCTGTCAGCAGCGGTCAGGTTTCGAGAAAATGGACACTTCATTGATCTGGGCAATTGTGTCGTCTTAGACGAAGAAAAATGAACCGCGAAGTGCGTTTCGAATGCCGCGAGATGACACGAAAATCCAGAACGCAGCATCAACGTGGCAACCTATAACACACGATGTTCCATCTTTATTTGTGTATATAGGCAAAGAAAAAGAATATTTTTATTGCGATACTCCAAGCGCATTCCAGCCGTCGCCGTCGCCGTGATGTTCCGTATAAAGTCTAACCACGATAACATCATCGCCGCGCGCCGTGCGCTGTATGTGCGAGTGAAAGCTTGCGAGAGTCAGCCGACGATCGCGGCTCAATCTCGCGCGCGCGAGCGAGGAAGGCGGGGCGGAAGCCAACCGTCTTCCTTCGCGTGCTATGCACGGGGGGAAGGCGAGGAGAGGGGGGCGTTCTACTCCGGGGGCTGCTGCTTAAGCCGCGGCCATGCGGGCGCCGTATCTTGAAAGCGATCTGAGACGTGGACAAATGAGGCCCGCGCGGGCCTCATCTTCAAATCGATCTGCGATGTGGACAAAGTATGTCACGCCAAGTGCCGGTAGCTTCGTATGAGCTGTGCTTTCGACGTTTAGTTCGCGTTGAAGCGAGAGGCAGCACGAAGGTCAATTCGCTCGCTGCTGCTGCCGCGCTTCCTCACTCCAGTATTTTGACAGCGAGTTTCCGCGGTCATCAAGCGAAATGTGTTCATGTTTAACTGTGCGCGCGTGACACCTTGCTTGTTAATTTAGTTAGTAAGCGAATGTTTACAAGTGTATACGGCCGATAAAAACTAACATCCTTACTTCGTATAGCTTTCTAGTAATTTGCTATCGCAATCGATGCTTCGCTTTTCGGGCGAAACTGCGACTTTTTTTTACCATAACGAACAAGAGGAGGCATGTAGTCACTTCGTTCGCGTACATGGAGCCTTTGACATTTAATTGTGACATATAAACAAAACAGGATTTTTCCTCTTCGTAAAGAAAGTCGCACTTTCGAGCCAAAGGTCGATAGTGATACCAAATTAGTGGACAGCTATACAAAGTAACGATAGTCCTTTTATGGGCCATACAAACTTACTCAATGAACAAGCATCGTGCCACGCGCCCACAAGAAACATGAATACATCTCACTCGATGACCGCGGAAAGTCGCTGTCAAAACGCTGGAGTGAGGAAGCGTGGTGGCAAGCAAATTGACCTTGGTGCTGCGTCTCGCATCATCGCGAACTAAGCCGCGAAAACACAGCGCACGGCGGACTGTGTCCCTTACGCATATGGCTTTCAAGATACAGTGGCCCGCCCGCCCGGTCCGCAAGGCTCCGGGGGGGGGGGGGGGGGAGGTGCGGCCCCGGTGGCCGCGCGCCCGGGCCGCTGTATCTTGAAAGCCATCTGCGACTGAGACACAGTACGTCGTGTGCGGTGTCTCGATGCGCGCGACGGAAGACGGGGCACTACCCGCTTTCCTCCCTTGCGTGCGCAAGATTGAGCTGCGATCGCCGGCTCAAACTCGCACGCTTTCACTCGCACTTACAGCGTACGGCGCGCGGCGACGATTTTATCGCCGTTGGACTTTATGCGGAACCTCACGGCGACGGCGACGGTCCATGTAATTGTTATCGCAATAATACGAGTAGATATTATGGACCTGCTCGAAGAACGATGATGTACCTGAGCTTTCTTTGGTTCTCAGTAGGTTAAACGAGTAATAAATGACTGAATATGAATGGTTGGTTTCGCTCAACGATTGACAATGGTGCCAGGTCAGTGGGGCGTATAAAGTAGGCGCGTTTAATAGCAGGCGTGTAGTACTAGTTAGAGATGTGACACGAAAGACGCAGAACACTTCCCGTCAAATATGTGCTCCATGTTTTATTTTTTTTATTTGATAATACCTCACAGGCCCCGTAAGAGGCATAGGGTGAGGGGGGGCATACAGTGCAATTCAATACATTTTATATGAAGATTTTCACAGAGTACAAATTACAGTGCAGTAGATTATTAACACATAACTACGTGCAAACTATTCGTGCAGGAGTAATATAATACGAATTACAGTCACAATACACAATATAACACAGTCACCATACAATTGCGTCATTATACATTTTGTAGTCAAAAACAAAAAAAAGTGTGCGACAGTGGTATGAAAAGACAGACGCCATCAGTTTGAAAAGTACCCTTGCAATAGCGAAGGGTACTTAGCTATTGCTAAGTACCCTTAGCTATTGCTATTTATACAGGTATGCTATTTATACAGGCGATGTCGCAAAGTTTCTTAAAAAAAGTGCTAAAAGGAACTATGAAACACCCGTGTACTTCGATTTAGGTGCATGTTAAAGAATCCCAGGTGGCCCAAATCATTCCGGAGTCTCCCACTACGACGCGCCTCAGAAGCAGATCGTGGTTTGGGCCCCGTAAAACCCCATAATATAATTGCTTAATTATAGCGTTGCGATCGTTTCGCTACGATGACAATGGTATTAATACGTTAGCATTATGAGTGTCAAAGTAAAAAAAAAAGTTTGTGTGTTCGAAGCCAGTCACGTGGTAGAGGTGTATATATAGTCAGACACCGCTCTCGTAGAATAAGCTTCTGAAATCATCGCAATTCGGACAGCAGGCAAGATGAATGTTGGCGTGCGGGTAGGCACACGAGCATGAAAGCACGCGCATGCGCAATGCCATGTCTGGACAGAAGGCGCTTGCTTCGTTAAAGGGCGCAAGAATGCAGCTTAGCACGCGCTCGCAGATCCCGTCTTATTTTGTCCGCACCTGTACATGGTTTCGCTTTTTTTGCCGGTGACCGTTTTTCTCACCGGATTATCGCTGTTATTCGGTTACATAGTATAGGCGCAAGACGCGCCTATGCTATAACCGAAGATTCTTGAATGTTGTCGCTGAATTTATAGCAAAATGACATTGCCGAATCGACGGCGCGCGCTTTACGAATAGCGTTGTGAATTCTCGAACGTACGCGATCAGCAGCGATCCCTCTGGTATGTACGGTGATACATGCACAAATAGCGGACGTAGTTCACCCGCGAGTTTAGATTCCACGACCGATGACAGTGATAACCGCTATCGTGACGATTTGAGCGTTGCTTGTCTTTTTTGAACACACGTTCGCCCAATAAAGAGTCATGGCAGGGTTACATTCTTCACTGTCGCTGCACCGTCACAATATTAAGTTACACTGGTGAATGATGATTCTGCAATAGTAAAAGTCCGCATCTTATCATGAAAGAAGGTTCGGTAAGGCGAAAAAAAGTCGTAGGACGGGTAGCGATGCCTCCCTGAAATTGTAGCGCCAGCTCGCCGTGACCTAATGGCTTTTGACACGATGTCTGCTCGGGTCTATAGTTAACCGTTTATTGACACAGACGAACTACGTTGCATTCTGAAAGAATCAGGAGTCACCCTGGCGAGCTTCGATCGAAAACCAGTTCTGTGCCGAAGTAGCGCAGGAACGACAAAATACTTTGACTTTTGTGACGTCACGCTGACGTACCGGCGTTGAAGTATCGGCGCCAAATTCTAAAGGGAGAAGTTAGGCTGTTGTTTTGTACACTAATAATCAAAAGTTTCCCGCCAAACGAATGAATACGTAGTTTTGAAGAAATAATGTGCAAGTACAAACTGGCCCAGTGTTTCCGGCCGCGGTGGCCGCAGTTCGATGTGGGCGAAATGCAAAAACGCCCGTGTCCCGTGAATTGGGGGCGCGTTAAAGATCCCCTGGTGGTCAAAATTTAATCCGGAGTCCCTCACTGCGGCGTACCTCGTAATCAAATCGCGGTTTTGGCACGTAAAAACCCGGAATTAATTCATTCATAAACTTTGCACCGATGTGTTCTGTATTATTTCTGCTTCTCTTACTGTGACGCAGCAAAAAGACCAGATCAAGATGCTTCACGACCACATCGTAAATGAGATCAAGGAGCGCGAGGTGCTTATTAAGGAGCTGAAGAGTCAGATCGATAGGAACAAGAAGATCATAAACGACATGAAGGACCACCTTTGACCTTCTCCGCGGCTCCGAAAGCACCTCCGCTGGGTCAACCTGAAGTCCCCTGATCACACTTAAATGTTGTTTTTCAACTTGTTCCTTTTTTTGGCTGCTGATCCACGGAGGTAATAAGAGTCGAACGAAGTTCGAAACGCTTTCGTATGCCGTTGTGGTGAAGTAAAATTTTCGCAGTGCCTGCAGCCGCGTTCTCGTGAAGATCTTTTTGTTTTGTTTTTTGTTACAACGGATAGGAGCCCTCAAGCAATGTGCAATGTGCAATATGTAACTATGTTCAAGAGCTCCTAGTGGCTAAACACGTGTGCCTATGACATAAACGTGCCCAATGAGATTAAATGTGCGACGGGAAACCTACTTGTTACATACTGACAAGCAGGATTCGAATCCACATATCACGAGTAATGGTTGCTTGACTTGTAATGCTCAAACACGGTTCCACAAAAAGGAAAATTAGAACCACACGTTCACCTTTATTTCTGGCCACTGAGAGTGCATTTGTATTAAAAAAATAAAATAAAAAAATGTTGCAGTGCCTTAGCTCGGCTATGCCAGGATATACGTAGCGTTAGCAAAGGTTCAGCTGATTATTCTTAGCTTTCCTGGTTGTCTAGATTGTCAAGGATTAGCTTGATTGTCATGCTTACTGCTGCTCCAATGACACACACAAACGCCAGTCAGAAGCGCAGCGGCTCCAGCGCAGTGTCAGACGGCGACTGCACAGCGAGCGCGCGCCGGCGCCAGTGCGTCTACCACGGCTACGACGTCACTCCTCTGGAATGCGCAGACCGGCGGCGGTGAGTCGCGCGCGGCGGCGGCGGAGTGCGCGAGAGGTGCCGGCTCCGGTGGCTCCGGTGCGCAAGCCGTGTGACATCACTGATCCTTGCGCATGCGCAGCACGGCTCTTGATGTGCCGCGCGAAACGGGCTTGGCTAGGCCAGTGTAGCTAACGCTACAAAATTTGAATTAGAATTGAAACGAATCCACATATCACGAGTAATGATGGCTTAACCTTGTAATGCTCAAACACCGTTCCACAAAGAGGAAAATTAGAACCACACACATTCACCTTTATTTATGGCCACTGAGAGTGAACTTGTACAAAAAGAAAATGAAATAAAAATCTGAATTGGAACGTTAATTCTTATAGTGATTATTCATTAACTGGTTTGTTGAGCAATTCTTAATTGAAAACTTGCTCCAAAGTTCACAAACGCTACCATAGGCTATGCGTAACGTTTCTCGTTCTTAAATAAGAATTTAGAGATGTCAAACTCAGCGTAGCATGTATTTATATGATACGCTGGGGATTGCAGAATTCAAAGCTAGTTACACTCTCCTTCTCGCATTGGTCACGGCCACAGCGTGGTTTATTCTATATGAATGATGTTAATCGGAGCTCAGGAATATCCCTGATTATGGCTTTCCGGTATTATGCAAGCTGTTGCAACTGAAATATTATGTTGTAATGCCAAAACTGTCACGAATGTAGAATGGTTTGGCATTGTTCGGATGGTTGACATAGCGCGACAACCCAGCTCTATGCGTGACTGCCAATTGTAGTTGCCAATTGCTTGCTCACCAACCTGCTTTTTCCCCACTTTTGCATTGAAGTCGCCCATGACTACAGTATACTGAGTTTTCACCTTTCTCATTGCTAATTCAACATCTTCATAAAACTGTTCTATTTCGTCATCATCGTGACTAGATGTTGGGGCGTAGGCTTGTACTACCTTCATTTTGTACCTCCTATTGAGCTTTATTAGGACGACTGCTACCCTCTCAATAATGCTGTAGAATTCATCAATGTTGCCCGCTATGTTGTTATGGACTAGAAATCCTACCCCGGATTGTCTCTTATCTGGAAGACCTCTGTAGCAGATTACGTGGCCGTTAGTCAGCACTGTGTAAGCCTCACCAGTTCTTCTAACCTCACTAAGGCCAATAACATACCAGGCAATGCCTGATAATTATTCAAATAGTGCGAACTTTCCCAAACCCCGTGCTATACCACCGAATTTACCCCGATGCATACTCCCCACTCTGCAAAGCCTGCGAGGCCCGCGCTGACCTCGATCACATCATCTGGGCATGCCCGAAAGCTACACCCACCAACACTCACCGCACTAACACTACGCACATCATAAGTACGGCCGAGCAGTGGGAGACTTTGCTGCTCAGTTTGAACCCAGAAGAGCAGCTCTGGGCCGTCCGGATGGCCGAAGACGCCGCCAGAAAACAAGGGCTGGCCGCCGTCTGAGGAAGGGGAGGCCTGGGGGTTAGTCTCCCAACCCCCGCCGCCCCCAGACCCCATCATGGACAAAATAAAGTTTTATCTCTCTCTCTCTCAAATAGTTCTGATAAGCTAGCCTCGCTCGAGAGGGTGCGCATGTTGAGCGTTGCCAGGTTCAGTTTCCATTGGCGGCCTGTCCGGACCCAGTGATTCTTAGCACCCTCTGCTGCGTAGCAGGTCTGACCGCCGCCTTGGTCAGGTGCTCCGCAGCCACTGGGGACTGAGGGCCATGGGTTAATTGTCGGAGTCATAAGGGAGGTAGTGGCCGAATACTGCACCAGGGAGGCCAATTTCTGTTCTGGTGAGGGAGTGAGTTTGATGAAGCTTAGTGGGCCTTCCTAGTTTGGTTGCACCTGCTATTGCGTCAACACCTACGTATATATTGTCACGCGCGAAGGATACCGTTTATCATCCTTACGGATGAAGGGGACCATTTATTTTAGGTCGCGAAGGTGAGCGCAAGAGCGGCCAGCTGGTTGAAGAAGTCGGCGTCGTCCTCTTCCTCTTCTCCAATTCGGGACCGCAAGCACGTTCAGCGGTCATCGTTTTTCTCAGTCACGCGTAGGTGCAACAATATGTTTTATTTCTGCCTGCGTAATGCCTGTTTCGCATGCTGCGATTTCGCACTGCGACTTCGCATTTCCGTCTTGAATGCGCCGATCGCAGTGGCTGCGATTTTCGCACGTGCGAGAGCCCCTTGTGGAAGACAAGAATTATTTCTGGCGTAGTCTTGTTAAGTCTGCTTCGCTGTAAACGTAGTAAAAACAAAGCAGAAACAGTTTTCATGAAACGTTTTTTTTTGTGTTTGAACTCCGTCATTCTATCAAAGCAAAAAATATGCAATGCCTTCGCAGATGTGCGCCAATCTGAGCAACTGATACAACGAAGACAGCAAAGCTGTATATGCGAGTAGGGGAATCCGGCCCATTTCTTGGCCAAATCCCCCATAGTGGGTAGGAGCCACAGGCGAGATAGGCAACAACAACACCTGCGCAAGCGCAGAGGTCATAACCATTTACGAAGACGGAGGGCTCGAGCGGCGCAGGGATGTCTCGAGTAGGGGCTACCAATAGGGGTCATTGAACCTACCAGTGATCCTACCAGTAGGGGTCATTCCTTTAACATATAGTACCCAAACGCCCTCTGCAAAACAAACTGGCCCACCACTGATCTGTACTTCCGAAATTAGACCAAGACGTCCCCTCACTGTAGGATAAGTTAGGAATGTAAGCTGAAGGTTAAATGCCTAACTTACATGAAGCCACGGCCTGGAGACAACTCCAGACCAACACCTATCCTCACCTCACGCTCCTCCACGCGATGTACCCACCCTTTATGAACCCCTCTGTACTTTCTGTACAGAGCGAGCTACCCTCTACCATACCACATGCCAAGAAATCCTCAATAACTCCCCAAACCGAAACGCAACACACGAGCAGTGGCAGATGGTGCTGACCGGCTCGGCACTGGCGATCAGCTTTCGCTGATCCACCAGTGCCGAGCTGGTCAGCCCCATCGGCCTCATCAAAATAAAGTTTTGCCTATCTCTCTCTCTCTTCTGACGCGCGAATAGAATGTAACTGGTGCATTTGGTTACGTCATTGCTACACTAGTGCCCATACAACGGCCCTCTGCAGCACGCACAAAACGTTTTACCTACCCCACTGTGGCTGCGTCCCTGATACAGCTTACCTGATTTTTCAAATTTAAAGTTTCCAGCTGCCTTTACTCCAAGTGGGTTTTAAACATCCTTCGTTGTCTCTGACAGCCCTAGAGAGATCGTAATGAATTATTATTCTAATGGTGTCAAATTTTACAGCATCATGGACAAAACTCACACGATCCGGTCGTATACTGCGGGCGCAGGCGTCGTCTTATACACGTCATGCACGGCAAGGCGTCAGGTGTGCACGTCATGTTTTACATAACGCCTCTCACCGCAGTTTCTCATAAGTCTTCAATTTCTTAATTAAACTTCCTTTCTTAATTAAACTTCAGGCCCAACAATAACAGCCGAAACATCGAAACAAGCACGGTCGTTACCACTATACGAAGACGGGGCAGGTGAGTGACAGACACACCCACTGAGCACGCGTACAGCATTCCATTGCAAGTTTTTATATAATTTTCTCTTTACCAACGGTAACTTCGGTTATCAAGAACAATGCGTGCCAGGTTCAGTCCAACTTTGGGCCCGTTCTTAATCAAAACTGAAGTCCTTGAATGAAATCGGTATTCGGTAATGTAACAGCGACAACACAAACATGCAATAAGTGGCACAAAAGAGAGAACAGGAGAAGGATACAGTTGAAAGATAAACGCTAACAGCGAACCTGAGTTGACATTGTAGTAGTAATAGCTGGTTGTTAATTTAAAATGAATATTACTGCCGACCGCACTGTAACTGTCTCGCCACATCTGCTGACACCTGAGCGGCGGTCAGCAATGTGTGTGGGCTTGGTGGGCAGTAGGCGCAGGGTCTGGGACAGAGGATAGTGTAAAAAGAATGAAACTTTATATATTGTACAGTGGGGCAAAAATAAATAAACAAATGAAAGCGACTATGAAAAAGCCTTAGTTCTCTTGACAATGTGTTGACCACTCGCCTGCTCCATCCTTTGCTATGTTCCCTTCAAGGATGTTGCCTCGCCAACTATCCTGGATCCATAACTTAGCGCACATCGGGCAACCGCCGCCGTCACCTGTAAGTGTGAAAATGGGCATCTTTCAAAGAGTTTGCTTAACGAGAGTGTAGGCCTATATAATACAGTTTGGGTCAACAGACAGGCTATGCGTCCTCGTCACCCATAAACACTGTCAGGTGTGGCTGCGACTGCGGCGTCATGAAGTCCCGCTTCAGAACACACACACACATACCGCCTCCTTCTTCCTTCAGCCTCCTCCCTTAATACCTGCCAGGGAGGCTATAAACACTTCCTGCAACGAAATGGGAGGCAGTATACATCTTCGCGCCAGACAGCGCGGCACGTTCTTTCGCCAGGCCCGGACCCGTCATTGCGCGGAAGGAGGCGACATACGTTTGTTAAGGCGAGTACAACGGACGCCGAAACGAACCGGCGTTTCGTGGCTTGCGCGTGTATGTGTGTTTGCGTGCGGCCGCAATTGGCGCTCGCGTGCGTACTGTATCTACGCGCGACACCTGGCGGCGAAAGGCGCGGGACTTGGCAAGAAAGAGACCGCGCGATTAACTTCGGCCTGACTCGAAGACGACCGCGAGGGAAAGACGTGCAGAGAGTGAGGGCCAATGAGGCAAAAGGTAAGAAAGAAACAAAGCCGCCGGCTCTTGGCTATTACGTTAACAGCCTGCGCTGGAGCTCGAGGTCGAGGAAAGATTTGGGAATTCGCGATCGGCCGGGCAAGTCTGGTTACGGTGCGTTTTGACTGTGTCCACACCTGGTTAGTGCCCGAGACAGGCATGGTCTACACGGCCTTCGCTTTCGCCCTGCTGGTGCTCGCGATGAGCTTGGCGGCGCTTGTTGAACGCACGGAGGCGGTACCCGGTACGTAATGCGCAGGACTGCAGTGGCCGCATTTAGTGCATGTGACGCTGAAATTCGAGAACTGTTTGACTAACAATCACTTTCATAAACGCATTTTATTTTTTCCACGCTGTAACGTCCGTTCATTGCAGTCAGTCAGCCTTAGTCCTTCAACTTAATTTTTCCTGCTTCCAGATTGTATAGCAGCTCTGCTCTGCCGCGGAAACCGCGGTATATAATTTTTCTGCCAACTCCACGATACACATGAGAGAGAGAGAGAGATAGATAGAGAGAAAAGACATAAGGAAAGGCAGGGAGGTTAACCAGGCTGAGCCCGGTAGGCTACCCTGCACTGGGGAAGGGGGAGAAGGGATTGAAAGAGGAGAAGGAAGAGAGAAGTTCACACCTTGCACATTTACACAGTCAAGCGTTCATCGCTGAGCTTCGTCACAGGCGCTCATACAGGTTTGTGCACTTCAAAAAACGCAGCAGTGCCTTTGTAGCCCTGTACACAGCAGACGCACGAGGCCACGGGCCCAAGATCTTCTCCTCCGTAAAAGGCCTGTCGTCTAGGTGCCCCAAAGCAGTCCGAAGGGCAATCCTCTCTTCTTCGTATCTGGGGCAGTCACATAAGAGATGTCTGGTGGTTTCCTCAACACCACATGTGCTGCAGTTGGCACTGTCTGCCATTCCAATTAGGACAATACGCATGAAGTTTCTCGTTTATCTATAGGTGAAACTGTGTGGAATACGCTGAACAAAAAATCAAGAGTTCCATGGGCTTGCAGAAGTTACAGCACCACTCATTGTTTGAGGGAAGAACTGTTGCCAGGTTGTGCAGAGCGTGGTGTAGAGTGTCTCTTAAGCAACTTTTCATGACATGGATCACCGTGAACTGTTTCATTGAAGCAGTGGCTAGTTCGCACGGCAGGCGGCGCAGTTGCTGCCTACTTTCACCGAGCACTGAAACAAGGATTTCACCGAAGACTGAAGCAAGAATGTCCTCTTTTTCCGCTGTTGTTCACGCTTTATGTTATGGGCATAGAAGGACTACTGGAAAGCACTGAATTAGGTTTTGATCTATCTTACATCCGCCATGGGCAAAAACTGCGACAGAAGGTCTATGGGGCTGATGTATGCGGACGACATAGTGCTACTAGCAGACAATACAAGGTATTTACAGAGACTTGCGAATTCAAGTGGCATTACGGCGACGAATTTAGGCCTTAAGTTTAGCATGGAGAAATCGGGGATTATGATATTTTTTATCGTTTTTTTCTTGCTCATATGTAGATGTTGAGTGTGAATTCACAAATCTTACTTGTTTACGGTGTGAAAGTGTGACATCTTATTTTTATGTTACTTAATCTTATGCCACAAGAAAGCTGCGATGTTGCTCAAACAGGGTAAAGATACTGTCAAGCCTTCACGGCTTTTTGTCTGTGGCCCCAGCATATGTATGTGTTCGTTTTGTATTTATGCTGAAGTAAATGAATTGAATTTAATTTAATGAAGAAACTAGCAATGACGTGGTATCAACTCAAGAGCAAGTCTTACCCTCAGTCAAACAATATAAATACCCGGACAAACCGTAAACGAAGGAAAGACCTGCTCAAGTATCCACCAAGATAAACTAAAAAATGAAAGGGAAGCGGTATGCAGCAACAATGAAACATAGATCACTTTGGGGTTACATTAAATACGAGATGTTGTGCGGAATTCAAAAAATGTAATTGTGTCAGCGTTAATGTTCGCAAATGTAATTTTGAGATTTAAATCAGAAATAATGTCAGGGTTGGAGATTCAGTGGTCAGTGGGCTGACTGGCTTTGGGGGCCCACGGTAAAACCACAAATAAGGCAGTGCATGGTGACACGGGTGACATGGGCTTTTTCTGAAGTCAGAGAAGCGCAGAGCGAAACTAATTATGAAGAAGGAGTAAGGAACATAGATGAAAAGAAATGGCCGGCTAAAGTACAGACTATCTGTATTTCAAAATCAAGGACACGGATTGAAGGTATATGTCGAGAAATTTGGTAACAACTTGGAATCATAGAATGAAAGTTAGAGAAACATAGACGGTAAATTTGATGCGTAGGATGGGAACAAAACGACCACGGAGATTTACAAAAGCGCCAAGAAAGAAATCAGGATGGCAAATGTGTATGATAATACAAAGGGAGTTCCTTTGCGATTTGAGGGACCGAGTTGGCTGCTTGAGGACAAAAACAGCCGGGAGCAAATATGCACCACAGGATGAAGCTTGTACGTGGGCTGCTAAAAAATATTAAAAAAAATCCAGGAGACGACTCGGCACATCGTAATGGAATGCCAAGATATTCACCCAGTGAAACTCGTACTAAGTGTCCACCTCCCAAAGGCGTTCGGATGCGAACAATATGGAAGGATTAACTGGTCAGCAGACGACATACGCAAGCGACGATTAGAGTATTGATGAAAAAAGAAGCAGGGAAGAGATTGATAGGACCGGACTCATTTCAAGCGTAGATATGGGTACAGTGTAGCGATGAAGGTAAAAAATATGAAAGTCCAAGATCGAGATCAGCTAGGCAAAAGGCTAGATTGCGTTAAATGTAGTAGAACCTTCATAAATCAAGTAGGTGACTGTTTGTCTCCGCCTCGTTTCAAAGGGAATGCCAATAAACATATTCATCATCACGCAGAGGAGAAACAACCACGAAACTAAGCAGTCAATGTTTCGCTAATGTCTTGGGCAGCGCAGAGAAAGGAGTGTTGAATGTCAAGTAAGAGACGCAGAACGAACATACTGTTTAAACACGATGGAGAGAAAGTTGCAGTTGCAGCTGAGGAGCTCAATCGAGCAGCAAAGGATGAAACCAAGAGAGAAGTTTCAAAACAGTTTGAAGGGCAGTGCGCTGTTCGAAACCAGATCAGGATGCGTGAGAAGGTGGTGTTATAGGAACAAGTTTGCCGATGGAGGCTAATAGTGCGTATAAATATATAGCATGCGTAAACAGCGCAAGGACCGTAGGGCATGTTTTCTTAGGATGCATCGCAGTATTCATCCAGAGGAAAATGAGGACGTATAGTTACTTTGCCGGAGGCCTCCAGTTCCTGCATTCCACACCGCATTACTGCGGTTACGCATTTCGATGGCGAGGAGAACAAAGATGGTGGACACGATTGGAAGAACTCATGACAGTCACCAGGAGACTACCCATGCTTGTCATAGGTCGTGCGCTGAGTCGCTGTTACGCGTTATTTGTATATATGTGAAGTTGTATGTGAACCTTTACGTCAAGGTCTTGGCATGTTTGTACAGTGTATGTAGTGTTTCGTTCACTGTAAGGGATTGCGAATGCTTTTGATAGTATCTATTTTGAAAAATATGTTGTTTTCTTGTTTAGTACATTTTGTGGTTAGCTACGATTTTGGGATAGCGGGCTCTTCGTTAGCCACGTTTGACATACTTCTGCAGTAATAAACAAGGACCAATCAATTAGAAAGAAATGGTGGCGTGAGATGATGAAGCCACTTCACGCGGTGACGAAAAGAGCACTCGAATTGACTAACGGAGTAAAAACGACATCGGAGTAACATTCGCGCAAGGCTTGTGGTGCCATAGTTAATTTCTCGAAGATAAAAAAATGATACTGGTCTTGTAAGAATAAAATTGCAAATTTTACGTGGAAATCGTCGATGTCGCGACAGCAGAAATGTGCTGGAGAACAACCCCAAGGACCCTCAAGGTGTCTCGAAATTTTAATCATCAGCTAGAGCTGTGGGGATTGTACATGCAGGGAAGAGCAATTGCTCGGAATAAGTATGCCGGATGTTTTGTCTCCGCACGTCAGCTTTCGGGGTGCCCACCTCGGCACTGGAACCTTATTGTCACACGGTGGGATTTAGGCATACTTGCAAAGTCGAAATCAGGACCCTACGGATGAAAACACAGTGTTACAAAAATTCTATGAAACTTGGGTAAGGTACCTCGCAGAGAGCTATTGAATAACTGTACTCCTTTAAAAAAAATTATACTGGAAGCGCACACGAGTGTTTTCATGCATACATATATCTGTAGCATCCAGCATCCTCATCATATTTTATCTCTACTGGAGGACGAAAGCCTTTTTCAGCGATCACCAGTTACCCCTTTCTTGCGCCAGCTGATCCAATCTTATGCCTGTAAACTTCCTAATTTCATCATGCCTCCTAAGACGCCTTGTACAATACATTGCACATTGCCTGCAACTTTTTTTCGAAGTTCACTCGGACGTGATTACGCATATTATTCATTCTCGGCATTAACTTCGGTGGATGTTTAACTGTAAAGAAGTGGTTCACTCATATTCTCGTCATCCGCTTTCGAGAAATCTGACACTAAATTGGTCTAGACATCTGTGTCGTCCCAGACGGCCGAAAGTAACCTTGAGATGTGTTTCGAAATCACTGAGACTGCGTGAAAATACAGGACCCGGCAGCAACATGGCAATGTACTCCACGTAGTTCCATCTCTGCCTTTAGGCAATGACATGCAGTTTTTACCATAGCTAACATGAGGAGGCGATCGAGATAGTGATTTTTTTTTCACGTACATGGAGACGCACATTTTGACATCTAACCATGGTAATTAAATAAAAAGAATATTTTTCATGCTCATAACATAACAGTGGACAATAAAAAAAATCCTTTAAGAGTGATTATGCCCCATAGCTGTATTCGGATCTGAGGAGGATGTAGTTGTCATGCCCTCCTCGACTTCTCTTCCCTTCTTTTGGCACCCATCTTGTATTTGCACGTGAAGCGCGAATGCATTCTCTCTTCTCACTTCTGCAGGAACCATCACGGACAGAAGGTGCAGCGTCGCCGGCGAGACCTACAGGACGGCGAGGGCTGGCTGTGCCGAGACCACGTGCGACCGGCGCAGCATCAGGGGCGGCTGCGGAGGCGGGATCGTGCGAGGTTGTTTCTGCAGACCGGGACTGTACCGCAACCGACAGAGAGTCTGCGTGCTGCCCGCCGAGTGTCACTGAACGGCCGCGCACGAAAGACGCGTCGATCGGCGGAGAAAGGGATGGAAATGAAATCGACAGCACGCGCAGCCGGTTCGCTACCCTGAACGAAGGCCGGAACGAAAGGATGGCGAGACGGACTATGAACAAGCCCTGCGCGCGCAGACGCATATACTTGCCCGATCGAAGTAAACCTCGTAACAGCGAGAGATGAGCGCTGAGTCCATTTTTATGATGCTCAAGAAAAATAGATACTACGTGCATGAATCAAACGACGTGAGTTGTTTCATTCTGTAAACACGCATATCAGGTTTGGAAAAAAGGACAAAGTGGAACTAAGTGCCAACAGCATAACAAATAAGATGACACTATATCGATATATATAGATGCGGTGGCGAAAAAAAGATTACAGTGGCTCCGTTGATATAGCATAAATAATAAACACGACGTACTTGGAAACACGTTCTTTTTTTTTTTGTTTACTGTCAAACGTTTCTGCTGGTGGGACAGCCTTCGTCAGTGTGACATGTAACAAGACGTTGATCGCGGAATCGAATCTCGGCCACGGCGGCCGCATTTCGGTGGGGGCGAAATGCGAAAGCACCCGTGTACTTTAAGTTTAGGCGCACGTTAAAGAACCCCAGGTGCTCGAAATTTTCCGGAGTGCCCCACTACGGCGTGCCTCATGATCAGATCGTGGTTCTGGCACGTAAAACCCCATAATTCAATTGAATTCAACAAGTCGTTGGCAGCCTTTTTAAACATATCTAAAATGTTGCTGCTCACGCGGAATATTATTCGGCAGTAAATTGATACGGTTATACGTTGAAGATACACAAACTGCAAACATGCATATTGTGCCAGGTGACGATGCGCACGACGTGCCCATTTAATCGCTATACGACCCTCAATGTGTGTGGACACAACTCTGATTTGAGTTAGGCACGATATGAGTAACAGCATTGTAACGACATTATGCGCACAGTGCAGCACATGGCAAGAAAGACGAGTGAACAAAGCTATAGGACGAGGAACAATATGTGTATATATGGCTTCGTGATGGAAAACCCTCTCTTGCTTCGCCTTCTTGCCTGCCTAAAAGTTAAGGGCACGTTGCGTCACTTCCTCCTGCTTAGTGGACGGGTGCATCTAGTTTTAGCACCACGTTTTAAAGCGGGCACAGCAGTCCCCCCACGCCCCCCCCCCCCCCCCCCCCCCTTCTTTTTTTTTTTGTGCACAATAGGTGCATTTTCTGAAGATGTGAGATTCAGATGGCATTAACCAGACGTATACAGCGACGCTGCATAATCACAGACGCGTAGAGACTCAGCAAAGTGTAAACGTTATACAATTTTCGGAACCGTGGCCTCGCGCACGTGGCGACTTCGGCGGCGATTCGGAACGGTGCACTTTATTTCCCACTGAAATTTACTTACATTCGGTTTTAGGGGCTATGGTGTTGGGCTGCTAAGCAGCACGAGGTCGCGGGATCGAATCCCGTCTGCGGTGGCCGCATTTCGATGGCGGCGAAACGCGAGAACACCCGCGTACTCAGATTTAGGTGCACGCTAAAGAACCACAGATGGTCAAATTTATTCCGGAGTCCCCCACTATACGGCGTGCCTCATAATCAGATCGTAGGTTTGGCCAGTAAAACCCCATATATAGTTTACACTCGGATTTGGGGGAATCCGAGCGCTCGATCGCTCGATGAATCGGACAAGTTCCGTAGGTCGGCCAGCACGTAAGCCGTGATGCAGGCACATCCCTTGCCTAGTTTACGCGTTACGACATAAAAGTCACGCAGCCTTCGACTATACGACGCAGGAGAAGATATCGCGGAGTATTGCGGACGTTCGGTAAGTTTAACACTTTGCGGTTCACCGCCCTCGAGCGTTATCGAAGGTATATGTTTCTGCGCTAATGGCCCCGCGGTCGAAGAGCGTCTGTTGGAGAGGCCGCTTGCCAAAGCGGGGCTTGTGCAACGCGATAGACGCGATTCGGGTTGCGAAGCTTTGTTTTGGATCTGGGAGGATGTGGGCTCTTGACTATCCGCCGGCGTATCTTATTGTCTTCGACTGGCAATCGGCGGGGCAGGCGAGGGGGTCGTGTGTATACCCTTTTCTCTGGGAGCGGCGGGTTTATCTGCTTCACATAAGTGACGTCTCTAGACGACCCATGCATCTGTCTGCGAGCCCTTGACGCCATTCCAGCGCAAACACGAAAGATGGCTGAATCAGTCTGAACGAAAACAAACGGCGGTGGATTGCTTGCCGATGACTGCTTACGGAGACTGACTTCCGAAGCCAATATCTCACCTAGGTCAAAGCGGCAGGCGTGGGTTGTCCAGCGGAAGGTATGTATGTAGTAAATCGAGATGACGGATATATTTATCTCACGGAGGGAATGCAAAAAATTAAATGAGATTCTGGTGTTTTACGTGCTAAAACCACGATTTGATTATGAGGCACTCCCTAGTGGGGGACTCCCAGAGCTTAGTCTCCCTTTAATGGAGGGGGGCCCTCATAGGATAGGGCGGCGACCAGTATAGCGCGCGCATACTCACACACTGGACCACCATATATATATATATATATATATATATATATATAAGGTGGTTCTGACTTTGTCAGAGTGATTACTCTGATGACGTCAGGACCACTAGGCGAGACGTTGGTAACGTTATCTTCGTGTGTGCCGTAATAGTGTCTTCCTATACGTGGCAAAATGTGATTATACGTGACAGTCGGTTACGTCACAACTCTCAAGGGCCACAGAAGTTGTGTTTGGGACGTTCAATCTTTATTTACTCATTGCTTGAGGCTTATTGCTTTCTTCACCTGCTTGAAGCAAACTTCAAGCAGGTGTAATAAGCCAAGTTCATCTAGAATTACACAATTTTTATGGGTGTTAAATAAATATAAAATTCTGAGTGTATTTCGGGCATTTAATTAATGTGCCGATTCAACCAAGCACTTGATAGAAATTTGCATTTTGGAAACCTTTTTTTGAACATAACTCGAGGAGTTATTAAAGAGATGTCATCTCGGATCAAATAAGTATAGCTGCAACACAGAACATTAGTTGCCTTGCTTTATTGACAGGCTCAGGCACCACAACAATGTAATTTATGGTTTCACACCTACTTACCTACAAAAGTGGACTAAATGGTTTGGTCTTTGGTATAACACAGCACTCACAACGCGCAACTTAACGAATGGAAAGTAGCTGGTAACCTAAAGAAACAAAGGTGAAAATTCACTAAATAACGAGCAGGTAGCTTCACGCTCAAATGGCTCATGAAACAGTATGCTGTGCCAAGAATCTTAGTCGGTCTTAGTGGTGACCGTCATGTGGAAATGCATGTAGCAGTACAACCATACCTGTTTTCCCGTCTTTGCTCATGCCACATCAACCGATTAATCTCGATTAAATCATTAATTGAAAAATTGGAGAGTAAGAACTGCCCCGCACAAAGCACTACTGGTAATAAAATCACCTCCAGCGCTTGGCGAATGGATGCCGCAGTGCTATTGACCTCCTGAGGTAGGGGGGGGGGGGGGGAGCCCTTCCTTAAAAAATGGAGGGGGAGGGCGGGCCCCCCGTGAGCCTCACTTGACTTTAAGCACTGGGCTAATTCTGACCACCTGGGATTCTTTGTTGTGCACCAAAATGCACGGTACAGGATGATTTTGCATTTCACCCCTATCGAAATGCGGCCGCCGTGGCCGGGATAGTGGCTAAAGCTGGACGCTTTAGTCACTAGGCCACCACGGCGGGTGAATGTAAAACTATCTTGCAGCTTATCATTCGTACTGTCTTTTTGATTTTCTTTCTCTCGCTTTCCGCTTTATCCATTCCATCCTTTTTATGGATGCTAAAGATAAGACATTTGCGTACACGCTTCCGGCTACTCTTTATAACGTAAAAAATGCAAATTTATCCTGTTATTTACTATTATTCACGTAAGCATACGTAAGTAATACACATGCACACACACAAATACAACGGCAATGGAGATAACACGTAAACACGTTTTCAGCGCTTAAAAAAAAAAGAAGAGTTGTCCGGATGTTGTCTACGGTGGCACACCATCTAATTCAGAAATAATGGTAGAGCGCTGCTCTGAGTTGGTTGCACAAATAAGGCAGTCCGACGAGGGCTCACGTCCTCCCACACTGGTAATGCTGATGGGAAGTCTAAGCGCACGTGCGTTCACCTGGCAACATGAGATGAGGCAAGGCACGTCGAAAGAACAGCCAGGAAGCTGGCGAAAAGGATGCCGTATAAAGAGTGACCGGCGCTCAACATCGCATCGACAGGTATTGCTGGCAGGACGAGATAGAATAAAGTCTGCATCCATGATGCTGCAAGAGGACTGATTCATTCATAGGTTTGCAAACACTGATTGCGAGAAGGCTTATCGACTGTCTGGGACTGTTTGGAAGAGAGCCCTGTTGAAGAGACGACTTCCAAGAAGTTCTGTATCGCGCGAGCTCACTATTCGAGCAAAGAACGTGCTTGTTCGCATGTCGTTTCGCAACTGATTTCGTGTTGCCCGATCATTATCGCAGTGCGTGTACAAGGATCTCGAGGGGGCTTGCGGGGAAAGCTGCCCTTCGAGTTGTCCGTGTCCTTGCTTCTGCTGTGTCGAGTGTTTTCGAGCTGTCCCGGAAAAAGCGTCGCGCCGTGCAATTGCAGCTGCATTACACATCTCATCACAGGGGATGAATAACAATAAACAGAGATAGCGACGTGAACACGCATCATCCAGTCGTTTGTCACAGTGGACGACGTCACGACCGCATACTGTGTTTAGATTGCTACTATCGGCAAAGTTGTCTGAATTAAAGGCACATTCGGGACGCATACTTCAACACGTGTCGACGCTTTATGTTATAAAACATAAACGGTATATGTTATAAATGTTATATATTTATGTTATATAACATAAACATATAACATTGAACGTTCTTGCTTATTTGAATTTTTTTTCTATCATCAAGTCACAGGACACCACCTGTTATGGACATGTCCTGGGCTATCCTCACTGCGAGGAATCTGCGTTGCTGAGCTATAGAGCTTAGTCATCACATTAACCGACTGGGTCCTTCGAAGAGGGACCCCTGAACACCGCAAAGCTATATAGGACGGCTTGATGAACTACCTAATAAGGAGCGAAACAACTAACCTAATCTAGGCACCGCACCGGAAATACCACTGGGGTTGCCTTTTAATATGTGTACATTTTTTATTTAATAAACGTCTTTCTCTCTGGCTCTATAATCAAGTTTGTGTTATTTGCCGCTGTATTTACCTCGCCCTGCCCTTTGCAGTGTATAAAACTGCACCTTGAGGGGATAATAAATAAATAAATAAATAAATAAATAAATAAATAAATAAATAAATAAATAAATAAATAAATAAATAAATAAATAAATAAATAAATAAATAAATAAATAAATAAGTAAAGCTTTGCGCCGTCATTTATACAAAACTGCTTTCTACTAATTAAGGCGAAAATACGCTGGCTAAGCACTCTGCCTTTTAAATAAAGAGCTTTCCCTCTCTAACCGATCGGTCTAAAATGTGGAGAAAAAATTAGCCAGGCATTAAAAGCGATTGCAAGGTTTCGCTTTACACCGAACATCCTCGGACGGCGTTCTAACAATACGCAGGGCCGACACGCTGGCGGGACGCAGCGCGCAGGGCAACTTCAGCTGCGTAGCATAAACATCGCTCTGGCAACTAACAGGCGTCTAACAACGCTGGCATCATGAGCAGTGCCGCCAGAGGTGTTGCAGGTGCCGCATGGTGCACTATAGATAACGGAAACACCGAAAACAAACCGTCCACCTTTGTAGCCTTAATTTTACTGCCTGTTCAGCTCAGACCATTGTATACAAACAACTGTGGAGCAGGAACGCTTCTGTTTGTTTGTGCCCGCACCACTCACGCTCGGCCGCCGCTCATGCTGGTAACGTAAGGTTCCGCTTCAGCGTAGTTTGAGCAGAACGTGACGCTGTGTCCACTTGGCTTCGTCGTTTTTGCAGCCAAACGCTGTCTGCCATCCGCGAGCCGCGCATCAAAACACGCCTTGAACGTTAAAAAGTACTTTAAAAGAAACTACAGGGACCGTGCAACGATGGAACAAAATATAGCGTAGGTGAAAATTTAAGAGATAGGAAGAAGTCATTGTGGAGTGGTGAGCGTAGAGCTGATAACCGGTTGTCAGTTAGGGTACAACAGAAAGGGTGCCAACGGAAAGGTAAACCAATCGTTGGCGGTATATATTTCAAGTACGACGAGATTAGAAATTAACAGGCTTTGGCTATAGACTTGGCTGCGTCACAAAGGCGTAATTGGAGATGTTTGGGAAGAGGGCTTTCGTCCTATAGTAGGCATGAAATGCGACGATAAGGTTTACACAGCGTAAAAGACAACAACAACAACAACAACAACAACAACAACAACAACAACAACAACAACAACAACAACAACAACAACAACAACAACAACAACAACAACAACAACAACAACAACAACAACAACAACAACAACAACAACAACAACAACAACAACAACAACAACAACAACAACAACAACAGCGAGTCTCGCGGGGCATAGATACAAGCTTGCGTCGTCTTGCCTAAACACCGAAACCTGCGTAACTTTCTCGAAAGACATTTAACTCAAGTAAGGAACACACGGCGCGCAAATTTGACATGCACTCGCAACAGCTCGTTTCGCAATCACGCGCGCCAACCGAAACACTCTTTGTGACAGCGAAATCCACCTGTTGTCTTAACTTCCTAATGTCGTCGTTTTAACGAGCCACCCGTGATTGTACTTTATTTGCGTCCCCAGTCACCGCGTAGCTCGTCGTCAGCAAACGTTCCGACATGTACCGTGATAAGTTTTCGTGCGTGCATTTGTCCACACAACTGCATGATCTCCCTTTGAGCCGGCAATACATGCGTGCTTTTATGTCGTGATTTGTTCGTTTTATTGCGCAACACAGAGGGGCGCTCATTGGCATTACAGCATATATAGGGATAATATAAAGCTATGTTGCTGGAGCTTGCATGCAACGTGCGCGCACACGCACGCACGCATTAAACGAGGACACATAAACAAACAATTAAAAGAAAACATTTCTCGAACCACGGATCAAGACAAACGTGAAGGCATAATACGCCTGGAGAACACTGGCAACGAGAGAAGACGCTACGACCATAACAATACCAACGACGCGCTAAAGGCGCGTAACAAGCCGATCATTGTATGAAATTATATTTTATTTATTTATTTATTTATTTACACATACTGCAGCACAATATAGGGCTATAGCAGGAGTGGGAAAATTATACATTACTATACATTACACAATAAAAACATACAAATACACAAAAAAAAGAAAAAAAAAAGAAGCGCTTTGCATGTTAGCGAGGTGCTTACCTGTGGTATATAGCTAAAAATCGTTTAGTGTTAAGGAACGAATGTTACTGGGTAGAGAATTCCATAGCTCTATTGTACGCGAAAAAAAAAAAACTGTATTTGAATGTGTTAGTACGAGCAAAGATAGGTGTTGTGTTCAAGGCGTGGGAGCTACGGGTACAACTTGCGTTTGTAAATGTGAGCTAGTTGTGAGCTAAGACCAGAGGTGGAGTTATTGTGTATAAAAGCTTTAAGCCTTCGATGCAACTACGTGAAAGTAATGGCTCGATGTTCAGAGATTGATGAGCCTGTGTTGGTGAGAATCTGCGGCTGTAATTTTGGCAAATGAAACGGATAGATTTTCGTTGAACATACTTGAGCAAAATTATTTCACAGTGTTTGTAGGGAAACCAGACAACAGATGCATATTCTAGAACAGGGCGAATTAACGTTTTATATAATAACACTTTAGTATCGCGAGGGGCCTTAGCCAAAGTGCGGCGCAAATAACCTAATTATTTTTAGGGCTTTCCCGTTTATATATTCGATGTGTGTAGACCAAGAAAGATGTTCTGTTAGAATGTCTCCTAAGTATTTATATTGAGACCCTCTTTTAAGTGAGATACCGTCGCGAGAATACTCGAACGAGGGAGGGCTCTGTCTATTGGAAAATGACATCACGACTGTTTTACTACAGTTGATGTTCATTTGCCACGGTTTTGCACCAAGTGCAGAAATACATAAGGGATTGTGCAAGACGGTGATGGTCATCAATGGAGTTAATAGATTCGTATAATACACAGTCATCTGCATACAGTCTGATTTTAGTTTAGGTGCTACGAGGCAAATCATTAATACATATGATAAATAATAGAGGGCCTAATACGAATCGCTGGGGAACGCCTGACATGACGTCACCAGGAGTTGATTCCGCTGAGTTGAAAACAAAAACAAATTGAGAGCGACAGTGCAGAAAACTGGCTATCCCAGAAACAAGACAGGGATTATTGAATATGACGTTTAGTTTTACCAGTAGTTTAGAATGAATGACAGTCAAAAGCTTTAGAGAAGTCAATAAAGATGGCATCCACTTGTTTACCTATGTTTAGGTTAGAAGCGACATCATGAACAAAATCGACTAATTGTGTTACGGTGCTATACCCACGACGGAAACCATGCTGAGCATATGTTAGAACGTCATTAGAGTCAAGGAATTCGATTATGTGTTTGTGGATAATGTGGTCTAACATCTTGTATGACAGGGATGTGAGAGATATCGGCCTGTAGTTAGAGAGATGTAGTTTATCACCTGATTTATACAAAGGCAGGACTTTGGCTGTTTTCCATTTAGTTGGTACTTCACCAGAGTAGAAGGAATTTCGGAAGATTACGTTAAGGTACTGAGCTGTCCATAGGGAGTATCTTAGAAAAAAGAATTCGGGATACCATCTAAACCGGTACACTTTTTATTGTATCTCAGAGCAGACGACAAGGCTCGCACTTTTCTATTCATTTTGGGAATAAACGCGCAGCGCTAGTGTCGACACTATATACACTTGAACTATCCGACCTAAGCTCGGAGGCCAGTACTGGAATTTCAATAGAAAGAGCGGTTTTGCCGCCACCGAGCTGGCGATGAAACCGCACCGCAATGGAGCTAGTTGAGCAAGTGCAGCCAAATCCAAGATAACGACGGGAAAGGGCCGGGAATCCCTATTGGTTTTTGGGTTAGTTGGTTCATACTTGTCATGGTGTAGTATAGGACGCAAAACAATATGAAGTATAGAACAGGACAGGAAAGGGCGTCAGAAACGGGCAATCGAATTCAAAAATGTTTTTCGTCCGTGAGTTCTTTTTTTTTTTGCCATTGGCCAACCGCTTTCGCTAATAGAATGTCCAGCGTCAGGATTGGTTGAAATTATCGCTTACGAACAATTCTAGCATAAGGTGTTCTTTGTGAATACTGACCTTCATACTTTCACAGGATCAAGCGCAGGCGCGGTTATGAAGGCTTCCGAGTCTGAAAGAGACGCTCTTTGCTGTCCTCACTTCATATTGCTTCCCCCGCTATTGCACCGTAATAATAATTGACTGAATAATGGGCTCAGATTCACGGAGCAACACTGGGATTATCGGAGACGCAGCTTTGTGCATTTCGTTCTCGTCGAAATGAGGTCGCCGCCGCTGGGATTGGAACCCGTGACCTCGCACTCACCTGCAGAACGCCATAGCGACTTGGCTACCGCGATAACTGCAACTGGCGCAACATGGAAAGACGGAAGAGACGGACGGCACTTCCGTTTACATTTAGTGCCAGCACGGATGCATACGACTGTGAAGAGTAATAAATAGAGCGGATATGCACATCCTGAAGCCGCGGAATTAACCTTACTAAACTACACGAGATACAACATCGAGAAAAAAGAATGCTGGCTCTCCCGTAATCGAGAGTAGATGTAAGCATGAAATGGCTACCGGCAAAGCAGATGGGTGCCGCGACGCAGGTCTGATAGCTTAATGAGCCTAAATGAACCTGTCTTGAACTGAACCTCGTTGCAAGTCTCGTCTCGGCAGACAGAAGAGACAGAAGCGTCTCGTCAAGCAGCGTGGCGCCATCTGTCGAATATTATCGAACATCACCCGCGCCGCGGAACTCGCAGACAGCTGGCTTTGAGAAGAGGACAGGCAACCCTGTCTCAGCGCCAAAAGATGACAATCAAGTGTATAATGCACTGTGTCTGCTATTGGAAATGACAAATAAATGTTCAGCACACTAGAAGTTACAGCTTCAGTGAAATTGTGAGCAAACATTAGGAAGAAATTGGAAGCAATATTTTTTGTAACTTGTTTGGGCAGTAATTAGCGTATGTATGCGGTCCTGTACAAAGGGTTGGGGTCCAGAGACCGCATTTTTAAACTTTTGACTGGTTACCCGGATTATCTCGTTTCGTTCTCGCAACGATGCCCGGATGTTCTCGCTTGAGTTTGGCTCAATGTCACTTGAAGGTCGCTGACAGCGGGAGCTAAAAGCATTTCATGCTTAAGAAGAATTGTTAGGACACTGTGATTGCACAGGCTTTATTGTCGAAATGTGCTACGCCCACATAGCTACGGGTTATCTCTGAGGCGGAATTCTTGTGTGCGCTGAAATGTCCATTTACTGCATTGACGTACTCGTATATATCGATTGAATGAATTTTATTGAAAGAGCGATGTCTCTGTGACACGAAGTGCTCGGCATATGCTCCATGTCGGGAATGAATAGATTATTTTTCGTGGGATGGCTTTTCTTTGCCTAATACAAGAAATGAGCTTGAAAGGCCGAGGCTCATGCACTACTTTACGCAGTAGGGAATTCAATATTTAAGTGATATAAACAAGCGTAATACATGGACGCAATCTATATCGCCGATTTTCACTGGTGGACTCTTCCAGGCACTTCTGGACGTATGTCCCACCGGGTAACATTGTCCTTGCTGAATCTCTTAATACTCTTAATATTTAGTTCTGGCCTGGGTAGCCTTGCATAAGGCGTCCTCAGGGCAAGGCCCTGATTGTCTTCGCGTTGCGACGCATGTTGCCCTGCTAGAGCTATGGCCCACAGCTCCGCTGTGTTGTGTGAGTGGGAGAGAGAGGACAGGAACAGAGCCGTTATCTCACCCGAAAATAAGCTTGGAAATAAACGAAGAATAGAAACAGCTCGCAAATTGCTCTGTCTCGGCTGACGGGTGAATCGCTGAAAGTTGTAGCAAGGCTTAGCGCGGCGCGGAAGCTCCTCCTCGTATGCGGTGTTCTAACAATACGCGGGCACGATACCTTGGCGAGACGCAGCACACTTCCAGAATCATGTTCGCTTTAATGAGGCGACAGCCGTAGCTGTCTGTGTTGGCGGTGACCTTGCGGTGACCTTGTAGTGACCTTGGAGACACTGCGACGTGACTCAGCTGCGCGAGAGCACGTGCACTTTGCATCGGCGCCCTTGCACCAAAAGTCCGACCACCAGTGACCATTATGAAACGAGCGATAGAGACAAAGAAAGTAGCGGTTTAAAACCAACTTTACCTGACGTCGCGCTCGGCCGTAAGTTAAGTTTCGATGTTTACTTGCTGCCGGGAAAGCCGTTATAACAATGACACCCATTAATCAAGACTCATACGAACCTGCTTGCACAGATTTAATGAGGCGCGTTATGTGTGCATGCTTCGTTAGTGCAGCTTCGATGTTCGCGGCAAGATGGCCTGTCGAGTTTCACATTTAGGCTGTCGTCTACCTCTATGTCGGAAGACTCTTCAGCGTTTTCTACAGCTTCAGCTCCCGCTTTTTAATGCGAAGCATTCTTAGCCTCATTCTTAGAACTTTGCGGTAGGTAGATTCCTGCCTCGCCTCGCTTTAATCAGAAGAAAAAATTAGCGTAGCTTGCAATGGAGGCGCAATGCTAAAAAGACAGCGGAGCTTATGCGCACCTAGCTATAGTCCTGGCTTTTGGCTAAGCCAAGCACTTCCAAGTCATCCCCAGCATTTTTTCGGAATTTATTGATTATTTGTCGATTATCGATAAGCTATTGATTGGCTATCGATGACTGGCTAAGCTTAAGTAGCCCCAACCATGCTTAGCTAGACTTAGCCAGGCTCAGCTTCGCTAGTTCACAGGGGTATGTGCCATTGCGCTTGGACCCTTTCTGCACAGCCGCCAGGATCGGCCCACATTTTCTGTTAACGTGCCACGGACTTCCAGCCGGCAAAAACATTCACAGGCTCTCTTATGTTATCCCTAAGACGACTTGGAGGCCCAAGTACCGATGCATTAAAGTGGCTTGGTGAAATAACCCAGACAAGGTGGAAACGATACCGCTTACATACACGCATATACTACAACACCACAGACTATCCCGTAGAATATTCCCCTCCCGCACACGTGAAACTAAACCGTGCAGATGCAGACGGGGAACTAATACGTTCCCCAGCCTTGCTCTCCGCCACACTTTTTACCCTAGCCAATAAATACCCCCACAAATGTCCTTTATGTGGTGGAACCTCTACCATTCTACGTGGGAATGCTCCAAACCACCCGGCCTACCTAGAATACCGAACGCCTCCCCATCCCAGTGGGAAGCCGGTCTTTCCAGCACAGCCTTCGACGACCAGCGATACCTGATCGACCGGGCCAGCCGTATATCAGCAGAAAATGGGGCCCTGAACTGAGGGCTCCACGCTCTGGGACTTTGTTACAAAACACAAAATAAAGTTTTGTACTACTACTACTACTACTACTACTACAACATAGTGCGCGGGTAGCATATATGCTGCTGTGAACACCTCAGCCAAGTTTTGCTGTCGTACGCGGTGCGTGGAGCTCGCAAGTGGAGCGCGAAGTTACCTTTCTCTCAAAAGCTTTCTTTTCAACAGAAGCCGTGATCCTCACTCCCTTCTGGACGCTTTATTTCGTAATAAAGCGCATTCCCATACGCGGTTGCTATTGGTAGCTGCGGTGGGCTACGTAGCGTGGATACCGCGGCCGCCGCGGGATACCGCCACGATTACACTGACTAAGCGCACTGCAGTTCGCTGAGCACAATCGTGTTTGGCTTGTGTTTAGCAAATCCTAGGCACCAAAATCGGAAGTCGTGGCGTCTACGTGAACATTCAAAATCAACTTTTAACTGCGCGCCACGGTGACATTTAGAAGGCGGAGCGTTGTGGCCACGCCCCACTCCGCCGTAGCCTTCGCAGTGCAAGGCATTCAAGAAGGAACGGGAGCACAGCGGAGGCCGTGTTTGAGTGGCAATAACTCCGCTTCTGGTGAACGCATTGAAGTACTTTATAAGGCAAATTACTCGTATTTTTGAAATAGCTTATTTTCACTTCCAATGCCTTTCTCCACTTTATTAAAAAGTAGTTCAGGGCCCCTTTAAGGACGGAACACATGACGTACGCGTCCCGCTTAATTCGCTTAGTCTACTTTGCTTAGTCATCCCTCTTAATTCGATTACACATCCACTTGATTCGCCCCATGTAGTCCAAATTATACCGGAGTCCTACACTACGGCGCGCCTCATAATCAGATGGTGGTTTTGGCACGTAAAACTCCATAATTTTTTTTCACTTAATTATCTTACTCATCCCCATTAAGTCGCTTAGCCTCCTTCGCTTAGTCATCCTCTTCAATCGCTTAGTTATTAATCTTAGCTCTAGTCCCTTTAACTCGCCTGAGTCATTCATTTAATTCGCTTAGTCATCCATCTTTACCACCCATCTTGCTTGCTTACGTGGGTATGAGCCACTGATGATGATAGTTTTTGTACCTTTCGCGTCGTCGACGGGTTTTAGCTTGAGGACTTTGAAGGTCAACTGAACGATGAGACATATAAAGCTTCCGCCTTATTAATGTGTGACCGACGGTGGAATCGAACCTCTGCCGTCGAGCACAGCAGCCCGCTGCTCTAACCATTAGGCCACGACCACACGCAAACTTCAGTCGTTCCAATGCAAGCCAGCCAACTCTTTGAAACGCTAGGCGAGTGCGCCCCGTGCCACTTCCTCGTCTTCTTTCCTTAGGACAGGTCGCGGTCCTAGGCGCCGTATTTGAATGCACTATCTTTAAGACCGGCCCACTTTCCTCAACACATTTATTGCGATAGCAATTATATGGACACTCCAGGCAGCATTTTTGCCGTCGGCGTCGCCGCGATGTTCCGTATAAAGTCCAAGGGCGTCTTCCGTCGCGCGCAAGGCACCGCTTTCCTCCCTTGCGCGCGCGAGATTGAGTCGCGATCGTCGGCTCCCTTCGCACGCTTTCACTTGCAGATACAGCATGTGGCGCGCGGCGACGGTTGATATCGCCCTTGGACTCAATACGGAACCTCCCGGCGACGCCGACAGCGACGCCGACGGCAAAGATGCGCCTGGAGTGTATATCGTCTTCCCTCGTGCGCAATGCTCCGGGGGCAGAAGTAGAGGGGGGGGGGGGGCGGCGTTGTATTCCGGCAGCAACTGCGTATTGCGCGGCCGCGCGCGGTCGCGCGGGCTCTAGCTTAATTGAAAGCGATCTGCGTGGGGGGCAAAGTCGAGGTGCGCCGACGGCTCATATCTTTGTGCGTGCTGTGTTCTCGCCGTTAGTTTGCGTTGAAGCGATAGACAGCACGAAGGTCACTTCGTTTGCTGCAGCTAGCCGCGCTTTCTCACGCCCGCGTTTTGACAGCGAGTGTCCGCGGTCATCGAGTGTGATGTGTGCATGTTTGCCTGTGCGCGCTGACACAATGCTTGTTAATTTAGTTAGTGAGCGAATGTTTACAAGTTTATACGGCCGATAAACCTATTAATCTTACTATTTAATCATACTTCGTATAGCTGTCTACTAATTTGCTATCGCAATCGATGCATCGCCTCTTGGGCGAAACTGCTACGTTCCGTCGTAGCACGCTACGCAGAAATTGTGCAACGTTGTAGGAACTTCATGATAACCCTAGGTAATCATGCTTTAACATTTTTTTGGTCATCGTCGCTTTACATCCACACAGCCGCAGAAACGTACGATTCCATAATACGTAATCGCTGATGACGTTGCTATCTGTGTTTCTCTCGTTTACAATCGCCCACTGCCTTTGTATAAACCAACAACTGCCATGTCGCAAGCTCGCGTCGAACGGCCAGCGTAGAAATCAAGCCGGTGCTACCATAAGATCGTCTTCAATGTGGCCGTCGACGTGCTGCTTTCCTCTCAGACACGTACGCTCGTGACCCACACGCACAACTACTGAATTTACGCAACGTTGACCCACCTGGTGTCTCTTTGCGGAACCCTAAACAACGCTAGATAGCCAGGTACCTGCAAAATGCTTCAAATAATTTTTTTTTTCGTTTTGCTTGCTATTACGGATTCTTCAGCCTTTTCAGGTTTCCTGGTTCAACGGGTGCTACATGGGCTGGACAATGCGCGGGATTGAAAACAGTGAGAATGATTCATTTCTCTAAAGCTACAGTAGAAGGCTGCAGGTAACCGCAGCGGTGACAACGGGAGCCCTCAGCAGACAATGCTTTAAACCCGATACGTCGCACGCGGGGACGCAAGTGGTGATGTAACATAGCCCCGTTGGAGAGCCGTCTCTGCTTTCTCTGTGATGACGTCGCGGTGCCTACGAACCAAAGCGGCGCCTTTCTTCGCTCTGAAGTCGTTCCGGCGCCGATAGCGAAACGGCGCGTGCGATTTTTTTTCCTGAGCCATACACACAAAGACGACGCCGACGTTAATCTTACAAGCTTCCCTCGTACTGTCTGGTGCTGCACTCCAAGGCGCTCGCTATCTCGTGCAGTGTTTGCCGTGTTTGTGTGTGCGCGTGTGTGCTCGTCGAATGTAGCAGTGGAGGAAAAGAAAATGGAAGCCCGGCTCCCAAGCTGTCGGAGGTCCTGCCTTAAGACCTGCGGCACCTGCGCCCTAAAAGCGTCGGAGCAAGCGGCGTCTCGTCGTCTCTTCCGCAACGGACGCGACGCCTGATACTGGAATACCCGAGTGGGCTTTTTCCTTGCTCTAACGCGACTCCGGGGCCCAGAGGACATCGTGGAAACGCCGTTGGTCCATTCTGCGTTTGGGGTTAGTGCAGGCCATTCGGAACTGCCAGTGTTTACCTAACGTCGAGATACACGCTTCGTGAGGTCTCTGTCTTCTTTTTTTTCTTCCTTCTTTTATCGAGAAAACGACTTGCGAGACCAGAGGTTGTGGTGGGAGATAAAATGCTTTTAACGAGCACAGGTAGCGCTACCGATGGAGCTGATGTGGCACCTGATATCGTGCTGTTGGGGTCACTGGCGCGCTGACATTCGGTGAGGTGAAGGAACACCGTGTGTTCGGCCGAGATATTGCGTTGAAGTAAGGTCTGGTGTTACTAAGGTATCGATGAGGGAACTCTCGATACCGATGACGTACGTTGCAACGTGCGTCAGTTGGACTGTATGTAGAAACTACTTTGAGATCGCGAATTCCAATGGCAAAAAAAAAGGGAAAAAAAAAACGAGAAGAAGAAAACCGAAACGAACTCTGCAAGGTCAGGAGATGAGAGAATGATACTGTTATTCGTTACTTCCTGTACGCTCCGTCCTGGGTGCGGGCCCCTCATTTCGCACTTCGTCACTAAAATTCGCTGTAACGAGAGCTTTCTCTCGCAAAAACTCGCATATCATCTGTACGTACTTGTGCTGCGTTTGCATTTGGAGCCTCGGATATGAATAGGGACTCGGAAACGTTCTGGAGGAGTCCTGTCTTCCAATAGTTAGTCAAGATGTCCCGGTACTCGAACGAAACGTGCGTGCCGCTAAAAGGCGAACAAGTAGGAGGTTCTCAAATTTCTTTTGAAAAAAAAAAAAAAAAAGAAGCTTCGAGGTAGCTCACGTAACTGGTTGCACAAACGAGAGTTTATTCGGTGAAACGTAGATGCGTGCGCTTCCTCGCTCGGGTGAGAACCTTGTAATTGTTCGTTTATCTGAATTGTTTGTCATAGATAGTCATCAGAGATGAAGTCCACAACTGTTCTTTCACCGAGCCATTTAAGTATCACGCACGTTTGGGCCTACAGGAGCGGGAATAATCAGAACAGTGGCATTTATAAGCCTCCATAACAGCATGGCTAATCAGCAGCGCCTATGTTGGCACGATGATGCGACTCTATACGCTGCGCCAAAAATCCGTTCAGAGTGCGTTCTACGTGACTGGAGATTTTTGTGACGACTAAAGCCCTTTCTGTGGTTACGCAAGCTCCACATTCTGACCCCACTGGTTGCTCATGATGATCATTTCTGTCATATATACTACTTTATACAGGATTTCACACTCTGTAAATAATTATGCGTCAAAACCGTATTGCTCGACATATGAAAATCCTCCGAAACCACAACGACATCATTCTTCAAACACACGGATGTCGGAGCTTCGCGACAGGACATTCTGGCTAACGTAGAGCCATTTGTAACACTGGCCAACTTTTATGTAGCTAGCGGCCTGTCGCGTGCGATCACGTGGTAGTCTGCTTACCCCACCCTGCATTACGCTCCCCAATCAGCGACTTCCTGTCCTGCTTCTGTCGATAACATATCAATATTTATCGAGGAGCCCGTCAGAATAAAGGTTTAGTTACTTCAGCGCACGGGGGCCGCAGGGGCTAATTTTTTCAATGACAGAAAAAGCCGCACCGTCGAGGTTCCCGTTTCACAGGCGCATTGGCTGACTGCATCATCGAAAGGTAGTGGTTTTGGCTAGTTCGTTCTCCATAATGTTAAGTGGTGCTGCTCGAAGCAGGACAGAGGGACACGGAGAAGACGAGGACGAGCGCTCACTGCCAAACAAATCTTTTTGTTTGATACAAAGGTTTATACGGAAAAACAGAAAAAAAAAATAGGGATACCATCATCGCCCTCTGTTCGCGCTGACGTTGTCTAGAAATGCCAGCTGTCTTTTGCGATAAGCCCAGGGAAGGCTTACTTATGCATGGGTATCCTTCACGTGCCACTGCTAGCTGCTTCGACGTGGATGCGCATGTGATCGTCCATGTGCTTAAAAAATTACTTTTGTTTGCTCGAACGCGGGGGCGCAGCCTGCACGCGCTACAATGTAGGGCGAAAAAAACCTTCCCTTGGCGTTCCCAACATTGTTGGCATGCTCTCGCAGGCGATAGTTTAAACACCTGCTAGTCTGGCCCACGTAATATGCGCCACAGCTCAACATAATTGTGTAGACGAGCTCCCGCGCACATTCCACCTATCGGTTAGGGTGCATTTATTTCACACTGACCTTTTTTGCTTCTTGATAGGTATGATTCTCCTTGGTAGTGATCAAAGCTTGTGTGGGGCAGAAAAAAAATACACGTTCACCAACCCGCTCACCGATGTTTGTACGGAATCAATGCGATCTGGGCCACCGCAGAGCAGACTACGCAAAAGGACCGTAAGGTCGGATGATCAGGATCAGGACAGAACCAAGGTAACGTTGTTTGCCGTTGCGTGGAGATACTCAGATTATTTTTTTACATTCTATCTAATTGCAAATTAGTCCTAATTAATTAACAACTTCTCAAATACTTTAATTAGATGAAAAGTGTCAGTGAGAAAATTGTAGAGCAACACGAAAAACTCCCGATACAGCTTTTTGTTGCTTAATACGTGCTACATAAAAGTGTTTTTCCGAGCGTGAAAGAAGACCGCGAATACACGCAAAGTGCCTCGAGCGGCGAGTTCGCGCGGCAATTTTGCGTGTATTCGCGGAATTCTTCAAGCGAATACACGCAAAATTTAAATTAAACACTAGCAACTCTAGGAAACAGTATTTCGAATTTAGCACCTCGAATTTCTTAAACAAGAATTGCCGAACTTTGATGCTAAGAAATGTAAACACAGCTTACTAATCTAATTCTACAATAAATAAAAAAAGACCTTATATTACGGTTCTGTAAACTTAATCTGTTAGAATGTCTCAAGCGGGCAAGTTTTACATAGGAGTTTACCGTTTCGGTGGAAGCGTTACTGTGTTCGCGAGGGTTTGCCAAAAGCCGTACTCACAAGTTAGCGACATATTTCAGAGCACTGCAAAATACACCGTCTTCGTACCCTTTAGATGTATTATTAGGTGCAGTTTACACAATGGGAATGTCGTTTTTCTCTACTGCTGAGTTACACAGTTGTAAACTTGGCCATTGATTTTCTTGAAATTTTCAAATTTAAAGTATTTTGCTAAGAAGAAGATTGCGGGCCCAAATAAACTGAAAATTTGCTTCTGACAGGTACTGACTTTTTGACGCTCTTCTTTAACTGCAACAAACCTCGACAATATCGGTTTATTGGTTGCCGAACAATGCGATTTCTCCGTTCCCATACATATAGATAGCAGCTCTCGAGCTAAAGATTCCTTTTAAGGTCGACACCGAAGATATTAAACATGATGGCGTTGTTTATATAATGCCGCAGCCTTTATTCAACGATGTGACATAACCCTTTCGCAACGGCACCAACCGGCCGTCGTAATGACGACGTACCTACTGCTCGCGAAAGCCATCAATTGATTACAACATCGAATTGAAAACCACAAATCAGTTTTCCTTTAAGTGTTAAGCACTTTAGGGGCCCGGGCTGTCGGCGTCCGTCGCGTGTGATCTGTCGTGATCAAGCTCAAAAACAAGTGCTCAAAACAGGGTGAAAACGAGTGCAGAATTGATCGAAACTGGTTCAAAATAAACTAATACGATTCAGAATAATTTAAAGAACAGGAATAATCAAGCATTTAGCGCATTAATTAGCAGAAACTCGTTAAAATCGGTTCTGAAACGCTAGACAGACTGGTACCAGCGCAGCGCAAGAGAGGGCGCCACCACCCCACAAGCGCTCGATTGCTACTCCCTCCAGCGCTACTCCAGCACCGGCGCATCACTGCTTCGCACTTCCTCAGGTTTAACCTTAGTGGAGCTTCACTTGCGCTGTATTTGAACTGTAGCAAGCGCAGGATTTGAGCAGAATTGGAGCTACAATAAGCGCCGGATTTGGGCAGGACCTGAGCTGGATTGGAACTGCATTTGAGCTACATTCTGCAACTGCAAGGATTCGCCACAAATCGTCCGACCGCAGCCGAAGCCAATGGCTTGCGCGCTGCAACCGTTTCGTGCGAGTTCCGCGCAACGCGCCGTTTCGCTTCTCTCTCGTCCGTTTGCTGAGGACCTTGAGCCAGCTAACACATTTTTTTTACAGTGCCAGTTGTAGTGCCTCTAAGCAGTAGAACTGAGCTTGTGCTGCCTAAAGATGAAATCTTGAGGCAGCACAACCTCGGATGAATAATGACTAATCTTGTGCAGTTCCAACAAAACTGTTTACTTCGTCAGTATAACTTCGCCTAAAGTAGAATACCCCCCCCCCCCCCCCATGCTTCCTACGAGTGTGCTTAATTTTTAACGCATTAGGAAATTATTATAATTTTTGGGTGTCCCGTATAACTATGAGGCCGGCCTCGACTTCTTGTTGGCTGCAACCGATGCATACTTAGCTTGAACACTTGGGCCTAGCAGATGGGCAAGGTTTGCAAAATGTACCTGCCATAAGTGTTCCTGAAACAACATAAGTCTGTAAATCACTGACCCAAGTTGAACCTGTAGCAATAAAAAGGGAAGAAATACTGGCCCGTGTCTATTTTACGCTGACAATAACTGACAGTTTCTCTATACCGCCTCTCTATATCTCCCTTCTTTCTCTTCCCCTTCTCCCTTCCCCCAGCGTAGGGTTGACTGGTTAACATCCTTGCCTTCCATGTATCCCTCTCTCTATCTCTCTCCAACTCGTTTCGCTTTATTTACTGCCTGTCATGATAACCTATTTTTGGTAAGCAGTTCCAGAGTAGATGGCGCTGGCAGCTTCTTAGTTTCAGTATTAGTTCAGTCTTCATGCTGCTGCTGGACGTTTCAGTCAACAAATGCGAAAAGTGGGCGCTTTACCACGTACACTGGTCGTGAGAAAATAAGCTATAGCGGGCTAAAATCACGGCAAATGCTGTAGAAGTTATACGCAGCGAGCATTTGTTACATGATGGTAGCATGGCAGTAAATATTCCTCTTGTCTGCTAGTCAAATATTCGATCCCATTTATCACTGTTACGTTTTATTTATCCACCTGAACTGCCACTTCATGTTTTAAAACCACGCATGAAAAGTTCGTAACGTGCTGGACCGTGCTCCGTCGGCCAGGGGGGAGGGGGGTATTCTGTAAGTGTCCACCTGGTGGACATGTCCAGTTCGTCTGCTGCTGAAGCCAGGCTGTGGTGCCTGGCTCCTCCTGATGCGCACCCCAGCCCAACCAATCAGAACTTCAACAGCAGACAAAATGGACATGTCCACTAGATGGACACTTACGGAATACCTCCCCAGGACTGTAAACGCTACCTTTGAGAAATAGATTGTTGAGCCGTGTTTATGAATTTTACTTGCGAAACCAACCGAAAAAGTTATATGAAAGTAGTGTGAGAAGTGTACTAGCACATAAAACTAGACAGAACAAACTGAAACACTATGGGACACACGCATGCAGTTCCCGGACTCTAGCAGACGATAGAGGCGAGTCCTGGCCCTGACGTCATAGGAGCGGCGCTCGCAGTGCCTCTGTTCGGCGCTTGGGGCTAATAGACCAGATAATATGGGATAACTTGGTACCGTGTCTGATACTCAGAAGTGTGATACATACATCTGCCAAGATCTCTAACATACCGATCAGCTAAAAATAATTAACAACCGATCTTTAAAACGAAATTTGCCGAGTTTTCTTATGTCACGTAATCTCCATAGCTGCTTCGGCCAGGAGCAGTACATTAACGCAGAGTATTCTACAGTATTTTCAAAATTGGTGTTGCTGAACCCATTCGGAAAACCAATTGTCGCCGATCACACGCCTCCTTTATTCTATACGTGGCAAGAAAAGTTATCGAAAATAATTAAAAACGTGATTTGTAGTGCAATATGATTGCTCTTCGGCGCGGTTGGAGCGTTTCTATTCGTAACACTAGCAAGGCGCTGGTAACACAAACTCACTCGCGGCGGTATTGTTGCTAGACGTAGATGCCACTGGCTTTCTTACAAAATGCCCAGATGAACTCAGTTTAGATTCATCAATTACTCTTATAAACACCTACCTGATTTGCACTCATTTGGCGAAAAAAAATGCAAATATTGCTCTAGGAAATGAATGAGAAACTTCTATTTCAAAGACGAAGACTTGGCAAGTTACCATTTTTGTGTATGGGGTATATGTGTTCCTAACCTGTTTGGTGGGCCAATCCCGGAGATAGTGCAGTCTAAATATCAGTTCCACTGTGACCACTGGGTATGTACCACAGGGTGTGTTCCCCTGGTATGCTTCGCTGTCTTTTGACGTATCAGACAGCGAAGCTAAGATACGTCAAAGACAGCGGAAGTACTCGGGGTCCGTTCACTGGCTCGCGACTTCGTTCGAACGAAATGGCAAGCTGCGTCTCATTTGGGGCACGTCCCACGTACCGTGTATGATATACGAAAACATGCGCGTTTTGATATGATATCCCCATATCTTCATATGAGATTATTGGTATGCGGCGTATGGCTTTCTTTCTGAACCAACTGCAATTTTCTTGCGACCGTCTAACCTCTTTCAGAGGCTGCACCCGAAGATAGCGTGGTCTAACGCACTGGTAAACACCACACAGTACTAGCGTGCGGTTTCGTTGGTACCACTGGTTCCACGGGTGCCGTTTTCCGCTTATACCAGTGGTACCGGTACCACCGGTGACGGTACCAGTGACGCGGTGGTAAGAGCAGCGTTATCGCATGTTTCTCTCGTGACTGCTTGCCCTTGGAGACGCCGTCGTTGAGACGCTGCGCCTCCGGTCGCGGACGGCGCATGAGTTTCTGAACTCGTCGTTGAGGAAGTGGCGCACGAAGAACTAAGGGCAAGCTTTCGAAATAAAAAATAAAAAAAAAAAGAACTCGTTGGCTCCCGCGTACGGGTAAGACACTAAGGGGAGCACCACCCACAACACATAGGGCAACACAGATGCCTCAAAACAACTTCACCCAAAGCATGCTAAAACGCATTCTTGGATTGCAACTGGGGTCGGTTCTCAATAACTTTTTAAAGAGAAAGCCTTAGATCTCTATGTTTCAAGGCGGCGTCGTGAGGTACAGAAAAACGGAGTGCGTGGGTCAGCAGTGGCGCGGGGGGGCGTTGGCTGCAAGCGAACCCAGGTCAGAAGGCCAGAAGCGAACTAAAGCATGCCCAGCCGTATATAAGAAATGATAAATGATTACCAAAGTTAATTAATGATTGATTAGTGATTGGATTAAGGAGTACTAAGGTGTATTAGGCTGGATTAAGGTGGATTAAGATCGATTAAGGTGGATTAGGGTGCACTACGCTGGATTAATGTGGATTATGGTGGATTACGGTCGATTAAGGTGGTTTAGGGTCTATTACGTTGGATTAGGGTGGATCAAGGAGGAATAGGGTGGATTAAGGTTTATTAGGGTGGATTATGGTGAATGCAGTAGGCCTTGCAAGGTTTTTGCCTTCGCGTTCCTTAGGCGATAGCTAAGGACACCTGGTACTTTTTTCGCTGGCGTAGGGCTCGTGTGAGCCAGTCAGCATCGAAAGCCGGCTGCGTGCTCCCGGATAGAAAGGGAAGCTCTCACATTGTGCAGTGCTAATCCTTCCGTAATCCTTCTGTTATCTTCCCGTTAAGCTTCAGCTCATTTGGCGTCACGCAGAGCGGGATCAGAGGCAGACAGTGGGCGAGCCCGTCTTATAAGGTTCTATTTTCTGGTTGGCTTACGGGACCCGTAAGTTCGGGAAAACAACGGCGAAAAACCGACGCGGACAAAGAGCCCACACTACAGGACAGGGCGCCACCTTCCAACTGAGTCATGTTGTACGCATTCTTTGTGTGCGTTTGCTTTGTGCCATTGATTTACAGATCTATATGAGTCACCAACAAGCTCAAACCACGATTCTGCTTGGACTCGTATAGTTCTCGCTGCACCGCGAGGAGTTAGTGAGACGGAGCGTAGAAATTGGCACAACTGGCAGCAAGCAGTATAACACTGGCCGTCAGGAAATTGCAACGCGCATTTCCAGGTCTGCCTCACATCTGAATGAGTTGCAGCCGTTACTCTTCAATACGCACTTTGTTCGGCGAGCGTCACGCCATGAAGATAAAACAGAGATAGCTAGTGTGCAAGGAGAGCAACAAATACCCCCGCCCCCCACTCGCCCTCTCCCCCACTTGCTCTCCCCTAAATAAACCTTTTACAAGCATAACTATTGGAAAAGAGCGCTTCTGAAAGAGAGCGAGATAAGGTCATTTCGCGAGCGCGGGAGTCCGTTCCGGCGAGTAGCCATTGTCTGCGCTGGTGGAGAACCGCTACACGCGTCGATACGACGCGTTTCGGCAACGCGTTGGGGCGATATGGCGTTACGTGACGTACATGATGCTGTCACTTAAACACGCGTTCGTACAGAGCCGGTCAGACGAGACGTCATTGGAAGTTCCGGGTCGTGCCGGAAGCTCCGGTTGTGCGGGGGCCATGCGCGAGAGGCCCGTGCTTCACGAGAATCAGCTGTTAGGCGATTGGTATCTTTCCCTGCAAGAGCATTGCGAATTGGACGAGTTGGAAGGCATCCATGATAGTCAACGGGATTGGGTGAGCGGTGGGGTATGCAGAATTGTTGTATTTGTCTTCCCGCGGCGCTGTTCGTCATACATGATAGCTTAATTGGTTACCCACCACGGTAGCTTAGCCTTGAGCTGCTGAGCTCTAGGTCGCGGCACCCGCATTTCGATGAAGGCGAAACTAAAAAAAAAAAAAAAAAATCAACGCTTGTGTACTCAGATTAAGGTGCACATAATAAAATTAACCCGACGTGATACAAATTAATGCGGGGTCTACCACTATACGGCGGGCCTTATAATCAGGTCGCGGTTGAGGGCCGTAAATCTGCTGGATTTAATGTTTTAGATTGATTCGTTCAAGCTGAAACAATGCAGAACGGGCTGTCGGGTAGCGTGTCTCGGAGTGGAAGCCTCCGCTTTGCGTTGAGCGCGTTAGTATACCGGCTAGATTGTGGTTTACGGTCTCAAACTCGCGTGAAAACGTATAGAACAGGCCGTGAGAAATATGTAAGGCAAAGAGTGGGCTCTCTTTGCTAAATCTCGCTGTGCTAGAGCAGCTTCATTCCTCGCTTTACTGAAGAATGGAACTGTTTTCCGGATGAAGTCATTCAAGGCAGCTACAATTTTAACGATACATTAGAGGAACAGTAGCTCCGATACACCTCAACTTGCTATGCGCGCGATTCAATTTCTAGTTTCTCTAGATATCATTACGTTCTTGTTCACCTCAGTAGTTCTTGTCAGCTGTATACGAGTATAACGTCATAGTTCATGACGATCTTCAGTCTTTCTCTTATTGGTCTATATGTTGCGTCTTTTTAGGAGCGAAGCTCCTTATAGCGGCACGCGTTCCGTCCCCGTCGTCGTAGTAGTAGTGTGTAACCAGTCTGAGAAAAATGAGAAAAAAAATTCCGAAGTTGTGTCCGAAGCTCGGAATCGAACCAGGGACCCCTCGCTTCCGAGCGCGTGGCGTTAGCCCACTACGCCACGAAGCTTTTTTTTTTTTTCTTTATTTCCAGCTTGGCTACAAGCCTGAACAGGAGTTTGTCAGATCACACTCGTTTTATAAGTGCTAAAGCATCCCACATTGATATCACATCTTCATGACAGTCAGTCGTTTTGTACACATCACGTACTTTCACAACCATTTCAACAAAATAATCATGCACAGATCGGCCTTTAACATCACAGTGTTTATATGCCAACAGAGAACGCCAGACTGCATGCAGCCCGAGTAAGAAGATAACGTCCATCTGTTCACGCCACGAAGCGCACATAGACACACGCACCACGATGGCAATAAATACCCAAGATTAACGAAAGGCCGCGTTTCTAGCGCGTTTCTAACGCGTTTGTGCTAGCGCGTTACGGCCCGTGTAAGAAGCTGGTGTAAGACGCTGTGGCCTCTCCGCCTTACCTTCAACGCATTTCGAACGCGCTGCCCAAGGCGGTGGCAAGTCAAGTTCAAGTCGAGGAGCGTTTATGAATACGGGGGGTATACTCTCTCAGCAGTCATGTGATGGCGTCGGCAAACGCGGTGCACGTTCCGGCATGTGTAAATGGCTGCGTAAGACGCTGTGGCCGCTCCCACTTACTAGAGAGTACTGCACGTTTCTAACGCGTTTGTGCTAGCGTCCCCTTAAGCGGGAGATCCGATGATTCCCTCCGGAGCTTCGCCCACTCATCATCATTCACCCCGTGGATATGCTGTGATTTTTTTTCTCGAAAGCTTGTTTGCAATGTTTATGCAACTTTACGCGTTCTTGGTTACCTATTTATACGCGAGCATTATGCCCCTAGGGCCGAATGACCTGCTGTATCTCGAAGTTAATAAGTTAACTAGACCGAGCCCAGTTGGAAGCGCATTGTTAATTTTCACCACCCCGAGTACTTTACCTTGCATCGCAGCTTAAATGAGGGGGCGTTTTTTATAGTTCGACCCGTGGGAACGCAGATTTCAATCCTGCGGCTTAATGCTAGCAGCACAGCGCTTTAACGACCACGGAAGGTATATTGGGCTACAACTTTCCATCGCGTCCCTGCATAAGTCGTAACACACTTCCTATATACTGTCGCAGTTAAACAACACCACCACCACCACCACCACCACCACCAACAAAACAACAACAATACTCATCCTCCTTATTATCATTATCATCACCATCATCACCCCACCACCATCATCATAGTCATCATTATTATCTAATTTGACACCCAGTGCAGAACGAAGACCTCTCAACGATCTGCAGTTATACCCTTTCTCTTGCGCCTATCCACGCTGGTCCCACGATATATCTCGTGCGTGCAAATTCACCCTTCTCATCAGGCCGTTTTTTACTGTGCTGCCCTTCCCTGGGCAGCCAGTCGGAAACTCCAACACCGATTATCTGCACTATACACATTACATGACCTGCTAATCTGGCTTTTTTTTTCCATCCTAATCTCTACTAGAATATCAGCTGCGCCCGCGTTTTCTCGAATCCGCGCAACCTTCTGCCTTTCAACGTGACGCTTATCATTTTACAGCGAAGCTGATTATGTCTAGGCTTCCGTGCATTTTTGTTCTGCGTGCGCGAAAACTCGGGTCCCACGCGAACGCACTCGTCGTCATCTTCTTCAATAGCTGGCTCGTCGGCGTCCCTCCGATATGCATTTTGAGTAGACTAGTTATCAATAGGCACCCTTTTCAAGATCAGTAGATTCCCCGGTAGATAGTAAAGATTGCCGCTGCGTGACCCGCATCTGCCATGTCTACGTTCGCACCGCCCTCTCTTTGTCGGCGTTCCAAGCGCTTGCGCATCTAGTTTCCTTTCCTTCTACTCTCCCGTGGTGGCGGTGCCGTCGAAACAGTCTCGCGTGTCTAGTTTGCTCTGGCTCCGCGGGGCGGCGGTCCCGTCGTTCACACGAATGTATATAAAAAACGAAAATGACAAGTTGCCGTTCTCCATTTTGAATGTCACTTCTCTTTTATCTTGATGGGAAGGCCGCGTATATTCCGGACACCCGAGGAGCAACGCGCCTACGTGCTAAACAGCTCCGCTGCTCATCCACCTGCACAGAGTGGAATGACTCACGATTTTTCGCTCAGTCACTCGTTGCATGGTCCTGAGCTTCATTTAAAGCTTCTGTGTTACCTTCCCAGCGTCACTGCCGTATATACATGTATATGTTAGCATTGGTCGTAGCCGTTTAGTACTTGATTGAGAATGGCTGTCATTTCTCGCGCCAGCTCATTTTTACTTATCTGGAGATTTCCTTCATATGATCTGGGTCCCGCTTGTGACTACTTGGCCTAGTTGAATGGTGTACAGCTTCAAAAGTGTGACTTCCGATCACGAAGTATTGTTCCCTGGCCAGGTTACTAAACATTACTTTAGTCACTTGCACGTTGCTTCTTGCTTCTGCGACATCAGACGCTTATGCTGACGTCTTATGGGTACAGCGATAGGTGGCTTTAACAGCACGCCAGAACAACGGATACTCTTTCAGTTGACTTTTGTAGCCTGAAGGAGCCTGAAAGCATATAGCTTTTTTTAGGGGCGAAGCTCCTTAGGGTGTGGGTCGCTCCCTCCTCTGTAGTAGTGGTAGTAGTAGTAGTAGTATGTAGCCACCTCTAGTTTATGAATTGCTCAATAGATGGCGTAAGTGGTAGCCACCTGTAGTTTTATGAAGTGTTCACTAGATGGCGTAAGTCCGTAGCTCTGATTGGCATGGAGACCGCTATGTATGTATGTATACGCATATATACATATATATGTATATGTATAGTATAACCGGAAGCCGACTTCCGTTTTCACTTCCGTTTCCGCTTCCGGTTCCGGAAGCCAGCTTCCGGCTTCCGGAGAACGCTACCGGCGTTTTTCTCTCTCGTCCGTAGCTAGGTGCGCTGCGGTGCACAAGGGCGTTCGTTTCCGACGCGCGTTCTCTTTCTCTCGTTCCCGACGCGCGCTCTCTTTCTCGTCTGTAGCTAGGGGCGCTGCATTGCACAAGGGCGTTCGTTCCCGACGCGCTCTCTCTTTATCTCTCGTCCGTAGCTGTGGTTTACCCGAATGATCCCCCGGTGCTTCGCCCACTCATCATCATTCACTTCGTGGATATGCTGTGATTTTTTTTACTAAGCGACTATGTCGTTGTGACAGGTTCGATTCGATTTCTGGCTGTGTTGAACGCGTTTTGATGAACTTGGTTTCTGTCGTCAATAGCAGCAGCTAGAAAAAATAAAGAGAAACGAAAGAACAGAAAAAGCCAACCCACTTTACTCGAGAAGATTGATTGATTTATGGGATCCCAAAACAACAAATAGGGCTTCGAGTGACGTCACATTGGAGGGCCTGCTGGGCAGAATTTATGGTTTAAACAACTTGTTGCATGCCCAACTGTCTTGTGAAGGGCACTATAACTCCAATAGCGAAGTGCTTTCGCGTTTGTTGAAGGCAACGTCTTCCTTGCTGAGTTACCACCACTTTTCCGTATCGGGAATGCCTGTTTCTAGCCTCTAGCCTCTTTCGTAGGCCGATCCCGAAGATACTGCAGTCTAAAGAATGTTTCAAAACTGATGATGATGAACCATATAATTTATTTTAGAGGCGCGCTGATGGTGGCAATAATGATGATGATGATGAGTATTACGGAGGCGGGGATGATGGTTGTGGTGCTGATGATGACGATGATGATGATAATTATGGTGATGATGATGATAACTGATGTCAATAAAGTTGTCCTCCAGTTGACGTCGATCAAACGCTGTCGCTCCAGCGTAGCTATAACAATCAATTACACTGTTTAGGACACCCCATTCTCACCCACAGCTCGCACAGGAAGACGTCTTTCATCGACTTCAATTAGACGTTCAACCTGTTGAACTGCCTTCCAATATTTTTCGACCCTCTTTCCATTTCTGCACTGCAAAATAAGCATTCTTCTTCCGGTATAATTTTGACCACCTGGCTTTTTTTAATGTGCATTTAAATCTAAGAACACCAGCGTTTCTTGCATTTCGCTCCCAAAAAATTACGCCTGCGGTCGCTCTTTGTCCGACTCGCGTCCTCGTGCTTAGCAGCATTGCACTCGGGCAAAACTGTCACTACAGAAGCCTCGCGTCGATTATTTCATGACTGTTTATTCGCTACGCGAGAGGTTAGATGCGTTTACATAACAGCACGCTAACTTGAAAACGTCGCCGACAGACGGGGCAGCTACCTTAGCTATCAAAAGCTATAGCTCGCGACGGCAAGCAATCTTGCAGTTTTTTTTTCTTTGAATTCGATGTTACGTAAAGACACGTGCTACCGGCTAAGAGGGCTAAGACCAACTTAGCAATCTCCCAAGCCGACGGTACGCCTTCTTGGTGGGTTTCCCCCCTCCGTGGCCGTCGTTATCGCGCTGCCGATAAAGCGAATCGGCGATATCGACACGTTTCGCCGCCTAATCGTCCTTTTCAGACGCCAACGTCGCATCGTGCAACCAGTTCCCCTCCGGGTGCCGGAGGGTCAAGCAGCTCTTTTTTTCTTTCACGATGCACGTCCACCGGTCCGTCGCTTTGGTCCTGTGCGGCCTGTCCTGGACGCTCGTCCTGGGCTTGGCCTCTAGTCAGGACGGCAACACAAATCTCAAGAGCGACGCGGCAAAGAATTCAACCTACACCTCTGCCACAGGACAGGACTTTACGGGCGGGGCCGTGCACGACAGGGACCGTGTTTCGAACGACACCGAGGCCTTGGTATTCACGCCTCCGGGCCGCATCGACGTACAGGAAGAAGAAGAAGTCGTCGTGCGGGTGTCCTTCACGACACCCGGCAATCGCACGATATCGGTGACCAGCGCCGACACAAGCGTCGCCACGGTGGACGTTTCGCAGGTGTACGTGCAGGCCGAGGCCAACGGCACCGGCTTCAACTTCACCGTCCGCGGAGTCTTCGTCAGTTACACCAAGATCTTTTTCAAGGTGAGCACGGCACAAATGGGCGTTTCGTTACGAATTGTCGCGTTGTCAAGTGAAATGCCACGCAAAGTTGCGCGGAACAAAAATAAAATGGTCTTTGTTTGAAGAAAATAAAACTAAGAAGCATATGGTGAAGCAGCGGTAAAATACGGTAAAGCACCGGTAAAAATGTCAACGAGATAACACAAGAAAGATGCTGATCGTATATACACTTGACTGTGACCGCAATGACCGTAGCCGACGAGAACAGAAACCGCAGTGCGAAGCAGGTATTATGACGGACCGTTATATGGCCATGTCCCGTGCAGAACTAAGTCGTGGGGTCGATTCCCCTCCGCGATGGTCTCGTTCCTGAAGGGACGGCCAGCAATATTGTTCTTGTAGTTAGCTTTAGTACCAGGTTAAAGAACATACAGATGGTCCAGATAATCCCGGAGTCCACCGCTATGGCATCCCTGATATCCACTGTGTTGCTTCCATGCGTTAAACCCCACAATTTAATTCTGCTGCATTCAGCCGCTGTTTGACAGGCGAAATGTGGCGACCCGCGGCCGAGCTCGTAGATATCGAGTGCACGGTAATCGCATCATTGAAGTATGGCTTCCCGTTTTGCATACAGACGCCCGCACTTCACCTGGTTGCGCAAATCTCCACCGTTGCGGATTTGAGCGCTCTGCTGCAGTTTCACTTCAAATGGGTCACTGCATATTCATGTCGTCGCCTGCACGAATCTTAACGGGGCATTTCTCATAGCCCCAGGGAAACGACCGCGTGACACTAAGGAAAATAAAATCCGTGAGCAGTCATCTTACGACGAATTTTCTACGTTAATGCGATTAGCATTGAAGAATTGTAGGGACACACCACAGTGCCACAGCCGAAACGATTCACGTATGAGGCTTGCATGCAGTCAGGCCCCTCTCTCACAGCCGAGACCGCGCTGCGCCATTCAGCTCGGCCGCGGTAATGCCCGCACGCGGTGTGCACGAGAACGTATATTTAAACAAGATAGCCTGAATATATATGGCACGCGGGTTCGTTCCGCCCAGCACCAGAGAAATGTTGAAGTATTTTTCGTCACTGAATTGCGGCGTATGTCCCGTGGCACACACACAGTGACCCAAGTTGGTCAGAGGGTTGGTTTCGAACCCCGTGACCTGAGCACAGCAGGCCGACCCATTACACCACCGATATACCCAACAACCCAGGTGGGCGGGAAATCGGTTAGAGGCGTATATAGATAGGTTGACAGATACCGGAAAGTGCGTGAAGCGTCGTAAGAATGCCTAATCGCGCTAAAAAAATAAACACGCACATCCAACGCGACGTTGAAATCGAAGTGACGCGAAGCTTGTTGGCGCGGCAGCAGCAATACAGCGGATGTCACGAGCGCAGACTCGCCGCCTGAAGCTGCTAGCTGTATGCGTTACGAGGACGGAGGTGACCTGTGATGCTTTGCCGTGGAAAAATGTAGATGGGAGGCGCGTGCGCAAAGAAGTTCGGCACATATCTAAATACATTTGGGACTTCTTACCCCTCGCGTGTCACAGTGGTAAATCCATACTGGTGGATTGGACAAGAATGGGTGCATACCCAGTTTTACAAACGCAGTGCCGAAGTTGTCTGCTCGGGGGTATGCGCAGTGGTACGCGTACCCAGCGACCCAAGGTGTCTACAAATATTTCGAAACACTATATCCGGCCACGGAACGACTATAAACGACAAGCCCCGGGGGAAAAGGCGAAGAAAGCTATAAAATTACGCTGATAATAATGCGAAAGTGTTACATGCCTAATCTCGCGACAGTCCGGCGGCGACGTGACCAAAGCATGGTACCAAAAGTGGCCGACGACGCAAAGAGTAGGAGGAGGAGGAATAAACTTTATTTAGGGAAATGAGCAGACGCTAAAATCGTCCGAGGTGGGCGGCGTCCCTAGTCCAGGATGCCGTGGGCCTGAGCCGATATCTTGGCCCTGCTCGCCAGGCGATGCTGGTCTTCAGGGCTCGGGCTTGTCAGCTGGGCCTCCCACTGCTCGACGGTTGGTCCGGTGATGGGTGGTGTCGATGGGTTTTGTTGACATTCCCATATCATGTGGTAGAGGGTATTGGGCGCAGAGCAGAAGGCGCCTTTGTGAGTATAGCTCGTAGGGTAGTACATGGCGTGTAGCAGGGTGCCGTGCGGGAATGTGCCTGTCTGTAGTTTGCGGAAGATCACTGCCTCTTCTCTTGTTAGCTTGGGATGCGGGGGTGGGTAGATCCTCCTGCCCAGTCTGTAATGACTCAGGATATCGGAGTATCTTTTCGAAGAGTATATATAAAAAAAGTCATGAAATGTTCGGGCTCGCGTAAAATTTCTGAGTGCCTTTCTACACAACCCTGCATCTTGTCTTCCCACTGTTCAAAAGATCGGGCAACACTTTTTATGGTGTGCGGGTCACCGTCGCCATCATCTTCGATCAAGCGCTAACGACCTTTCAATACGAAATGGAACCGCCACGATCGGCGTAGCCATTTCTTGGCTATGCCCCCATAGTGGGTAGGAGCCACGTGCCGGACAGGAAACGACAACAATGGGACTCTCGGCGCCAAAACATCAGTGCATAAAATGAGGTGTAAATGAAAAAAGGAACGCCGGGCATTCGCACGACGACATGCGGATGAATACCTAAGTGAAAACATTTCCCCAAAGCGACTACAATGCTGTCGCATTCCCACTGCGGTCTTAGGTGTCTCTGCCAAACATTTATTCGCTATGCAAACAGGACAAGCCCTTTACACGGCGCCTATGGCACGTTGTCTTGAGTGGTGTTTCTGTATGGCGCTGCAGAGCGCTGTAGAGCGCGGATTCAACTTTCGGCACCTTATCGATCGGGGCGGAATGAAAAATGCTTGTATACCGTGATCTAGGTCCACGTAAAACAACCTCAAGTGATCTAAGTTAATCCGGAGTTAATTCCACTACGGCGCGCCTCGTAAATCACTGTAGTAGATTTAGTCTCGGGACGTTAAACTCCGTCGTTTATGACACGACTCGTTTTCTTATTGCGGCCGCCCACGCAGAGCAGCTGAAGCGCCGCAAGCTACACGCTAAAATAACGTTTATGGGTGGCAGTACTGTGGCGAAATAAGTTTCTTTTACTAGAAGGAGACAATAGAGGAGCACGTCAAAAACTGTCTTGCCTCATCCTGTCACAGAGCCTCAATTGCAGGTTGCGTTTGTCCGTGTCGATACCCTCTCGTGCGCGTCTGTTTTTTGCGCGATACCTTTTTCTTAACTGCCGCTTACAATGTCTGATAATTTCTTTTTTTTTTCGCAATGGAGCTTTAGATCCGTCTCGTTTGTGCCACAATGGCTAACACCGATAGACAAAGGCAGCCTCGAGCATTTCGTAAAGTACGCGTAGACTTGGCATACCGGATTGTAATTCCATACCGCTCCTAACAAAGCCGGGCTAATGCTACCGATGCGATTCTTATTTTGCGGAACGCTCGCTAACTTGCGAAAGCGTCGCTTTCGTAAGTTACCCAGTTACCTCGCTAAAGCAACCCAGTCATCGCGGAAAAGTCGTGAAGTAATCGAAGCTGCCATAAGTAACCTTGCTGATATGCGCGTCAGTGCACCTGACGTCACCGCCTTGTCCTGTTCTTTCTGTCCAGTACTGTCTATCGTTGCGCTTTAAAGTTTTCAAAATGCACTTTCCGTTCCACGCTAATAACACGAATTTGATTATATCGCTCGGTTTTGAGGCAGTTGTCAGCAGGTTCCTAAAAAAAGAAAAGACCGTTCATTAATGACACCAGTCGTTCTCCTTTGCGTTTCTTTTCCAACGTATACAGTTCTTCATACAAATGAAAGAAGTTGAAAGTCGGCGCTCTTTTGCTCTGCCTGTCTCTTCTTTTCTTAAGTCCGTGTGCGCTGTGAACAACGAAAGGCTCCCGCCATTAAAAAAATAAAAATAAAAATCGAATAGGTTTTATTGCCTCTTTCGCCCGTTTTGTTGGTTGGTCGGGGGTCGATGATTGGTGGACGAACTCGGCAAAGAAAATCGTTCGTTCGTTCACGCTGTTCGCTTACACTGACAATCATCTTCGATGGTTTCAGCACTTTTTTTTTTGTTTGATCCCTTAGAGCGTTGATCAGGAGTGGGGCACACATGTTAGGGTCAAGTGCTGATGATCCCCGTAAAATATCTCAAGACCGGACGATCAGTTTTTGCCCCCCCCCCCCCCCTTCACCGCCCCCGATGCTGAGGTGACAAACATGGGGCGAGTGAGGGTAGTAATGTAACTCGCTCATAAAAAAAAAAAAAAAAAAAAAAACTACCACCCGCCGCAGTGACTGCGTGGCTATGGCGTTGAGCTGCTGATCACGAGGTCGCGGGGTCGACTCCCGGCAGCGGCAGCCGCATTCTGACGGCGGCGGAATACAAGGACGCCCGAGTAACGTGCCCTCCGGTGCACGTCAAAAAACTTCTGGGTTGACAAATCTAATGCCGAGCGCTCCATAACGGCGTTCCTCACAGGCTTACAGCCCATTACGTTAAAAATCCCATTATCCATATTCATAATAAAAAAAAATCCGTATATGTGGCTGAGAGAGAGAGAGAGAAGAGAGAGAGAGAGAACGTGTGCCTCTCAGTTTTCAGGAGGGCAAGGGTCTCCGAAATAGTCCTAGGCTACCGTGGATTCACCTTTAATTCCTTCACGGGGCCCTGGACATAAATCTTTTGCATAAGTAAACAACTTGCACCCTTGCTTTTTGAAGAAAGGAGTACCAATACATTAGCGACGGGGTTGCGTAGATCCTACAGCCCGCACTATTAGCGCTTTGCATAACATAGCCACACTTTTATTTTTTTTCACCTTTTATCAAGTGTACTCAGGCGCCGTATGACTGCTCTTAACCTGTTCTGCAGGTCCGCGCTTTTTCATGATTCCGAAGATGCGTGACATGGGGCAAAAACTAAATGTCAGATAGACAGAATTACCTGGCCACCTGAAGGGAACACTTCCTGAGCAAGACACGTCTCCCTGTCGAAGCGTTGGCTCGAGCCTGACGCATCACTTGATCAACCGTTGTTGAGCATTTCGAGCTTCCGTCGTCCTGTGAACCTCGCGGTTATTGCTTCGACATCCTAACTAACGTTTCAAAGCAACTATGGTGCAGCAAAAAAAAAAAAAACGATATTTCCTGTCCTGTATCTCACCATTCAAACAATGCGCTGCCTCAGGCGTACCGCAGATAAAAACCCGGCCGTTTCTCGCCAGTTACGCCTCTTCAAGAGAGACGAAAGTAAAACTTCCAGAGCGGTAACAAAGGTTGCGCAAGCAGGGTGTCCGTAACGACATAGATTAAGGCGATAAAAATGGAAGTCGAGGAATAGATAGCGACCACAGACAAAGGGGGCTCGCTAACCGATAACATTCAAAACAACCGGTACGAGAGCGAAAAAAAAAAAAATGAAACGTGCGATTCTTGGCTTCGGACTTGCCGTGGTTCATTTGTACTTGGTTCACGAAAGCTTGTTGCCAAGCGCGCAGGTCGAATACAAAGTTTACCTTCGCATACACACACGCAAAAAAAAAAAAAAAAAAAGCCGCGCCTTTCTTTAAGTTTACTGTTAAACCCGGACAAAGCGAATTATTCTTTATTACGAACACGCGAAACTTGCTGACGTATACTCGTGTAAGATAACGCCATCATTAGGAAACTGTACATTGGATGTATCGAATTCGGGGCGTCCGCGGCTATAGGTGAAGAGCCTACTCAGCCGACGGTTTCGGGGCGCACTTCTGCGCTGGACGTTCTGCGCCGGCATTTTGCCGACATTGAAGGAAGCCAATTGGATCCAGGTCTAGCCAGTATCGCTCATCGAGAGTGGCTTTTTTAGCGACGCTGGGAAACAGTTCAAGGCACACGCAGAAATTACGGCCTACACTACGCGCAGTCTTGTTTTCTAGAAACGGATTCCTTTCTTGCTTCTTTTCCGCACTGAACACAGCAAATTCTTATATAACGAACGCATCGCAAAAGTTCGCTTACGTTCGTTATAAGCGAATTGGGGTGCATAATATCAACTGATCTATCGAAATGTCGTGGGTACATAAGCATGCTCGTTATAACCGGTTTCTATTGTATATCATAATGTACACTAAGAGCAAGAAATGGAGCTGAGCAGGCCATATGATGCGTAGGATGGATAACCGGTGGACCATTAGAGTTACAGAATGGATACCAAGAGAAGGGAAGTGCAGTCGAGGACGGCTGAAAACTAGATGGTATGATGAAGTTGGGAAATTTGCAGGCGCAAGTTGGAATCGGCCAACGCAAGACAGGGGCAATTGGAGATTGCAGGGGGATGCCTTCGTCCTGCAGTGGACATATGTATAGGCTGACGATGATGATGATTGTATGTTACTCGAACAGTACGACGGAGGGGGAAGAATACAAGCTTTCCGCCTGCAGCCAACGTTTCGACAAGGGGACTTAGGGAGTCTCGTGAGACTTGAAATCAAAGGATGGAACGAAATTGGCAGATTTCAGCGAGTCCTCTGACGCTGAATCCGAAAGTATTTTACTCCGAAAATATTTGCTACGTTTGTTACTCACATAACTCAGCATTTTATTTGCTGAACTGAGCACGCACAAGAGAGGAAGGGACACATGAGAGTCAACAAGCGCCGAAAAAGAGTGTGAACAGAGAGGGTCAGCGCTTGTTTAACTCTACCATTTCCCTCCTCCTATGTGCGCGCTCAATTAAACAATGAAACATTACCAACTCTCCCAACTTTCAGTTCTACTGTAACCACAGTATTTCGAGAGTCCCTTTCCGGAACGAGCAGATCCCGAAAGAGCTTTCTTGGCTGCTTAAGAAAAGTCTGACTGTAGGTGGAACAATGAAAACAGGGACAAAAAGAATACTCATTCAAGCGTGTGCGTCTACTTTTGTTCTACTTGTATTAAATACCCGAAGTCCATGATTGCAGAGACGTGTTCATGAGTGTTCATTAAGAGGTGCGACGAGTGTCCTGTGGGCGCTGCCGTTTGTCAAGCGAAGGTGCTCCTGCGTGCCCTTTTTTTTCCCCTCCTTACTGTGGCTGAAGTTTATTTGTGTCGGGACTCGGCGACTCGTCTTGTGAAACTGAGAGCTTGCGAAATATTCCCACGAACTCTCTTTACCTGCTTCCTTTGATGAAACTTCTTGCGTACTTCCGCAGAGACGATTTGCCGGATTAGGTGATTTTCTGTGCCGCCATATTTTATTTCTCGATGAGTGTTTTTTTTTACATCTACGTCATAGCAGATGAGGAGCCGGCGCCTCTAAAAGACGTCAACGTCTCCTTACAAAAAAAAAAAAAAAAAAAAATCTCGTGTATACAGCTGGTGGGTGGACGGTTGTTTCTCTAGCAAACTCTTGTCAGAGAAACGGCTACAGCTGCTTCAGACGAGAAACGGCGTTGCGCACTAATTGCAGCTGATTTTTGGTTGATTGGAGATGATGTTTAAAAAGTTCGCAGCAAATATGCCACTGGGCCTTTTCTCAACGTTGTAGTCGTGGCGCTTTGGCGAGCACAGGGGCAGTGAATATTTTAATGGCATGAGCCATACTCGCAGTGACCATGGCAATAAAGATGTACTGAGACGACATTTTTTACTGTTCACACTTGGCGTTTAATGAAGGTTTCGGACCTCGGGAACCCTAGAAAAAAGAATGACCAGCGTCGTAGATAATTTACTTTATAAGCTTTCCAATGGAAGCAGTTTCGCAGTCATTTCCCAGGAAGTGTGTGTGTTGTTACGTCATTATCCAGAAGGTGGTCACGTGTGCGCAGGACATCGCGACGTTTTGACCGTCGCTCTGGATTACCCGGTTGTCTGTGCGATGCGAGCGCCAAAGACATCGCAATGTTCTGCTTAATATGCTCCCACCGTTCTGCGTCATAAGTGTATGACGCACGCATCTCTCGGAAAGCCATTATGATAATTTTAGGGCGCTCTGAGGCTTGCTAGTAATAGGAGTGACGTTTCATTCGTAGTTCTTTTGAGGTGGCTTGCTGCTTAGCACGGAATTCGAGAACCCCGCAACCGCTGCGCGTGCCAGGTTAAGGAAGCGTACCTCACCGAAAACGGCGTGACACGCTGGCAGGCACTCGATATCAAAAGACGTCGCAGCTTCTACGCCGAAATTGGTAATTGCTCACCAAAGTATATTCTCGAAGAGGCATATCCAACAAAGTAGCAGTTCGGCGCGACTTATACTTCTTATATAACTCATATTTCTTATTGAAATATTTATTGAATATCGTTCTTTCTTTCTTGCAACATACCAATATGTGTTCCAGCGGCTGAAGCAAAAATATTCCTCGTGTGGGTTTTAAAGATTTGACCATTTATTCGTATAAAATGATTTAACATATAATATAAACGATCCAGTTTAAAATTAATTTTAAGGCGTTCTTTTTATTTTTAGAACTCGCAACCAGCGGCCTCGTACGCAGACTCTATAGCCCTGTGACCGCGGCCAAGTTCCACTGGCCCAGTTAATTCTTTCCGCTCAACCCCTTCTCAAAACAGCCTACGAAAACATCGCTATCTTAGTAAACATCCACCCGCCGTTTCAAAAAAGGCATCGCTCATTAAATAACATTCTCAACGAACGTATCGCTACGTGGAAACATGGACTATGTCACCCCCAAATTCATGGCTGCTGGTCAATACAAGGTTGCTGGTTCGATTCCCGCAAGCGGTGGCTGCGCTCTGACTGTACAGCAGTGCAAAAAGTGCTCCCGTATTTCGATTTGGGTGCAGGTTACGGAACGTCACGCGTGTATAAATTTATCCGCAGCCGTCGACTACAGCGTTTCGTAGCCAATAGTTCAGACTCTGGGAGTTAAACCCACGTACGTCATACTCCGCCATACCGACGCCCTGCAGACTCTACAGTCTCTTGAGGAGTTGGCGTACACAAGGCTGGCTTGACGGCAGGACTGTTTCCTTTTCACGATTGTTTATGGCCCTCACCCGCGAAATCCGCCCCCCTACTCGTATATTGAGCCCTCCGTGAGATAGTTTATCCACCCACCAATTGTTACATGAACAGTGGGCTCGATACCGACGTAGTCGCGTCCCAAGAAACATTGGAGGCCTGAGAAAGATATCCGCTATCAGCGATGCAAAAGCGTGCATCTCAAAGGGGGAGGGGGAGTCGGACACCCAGCGAACCACTCGCAGATTCAAGACAAGTGTCGCAGTCTTGCGGCCGCGATGACATGTTCAAGAAGCAGCGCGTCCTATGTTGTCCTTATCGACCAACCGATATCGGCACGCGGGGCGACCGGCGAACTCGAGAGTCGAGAGCAGGTGTGGCAGCCATTTCGGTGACAGCCTTCCCGTTGTCGTCATACGTGGGGGCATAAGAGATAAAGCTCAGGAAGTAGCTTTTAGGCCGGTGCAAAAAGTGGCTAATGCGATCTTCTTTTTACGCTACGCGTTCACTGAAACGCCAAGTACCAATACGGGTGCGAAGGATAATTCATGGTCTCCATTTCTGGTCTTATTTGCCCGGCCATTCTGTTAAGACAAGATACACATTAATGTACAAACCTGTAACGTGACCGATAGATGAGGTGCTGCGAAAACCGAAGTTCATAAAGGTCTCGTAAGTTACTGTAATAATAATCATCCATCATCCTGCATCGTCCACTGCAGGTCGAAGGCGTCTCGATTCCTCCGATCTCCAATTATCCCTGTCTTGCGCTAGCTGATTTGATTCCAAGTTGCGCCTGCAAATTTCCTAACTTCATCACCCCACCTAGTTTTCTGCTGTCCTCGACTGCGCTTCCCCTCTCTTGGTATCCATTCTGTAACTCCGGTTGTCCATCCTACGTGTTACATGGAGTGCCCAGTTCAATTTTCCCCTCTTAATGTCAACCAGAATATCTGCTATCCCCGTTTGTTCTCTGATCCAACCGCTCTCTTCCTGTCGCTTAACGTTAGGCCTAACATTTTTCGTTCCATCGCTCTTTGTGCAGTCCTTAACTTGTTCTCGATAATCTGTTAACCTCTAAGTTTCTGCCCCATATGTTAGCACCGGTAGAATGCAATGATTGTACACTTTTCAACGATAGTGTTAAGCTCCCAGTCAGAATTTGGCAATGCCTGCCGTATGCACTCCAACCCAGTTTTATTCTTCTGTAGATTTCCTTCTCATGATCAAGGTCCCCTGTGAGTTCTAGATGGACGTACTCATTTACAGACTCTGTAGGCTGACTGGTGATTCTGAATTCTTGTTCCCTTGCCGGGCTATTGAACATTATCTTTGTCTTCCGCATATTAATCTTCAATCCCACTCTTACACTTTCTCGGTTAAGGTCCTCAATCATTTGTTGTTATTCGTCCCCATTGTTGCTGAATAGGACAATGTCATCTGCGAACCGAAGGTTGCTGAGATATTCGCCACTGATCCTCACTCCTAAGCCTTCCCAGTCTAACTGCTTGAATGCTTCTAAGCATGCAGTGAATAGGATTGGAGATTGTGTCTCCTTGCCTGGACCCTTTCTTAATATGTAACTTTCTACTTTTCTTGTGGAGAACCAAGATAGCTGTGGAGGTACTGTAATAAACGGTGCCATATTTTGTTGTATGGCACTATACTTTTAATGTTGTGGGTAATGAATTGTGTTTGAAGTGGTGCTGTTTGAACCTTGTGTGTTATCTCGTGTTTTATCGACGTGAATAAACAAGGCGGTGCGGGCACCAGTAGACGGTACCGGAGAGTTCTTGAAACATTAAAAAAAGTTATGATATGAGCCGCGCGTTACATATACCCGTCGGGTGCATATAAAAGAAATGAAATTCGAAAGGCAGCGAGGTTAACTGGAAAAGAGGCTTCTACTTTGCTACTCTAGACTAGGAGAGGGTTAACTCTTAACTATTAATATTTTGCTTTATAGAAAACAGAAACGAAGTATCGCCACGGTGTTGCCTACGGAAATCTATCCACGGCTTGTCATTTTATGACAGAAATGAGCAACATCCTGCCTTTGGTTCTCGCGTGCCTCCTTAACAAAAAAAAAGAAAAAAAAAAGAGGCGTCGCTCACTCGCGTGAGCGACCTGGCCGGAGCTGCTGTCTTCAAGGGGGCGAATCCGGCCGCTTATTGTACGTTCCAAGAAAAGCGAGATAACACCGCGCAGTGGCTAGCGAAAAAGCTGTGCGAACGAACCCGACCTTGCCGAGGAGGAACAAACTCTCTCGGAGTACACGCGGCCTGGGATCGGTAGCGCGCCCGTGGCACAGGTCACGGAGAAGGCACTCTCCCACCTGCGTATCTGTGGAGTGTTTGCAAGCGCGCGACTCGAGGACACTTTTATCTTACGCAATCTACGCGCGGCTCAAAACAAAGCGCCAGTGTGTAGTTTCCCAAGGAAATCCAGAGAAAGAGATCTTGATGTCGAGGCTCTCGCGATCTGGCAAGTTGCACTTGAGGATACAACAGAATCTGGGAGAGCGAGGTGAGGAGAGCTGAAGCCGCAGCAAACCGCGAGAACCTTGTCAACCGACCTGTCAACCAATTCCAAGAGGGCTGCCATCAAGTATGTAGTTCAAAACAGAAAGGAAAAGAAAGCAATGGTACAACCACTTACGGTGTCATGCTGGAACATTCATAGGGCTCTGCCGTGACACTCCGCCTGAACCCACATGCTGGAATCAGCAGGCCGGTGATATCGGAGGCAAGCGCCTGTCAGTACGAGCTCCGCGATGTTCTGCGCCGGGGCCGGTTGATAACACGGGACACTTGTGCCAGGGTAGTACAAAAAAAGTTGTATATATGTGGCCTCTTGACCGCATGGTGCCGCGGTTTGGAGCGACAGAAATATACCACCCACTTGAGGACCAGAACTCCGAATCAGTGGTAGCAGTCCCTCGTGGCAGTCTTTAATACATGTATTGACATCTGCGACATAAAAGTACGACAGGATATGCAGCGACTTGTGAAAGGACATGTGAATCAATGTTGAATATCGCGGTCTCATGCTATTTGTTTCTAACCATAGATAGCCCTTCCGTACTACCGGAACAGTGAACACAACAAATTTGAGTGTCCGTCTATAGAATCAAAATCAGAATTTATTACTGAAGGCTTCGTAATGCTACAGATACTTAGTACGTAGAGTGAGGTCACCTCGTGCACAAAACAATTATCATAGATAACAAGTCAAGCAGCAGTAGCATAGCAATGAAGCAGTACATATTAAAAAAAAAACACGAATTTAACAACATACCGAGCTGATTACAAAAAAAAACATAGCATATCTCATGGTAGCAAGGTAGTATATAACAGCATAATAGGAAAGAAATCGCCGATATATGAAATAAACGAGAATAATTCACTAGCGTTGTTCCAACAACACTAACAAAAAACAAACAAAATGGACAAATAGACTGTCTTGTTCGTCTGACTGTGATGCGTCTTGTCTAGTGCACATCGCTTATGATGAAAACACTTGCCCAGTTTCCTCTTTCTTACACTTGCCCTGTTGTCCCCCTCTCCACGTGTAGGGTAGGCAACTGCACAACGTTTAGTCACTCTTTCCTCTCTCCCGTCAAATAATGTTTGAGCGATAGCTCTGCTACTCCAGGTACAAACCTAGAAAACGCTTGGTTCCGTAAATGCGACCTTCAAGCTCAGCCAAGGTCAAACTGGGACTTAGCCTGCCACTACCGGAGGCTTCTGCGTATGCCTCGTGGGCGCCCCTATCTTGAAAGTGATTTGCGATGTGGACAAAGTGCGCGGTCGCGCGGGCCTCATCTTCAAAGCAATCAGCGTTGTGTACAAAGTGCGTCGAGTGCTGGTAGCTTCGTATGCGCTGAGCTTTCGACGCTTAGTTTGCGTTGAAGCGAGACGCAGCATGAAGGTCAATTCACTCGCTGCGCTGCCGTGCCGAGCAGCGTCTGTATTGTGCGTTGTCTTGTGGTGCAGTTGTAGATGCGGTAGAGGCTGACTGGCGCCGAACAGCGTCTGTGCCGTTTCTCAAAGCAAGCGAAACCGTGCTATCGCTCGAGAAAGTTGGTTTAACCACGTTCAACCACGGCAAATGTTTTGACCTAATCTGGGTACCTACGCAGACGTGCCTGCTGGAGGACGACGTGGAGACGAACTGCACGGAGAGCAGCTACCTGGTCGCCGTGCTTCGCAACCCCACGGTTCTTCAGCAAGTCCTTCCCGTACCTGATCGCGATCATCGTGTCCATCAACTACGTCAGCATGGGCTGCCAGATAGATCTGAAGCTCATCGTCGATACGCTGAAGAAACCGCTGCCTCCGCTCCTTGGCTGCGCCTGCCAGTTCCTCTTCATGCCCCTGGTGAGAACCATAGTTACGTTTGTACAGTGTGGCCCCCTTGTGTGGGCTACAGAAACAAATTCTGGTTTGTTGAACTAGTAGTACATGTTGAACACCGCACTAGTACTCAAGTACCGCAGAACGTTTGTTTTCGCGCTTGCCTGCAGTTATTAATTGATATGAAAACACACGCATGCAGAGAGAGGGAAAGAACGAAGGAGCAGGCTGGCAACTTCCACCGAGAGGGGCGCAAAGCCTGTCTACTCTTTCGGAAGGAGGTGACAGAAAAGGAAGTTAAAGATACGGAGAAGAGAAGCAAAGAGGAAAGGAGGCACGCAAGTCTCCTTACGTGCATTGAATGCGAAAGCACTATCGGCGTAGTGACTATATCGATGTCCATGTCGCGTGACATTGTCACATGACGTCATCACTTGGTCATGTGACCTTGCAACTTAAGGTTCTTACTTGGTCACGTGAATATGTCCCATGACGTGATCACTTAGTCATGTGCTCGAATTGGGCCATGTCAATTTTGAGGTTGAGCCAAGTGAGGTTGAGCCAAGTGAGGTTGAGCCAAGTGAGGTTGAGCCAAGTGAGGTTGAGCCAAGTGAGGTTGAGCCATTTGAGGTCGGTTTTGACCGTGGGTCAACTCAATTTTCGAATTGGGCAACGTTAATTTTGGGGGTGGGCCACCCAAATTTTGGGTGTGGGTCAGGTCGGTTTTCATTGACATTGAAACGTACGTGACGGCATGACTTGGTCACGTGGGTTTTGGTACCATCGGATTTTGACACCAGACGCCGGATTTCCCGCTTCCTGGGGCATATAGTGCTTTCGCATTAAAAGAAAAAGCAATATGTAAAGCAAGGCATAGTCGAAAAGAACATCAGGAAAAAAATAATTCGCACTAATTACAAAAGAAGGCAATAAGAAAGTACTAGCACTATAAATATCATGAGCATCAATGTGCGCGATATGTGCCTCGACACAATAGAACACAAACGTGTCTTCACATTGCACACCTAGCTAAAAGGCGTTGATGCACCCACGCTGACTGGTGGCACGGCAACGTCGATGTGAGCAACCGTCGTGCGAAGCTGCACTACGCTGCACACGCTAGCACAACGCGAAAGACAAAGCACGTAACTGACACACTAATACAACGCGCAAGACAAAGCACGTAACTGAATCGTCACCGAGTCAAATCAGCGCGTACAGCGCGTCGTAATTGCAGCCTCCGCGATCAACTTCAGAAACATTTTCAGAGCTAATTGCGGAGGCCACGCTCCGCTGTGCTGAGTACGGTGAACGCCACCTAGGTGGCGTTGGTAGTGCTTCTTGATGCCAGCGTCCCTTCGAATGCTGGCATCGAGGCGTCGTAGTGCTGAGACCACCGAAGCGTTCACTGTCGGTGCGCGTTAGTGTCATAATGCAGTACTTCTCTTTTATTGCGATAGCAATTATATGGACACTCAAAAGCAGATTTCTGCCGTCGGCGTCGCCGTCGCCGTGAGGTTCCGTTTCCGTATGACGTCAATGGAGATGAAATCGTCGCCGCGCGCCGAACGCTGTATGTGCGAGTAAAAGGGCGCGAGGGGCGCGCGCTTTCACGGGGAGTGAACGCACGGCGGAGAACAAACGCGCGTTCTGCGCCGTGCTCGCTTAAGGGCTGCAGAAGTAAGCGTCTCTTTCCTCCTTTACAATCACCATATATGTAGAGCAAACGCGCCTTCTTCTGACGCGCGAGAGGCCGTGGGGGAGGGGGAGGGAAGGGAAGGGAGGCGACGTTTAGCTGCGGCACCAAGTGCCTATTTATATAAGAGGCTCCGGCAACAGTCACCAACGCCGCACGCATTATGAGCGAAGGGCTCTGTACAAAATGTGCCTCGAAAAAACAAAACAAAAACAAATCACTACTGAGGAGTATAAAGAAAAATAGATGGTCAGCTAAGGTATTTTGGCACAATAACTAAAAAATGTCTACTTAGTTTAATTATTGAACTAAGAGAACAGTTATTGCTCCTGTGTTTCCCTTTGCTTAATTGTTGGTTCAATATGGTTGTAACTAACAAAGAATAAAATCGAGTCTCTCCGTTCCCCTTATTTTTCTTGCTCATTGAGTGGCGATTGCCTCGATTTTGACAGCCTTGTTTCATGAGGTAGCATATAATGGTCTGTTGGCCAGTTGCCTGCTCCTAGGTTAATGCACTACATGGTGTCTGTGGTTGCAAGGATGTTCCGCGTACGCCGCCTTTGGCTTGATTGGCGCTGGCTAACACTCCGTGGATTAGCTCTGGCAGGGACAGACGTCGCTGTAGCTCTATGGTAGAGCATCGCACGTCTAATGCAGAACATGTGGGTTCGGCTCCCACCTGCGGCCAGCTGTCTTTTCGTCCAATTTCGTATTCCTCTTCCAAAATTATTTCTACCTACGTTTCAATTAAAAGAAGTTAATTTTCCCTGTACGTTCCATGGTTTCACTGAGTGTTGGCCTCATGGCGTTGTCGCTGACGAGAACTTGAGCCTCGCGGTTCGCCTTATTTTTCTCCGAATAAGTATGTCACATATCAAATGTTCCGGGCAAAGAGAGTTCGGGAGGTTGTTTTGCTAGTGACAAGGGTACTACTAGATTTGGTGCGTCGTGCGTGTTCGCGAGATTGAGCAAGCGAGTGACAATGAGATACATACTGCTCCCTCACGCACTGTGATGCAGAAGTGTTGATACGAAATATACGTAGCCGCCGACTGCTCTTGCCAAAGCAATGCGTTGCTTCACCGATTTAAACGAAGGTTGCCGGGTCAAGATTGGGCCCTATCAGTCGATTGAGGTCACGTGCTAGGTGTTTATTTCCATCTCTACATCCTAGTGACTACTGTGCGGGAGGAAACAGTGGAGGGCCAAGTAGGGTAATTTCCTATCTTTCCGCCAAATCCGCAATTTCTTATCTCGACATCGCCGTGGCACTTATCTCTCGCGCCATGCTTTAGGCGCCAGTCCAGTGAAGGGATGTTTGTGTTGCGCGTAAGCCTAATCTAGGATCGACGAGTGCCACGGAGGGAGCGATCGCTGTTATCGTGTACAATCTCTTAGTACGGTGAACCCCAGGAATAGGAAATGTGAGCCCTCATTGAATATGGTTACGGATGTTAGCCAAAAAGTTGTTTTCAGTGTCTTTTGATGGATGAAGTGAACGATAGATCGAAAGGTGTGTAGGATGTCAACCCAGTGGCTGATTTTAGGTTTGTTCGTTATGCAATTAAGCCATAGACGTATCCGCTACATACTCTAGCGGGCTATTCAATCTTTGTTGTTTGTCAAGAATTTTTTTTCTTTCATAAAATGCATCGGAATATAACCGGAACTTACACCTGTGTCCTCGTATACTGAGTATTATGAAAGACAGAGAGATAGAGATTCAACTTTATTGGTGCCAGCAATCACGAGGGCGGACGCAGCCTCCCTCCGCCTAGCAGACGGCCGAGATCCCCTGGGTCTCAGCGGCTACCTCGGCTAGCTGGACGGCCCAGACCTGGACCTTGCTGGTCCGAGCTGAGCAGCAGGGTCTACCGACTGCTGCCGGTTTTCATGCTATTTGCGCTCAATGTGGCACGCTCTTGCCTCTCATCGCTCCTTGTGGAGCTCCAGGTAGCGTAATTCATTTTACAGGGCAGCTGGGCCCTCAGACTGTAGCGCCGCCGCACGGGAGAACGTGAACCACGGCGGCGCTGCCTCGGATCTGTTTGTGCCCCGGTGGCCGCGGTGTCGGGCGCCGACGCAAAGCGGCGGTCGTTCATCAAAACAGTGATGCGTTTATTTAGGAATAGCCGAAGGACGGGAAAACGGCAGACCACTGTCACCTGTCAGACTTGTAGGCACAACTGTGGCTGCTGTTAAGGAATCGATGCTATTCCTAAATAAACGCATCACTTTTGATGATCCAAATATAATCTCATTATCAGGGAGGGAGCAGTCTACCTGACTGGAGCAGTATGTTTTTATTTGTGGTGTTGCTACGCAGCGCTCTGCAACACCCCGACGAGCGCCGATTCGCGTCGACGCCCGGCACCGCGGCTTCCGCTGCGGCACCGGGGCACAAACAGATCCGAGGCGCCGCCGTGGTTCACGTTCTCCCGTGCAACGGCGCCACAGCCCGAGGTCCCAGCTGCCCTGGAAAATGAGCTGCGCCTCCAGGTGCATGTTCTTGGGCAGTGGAGGACTTTTAAGTTCCCTCCTCATCTCTAGTTGAATGCTTAGTTTCGTGCCGTGTTGCGCTTCATATCGAATTTTGAGTTTCCGTAGAATATGTCGCCCCGTTGGGGTTTGTGTGTTTCTTTCATATTGGGCGGTAGTGTGCGCCTCGATTAGTTCGTCAAGCGTGTTGTGTAGCCCCAACTATAAGGGTTTGTCGTTGGATGTTGTGACCGGGACGCCATTTGCCTGTTTGAAAGCTCGTCTGATGATGCATTCCATATTGTGTTTTTCTGCCACTCCAAATGCTAGGTACGGTGCCATATAGACGACGCGGCTGATGACGAAGGCGTGCCCTAAACGAATTAGGCTGTCCTCCGTCATGCCGTAGTGTCTATTGGCAATCCTCTTGATTAGCCTCAGTGTTTGCTGTGCGCTGTTCTCTAGCGCCTTGATGGTACCGAGGTTTCTGCCTTCCGTATGCAACCGGAGTCCTAGGACTTTGATTTGATCTATGTTAGGTATTGGGCCCCCGTTCACCTTGATGTTAACGTTCGGTGTTCCTCCATATTGTTTCCCGGTCGTAGGGTGCACCAGCAGGAGTTCGGACTTTTGAGCGGACCAACTGAGCCCCTTGTCTGCCGCGTAGCGTTATGAAAGAGATATATTGAGCCCTGGACGATAACTGACATCATGGTGTTTCACTTCGTCTGAGCGATAGTGAGATTTAAATCTTGCAGACCTGCGATGTCCAGGAGATCCGCATTCTCGCGTGTTCACCTTATCAAGACACTCTATTCAGCTGAAGACGTAACGCAAAGGAAGGTCGGCGACCCACATTTAGTTGCACTGGGAGTTATAACTTAAGGACTTGTATCGACTGGAACATTTGTCAGTTGGTAACAATTACTCCATTTATCTGGCCACCAGGCCGAGGCTGGTGACGTCAATGGCCTGTCGCTACCCGCCAAGTTCATTTCCGGGCTGCGCAGTAGCCGAAGCGGTGTATGGTAACGAGATAGATGGCCGAGGGAGCGGATACGTGCTCTTTCAAAATTCCAGATGGTGCTACCGCAAAAGCGTGGAACGAAGCAGCGGTTACCAGCTGGAAAGTGCATCGGATGAGCGTATACTGCATTTCTTGAAGTTTCCTGCAGTTTTTTTAAATAATGCTGCAGACTTCTTGCTAAAAGAAAGAGAACAAAAATCTGGAAATAATGAAGAGAATCAGTTCTGGAGTCTGGGTTTTTATTTGTCTAGCCGTTTATTTCCAGCAGTAGTATACACGCTGCACAACACGAGATTGATTGCATTCCTCGTCAAACCGCGCCCGCAGGACTCGCTCGAGCAGAGGCTATACCACCTTTGTCGCTAGGGCTGATTGGCATAATGCTGCTGTGTCAGTAAAACTCGAGAGCACAGGTAGACACGCTTCAATACCGCGTGTGTATGTATGTGTATTTATGTTTGACAGCGAAGAAAATACGGCGAACATGCGATGTCCACAGCAGCCCCTTTGATGGCGCAGCTCTTGATGTGCAGTCTAACGCAAACTACAGGAGTGCCTTCTATAGTAAACGTTTTCGCGTGATGTTATCGGCAATGTTCAGTACTTCGTGCGCGAACTTGCATTGTTTGTTAAGTGGTTGTCAAGCTTCTCAATTCGCTGCGAAAGGGCTTCAGTGAACCTCAAGTAGCTTGTGAATAATCTAATCTGGCATATTCTTAGAAGCTACACATTTGCTTCTCCGTGTCGAGTACTCTTTCGAGCGAACACATACTGTCGCGAGTAACCCTTGCTCAAACACCTCGAGGCTTTTGGTTCTTGTCAGAAGCGCGAGGTTCCTCCTGAGCTGAGAGTTATTTCTTTGTTGTCGTTATGAAACGTATCTTGAGTCTTCGCAGTGGTGAAAGTCGACTCGACTGCGTGCGCGTACACAGAGAGAGAGAGAGAAAGTATGCAAATAAAGGCAAGGAGGTTACCCAGAGGTAGTTTCGGTTGGCTACCCGGCCCGGGAGGGAAGGAGTAGGGGGATAAAAAGAGGAAGAGAGCGGTAGGGGGAGCGAGAGAGAGAGAGAGAGAGAGAGAGAGAGAGAGAGAGAGGAGAGAGAGACAAGCACAAACAAACCGCGCACGATGTAGGGTGGTAGGGGACGGCGTTTTGAAAGTCTGTCATGAATACAAAGCTAGATATTCCAGTGGCAGCTCAGACAGGCTGGAGCGCACGCAGAACGCCTTATTTCGTACGAAACCGACAAGGTGCACAAACATGCACATCGGTGTCCATCTTTGAGCAAAGGCTGAGGCAATGCGAGTTCTGCGAACGCTTACGACCATCTCAATCCCGTACTGCCTGCCGGCCTGCCACACGCATGCAAAGTGCTTGTGCACAGTAGCGGCAGGAACGTCAGACGTGCTTCAACGCTCGCAGTGAGCAGAGCAGCACAGATGCTACCGAAACAGACTTGTTGCCTACCGTGCACAGAGGCGGCCGCCCCAAACGTTGACGTCTGCGTGCGTGGGAGTGCCCTCCGTGCGCCGCCATGTAATTTCTAGGCCTTGCTCCGAAGAATCTGCGTTCTTAAAAAAAATCAGTCTAGTCACTCTTTTATTGTACTAACTTAACAAATAAATTATGGGGTTTGACGTCACGGAACTGCACAATGTCTTACGAGGGCCGCTGTAGTGGACGGCTCCGGATAAAAGAGTGAGCATACGGCAGCATGCCAGCCTACCCAACTCCGTATTTTCTGACAGAAATGACTCATTCAAATAACCCTTTTTCCCACGCACCATTAGTTATTGAAACTGTTGAAAAAAAGATGGCGCATAGCGCTGTGTCCTGTCTTTCTCGTACCTTAGCTTGTGTTCCAGTAGTTTGCACTCCGATTAACCATGCAATTCCATACCAACTCGCCATTTTACGCGTTCGGACAAGAAAGACACACAGCTAGCGCTGACTAATGTCTACCCATCTTGTTTCCTGTGCTTTGGCGTTCAATCGGTTACGAGTTCTAAACGAAACACCGCTTGCTTTAGTTAACTTGACTCAAGCACGCTAGAAACCGTCAGTGACAGCCTCAGTTGAGATTACAGGAGGACTCGCTTGGCACCGGTGCTTACCACATGCACGGCCCGCAGCGTTTCATTGTTTCGAGCAAACTGCTCCTTTCCGGGGCGATTGCATGTCGTCATTTGTTTGCAGAACAAACCCGGACTGTGGCTCAACTGTTTGGCCACATGCAGTTTCCGTGTACGCATCGGTGGGCGGTGTGGTGTGAGGACATCCCTTTGTGAGATAAAGCATGAATGTTTACTCGTGCGGCCTTGTCGGTTGGCCAAATGCATGCGAATCTTTCCCAGTTACGTATAGAGAAGTGTCATTTCATTTGCGACCAGGTTTCTAGGTCATGAAGTAGGCGGTTAATTTAAACGACTCATTTATAACACGAGATGACAAGTCTGACACAGACAACCTAAAGAAGAAACCATTGCCGAGGGCCTTAAACGAAAGCAAAAGCAAAAAAAAAAAAAAAAAAAAACAAAAACCTGATCAGTAGGTCACGCACACAAGTCTGAAAAGACGAAACAACACACCTTTAAGGATTTTTTATGTAGTGCAAATCAGCGCTATGAGACGCTTGACGCGTTAGGCGCACTGCATAGGAAGAATTATAAAACAATTCGTCGGCCCTTCCACTCCGTGAAGTTAACCAGCGAAGCTGACACGTGCAGCCCCGGAATTTATCACTGGGTCAATACCGAGGGTTCATAAAAGTATTTCTCAATTATGATGTTACACACACGTTCGGCTGCGACGGAGAGAACATCACTGACAGTTTGCCCGCAGTCCACCGTTGTCGCTTGCGTTCGATGCCTCGAGTTAGCTCGGCGGCGTGGAGCTCAGGCCAACACTATTCTGTGGTTAGCAGCATTCGCCCCCCATTGCCGCTTGCGATTTTATTGCCTCAATATAAATCTGTCCGTTACGTAAGACAATGAATGGCTCATACCACCTTAAGCAATGGCTCATACCCCGGTAAACGCAGCCTCCCCGTTACGACGACAGAACAGAAGTGAAATTCTACGCTGGAATGATGAGCAGCAACGCAGCCAGCTGTGGAAGAAGACGATCACGACGAACGCAGGAGCAGTGGCGACGCTCGAACTAATGCTAATGATGATAGTTTTCTGTACACAGGCGATTTCGCCTAGCCGTATACGATTTCGCCTCGACATATAAAGTGCTTTAACAATCTTATGAGTTGTGAAAGCGGCGAGGAGGAGGAGGAAAAAGAAGGAAAGGAAGGGAGGTTATAACCAGACGCACGTCCGATTTGCTAACCTACACGAGGGAATGGGTTTAAAGGGATAAAAAGAAAGGAGATAGAGGAAAGAAAGTACTCTCAGTATGAACACGTGCGGTTTTCCGACACTTCACAATCGGTCACTGAGGCCAGTCGACTTCATGAACTGTAACAATGCCCGTGTCGCTTTGCAAGCCTGCGACACGTGGGGCCATGGTCCAAGAATATTTGTCTCTGAAAACGGTCTGCTGTCTAATCGGTTTAGCACACTCCGAAGAATGTCGTGTTTAATGTCATAAATATGACAAAAAAACACCGCATAAACACGGGGTGAATGATGATGAGTGGGCGAAGCTCCGGAGGGAATCATCGGTAAACCGTGAATCTTCCGTGTAATTCGCCCAGTCACGCCGCACTAAATCGAACGATTGACTTCCACCAATGACACGCGCCATATGTGACGTCATTCCTATTTTATAACAGCGCCCTTCATTATAATTGCGCCATCTCCCGCTTAAGGGGACGCTAGCACAAACTCGTTAGAAACGTGCAGTACTCTCTAGCAAGGGGGAGAGGCCACAGCGTCTTACGCAGCCGTTTACACATGCCGGAACGTGCACCACGTTTGCCGACGCAATCAGCGTTTATGAATACAGAGGTAAGGCGGAGAGGCCACAGCGTCTTACACCAGCTTCTTACACGGGCCGTAGAATCTTCCGTGTAATTCGCCCAGTCACGCCGCACTAAATCGAACGATTGACTTCCACCAATGACACGCGCCATATGTGACGTCATTCCTATTTTATAACAGCGCCCTTCATTATAATTGCACCATCTCCCGCTTAAGGGGACGCTAGCACAAACTCGTTAGAAACGTGCAGTACTCTCTGGCAAGGGGGAGAGGCCACAGCGTCTTACGCAGCCGTTTACACATGCCGGAACGTGCACCACGTTTGCCGACGCAATCAGCGTTTATGAATACAGAGGTAAGGCGGAGAGGCCACAGCGTCTTACACCAGCTTCTTACACGGGCCGTAACGCGCTAGCACAAACGCGTTAGAAACGCGGTCTTTCGTTAATGTCGGGTATTTATTATCATCGTGGTGCGTGTGTCCATGTGCGCTTCGTGGCGTAGTGGTTAGCGCCGCGCGTTCGGAAGCGAGGGGTCCCTGGTTCGATTCCGCGCTACGGACACAACTTTCGGAATTTTTTTTTCCATAAAAGTAGACGTGGCTACCTACTACGACGACGACTACTACTACTACATACTACAGAGGAGGGACAGACCCACACCCTAAGGAGCTTCGCCCCTAAAACACAACACGTGTTCGATCGTCTCCTCACAGTTGCACGAGTCAGATTGGTGTGTCGGACATGCCCATAAGAAATGAGTACGCTTTCGTAACAGCCACCCTATAACCAGAGGCGACAAAGCAAAGTTGCATCACGGCGGAGGAAGTTCCATGGAACCTGCAGCCTCAGTGTAGGATCCAGCCAAAACATTAAAGCCCAATTGAGCACCGCTGAGTAGTTCTTCGAGTTAAAACTCCTCGCGGACAAGCAAGCGCGTTGAGACGCTCGGCGCGTTTTGATTTGACGTTAACGTGGCGCTCTAAGAATGTAGGCCACAGCTTGCGGGGACAAGGAACGCGCGGATAACATGGGCTTTCAAGAGCGAGAGCGTGGGTGATTTGGCGTAGCGGTGACGCCCTCTCCCCTCACGCAACATCTGGCGCGCTAACAAGGCAGCAGGTGTGCCCTTTCACCCGCTCTGCTCCTTAGAGACGGGCTCGTGACGTGGCGTCGCAGCCAATGGCAATGATAGCTTAGGGGCCGTCTCTCTGCTACAGACGGCCGCCGCGAGGCTTTTTCGCTCAATGAGCCATTTGAAGCTTTCACATAAAAAAAGTTTCGCTCGAAGGGCGAAATATTGAAAGAGATAGCGTTGAGGTCGTAGTCCTCAAACGGTGTTGGTGCGACGCAGCACGAAAGGCAACTACTGTTTGGCGTTGACAGAAGAAACAGCACCCTGGCCGCTACCGTGGAATCTCGCAACTCTGTAGTCATAATGAGCGCCACCAATGGCGTTTTAGGCATCGCACCTCGTGGTGCACGAGATGACACCGACAGTAAACCGTTAACGTTAGTCAGTATCTAGGAGGATATAAAAAAATGTCGCAGTTTCACCCGAAATTCGAAGCATCAATTGCGATAGCAAATTAGGAGAGAGCTATAGGGAGTAAGGACAGTAGTTTTATCAGCTGTATAAACTTGAACATGCAGCAGCACCAGCAACGCGCAGAACTGTTGTCGATGCCGTCAGCGTTTTGCCCGCGTTCGCTCCGAACGCGCGCGGCGTTGATGACTGTTGCTGGTGTGTCTAGGGGCGGCTCGGAGCTTTTCGACGAGATAAGAATGGCACACTCGTCGAGCAGCGTCCGAAGTCTTTAACCACCTTCTCGCCTCAGAATGCGTTTTTAAAAATAAATCAAATACACATTGGTGCCGCAGCTTAACGTCGCCTCCCCTCCCTCCCTCCCGTCCCCCCACGACCTTTCGCGCGACGGAAATGTCGCGTTTGCTCTCTATATATGGAAAGGAGGAAGGAAACGCTTAATTCTGCAGCCATTCAGAGAGCACGGCGCAGAACGCGCGTTTGCTCTCCGACGTGCGTTCGCTCCCCGTGAAAGCGCGCGTCCCTCGCGCCCTTTCACTCGCACGTACACGTCCGGAACGAGGCGACGATTTCATTGCCGTTGAAGTCATACGGAACCTCACGGCGACGGAAACACCGATGGTAGAAATCGGCTTTGAGTGTCCATATAATTGATATCGCAATAAAAATGCCGGAGTTGAAGGCACGCTTTTCAAGTGAAGCCGGCGGCGCCATATTGTGGTGTGCAGAAAGCTCGGCGGCCGCCGGACTGTGTGCGGCGACAGCGGTGCAGCGACTGCAGATCTCTCCTGGACAAAGGTGCCTCTGCAGCACCTTCGTATGCATGTAGCCCGATTGCAACGAGCATAGTTCAATTCTGCGTGTTGTACGTACGAACCATGCTCGCCGCCCCCAAATTTCAGTTGGCCAATCCCCAAATTTCTGCTGGCCCATCCCCAATTGCAAAGTTGGCCCACCCCCTATTGCAAAAATTGCCCATTCTCAAATTTCAGTTGGGCCATTCCCAAATTTCACTTAAGGAATGGTGTGCATTTGAGGGAAAAAACGGCGATGAAAGCGCACGATATGCTACGCGGCCGGTTTCTTGCCCACCACACAATCTCCGACGGTGGCTTCACTGTCCTCTATGGGTAGGTATAGGCGGCTTCCACTCGAGCAATTTTTTTATATCCTCGTAGGTCAGTATCTAGACAAGGTCAGTATAGCCAGTGAAATAACAGATAACGTTAATCAGCCAGGCGCTCACTGTCCGTTTCAATCACATCAGTGGATACACACTGCAGGTCGGTAGGATCGCTAGGGGGCTAATAATATGTATGCGCACGACGGTCATGCCAGCATCAGAAGGCACAACGCTCGCCTGCCTCCATCGCCGAGCCGATTGAATGGAGCCTTTAGGGTGCGTCCACTTCGCTTTGTCGTTTTAGAGCGCGGCTCTTAGGCGCCCTTTCCTACGTTGAGCGTCGGCATCGTCCGTCGGCGTAACCGAGCGAACGAGCACAGCGAGGAATGAAAGCGAACGCGGAGCGCAGCAGGCGATGAAAGACGGCGATAGCGAAGAGAGCGTGATGAGAGAAGCGGAGGAGAAGGCTGCAGCGGAACCATGAGGCGGAAACGGAGCAGGCGGGTATGGCGAAAGCGTGAGAAGAGAAGCGTAGTGCCGCGCAAGACGGGCGACTATTGCTACGAGATGGCGTCAGAGTAGCGCGCCGTCGTCTGTTCACCGATGGCATGCGCGAGAGCGTCCAACGATACCATATATGGAAACAAAGCGCTGCATGAGCGGAGGTCGGTCTGCGGCGGCTGCTGCGAATCGCGCCCACTCGTGCCCCACGCGCTGCGTCTCTCGTTCTACCGACTAGCGAGGCAGTCGTGCCACACTTCGCCCCGTTTGCCACGTGCCGCACGAGACATTGTAGGCGCCAGTCGTTATATCGCGAAATGAAAACGCGTATAGAGCTGCGCTCAAATTTCGCATTATTGAATGGCGTAATCGTCGGTGAAGTTTTTTTACAGCCAAACGCACTCCGCGTCTCCAGAGCACGAGTGGCGCATGCTCTGTCGATATTGGGACATTACAGCGACGCGGACGCCTGCGGCGCTAACGTGCCTCAAATGCTGAAGGAAATGCTCTAGCCTCTGTATTTTCGAACAAGGTTTCTTTTCTTAAGCGTTATGTCTACCGGAATGTTATTACAGTGAGCGGACACGATTATTTCCGAAAACCAAAGTCAATACAGCGGACTCGTACAGCACTGAGAGCAACGTTGGTGTAAAGGTCGTACACTGGCAGGCCTATTCTGCACTCCTACAGCCGAAAACCATTACACACTTTCCCAACTGTACCAAGTGCACGCAAGCAGTTCACAAAGAGACACGGGTGTTGTTAACACCGACATCAAAAGGTAGCTAGCTGCTGTTCGGCCCCTTATCCCAAACAAATTAGAACACAGAACGTCTAACATTTCAATCCGTTGGAACAACAAGTGGGCAGGACCAGTGCTGCAGCAACTCAACCTCGCCGTTTATGCTTCAGTCGCCCGTCTACTTTACCGACTTCTTTCGTTCGGTCACCCCGCGCCCTACCGCAAGTAACTCATACTGCAAGGCGTCCTTAGTTGCCTTGCTCATCAGCAAAGCTATCAACCGCGTTTATCCTCAATACCGCCGAAACGTGCGCTGAAAAGTAACAGCGGTAATGGATTTTGGTGAAAGCGTGGACCATTTAACTTAGTATAAACCATATTTATTCAAACATGAGATGCGAGTTAGCTGTGCGCAAGAACAACGAAGGCAGCTGTACACGGGAATGTTTACGCATGAGGGCTTCGCCGATTCGTAAGAGAGAGAGAAAACCTACGGCCAGTTCCACTCTGTGAAAACTGTTGGAACAGCGGAGCTGTTCTTAGCGTTTTCCTGGAGTGGAACACTGGCCGTAGCCTTTATTTTAAGTCAGCGTTGTACCACATTCGTTATCGGGGCGTTCCGTTTGCGTTGCTTGGTCTCGACTCGCCATTGCAGCTTGTGTTGCTGGGTGTTGCGTGGGCTACTGACGCCGTTGTCGCCGCTTACACCTCATGACCACGGGTTTGTGATCGCTGTGGTATACAGCGAGCGGCGCAGCTTTCGGCTGTAGGTCAGTCACGTTCGCGAAGGCCCTTAATCGTAGTTGGCTGCTTGCGCCAGGCATTGCTAAAATACGCTAATCCAAATTTCCTGCGCGAGCTCTCGCTGGCGCTCACGTCGGATGGCTTATCCCTCCGGAGTAGTCTTGGCCAGTTCTCGAAGAACAAACTCGGAGTAAGAACTGACTTCTTTTGTTTATACCTCACCGAGCATCTCCCTGACCTACTTTTCGCAAACACGCATTGGCTGCCTGACTAACTCGCCCCCTTCTCGGCGCGGCGCAGCTGCCTGTCTCACTCTCACCCCTCTCGCTCCCAGGTCACGTGAGCCGCGTGACGCCAAGCAGCATGATGGTGCAGCGTCGACCAAGAACTCCGCTGTTAAAAAAAAAAATTGAGGACGCTTAAACTTCGCCTTTACGAGGGCAAACGATAGCATTCAAAGATGCCTGACTGCTGCTCACGCTTCCCGGCAACTGAAGCTTATGTAACCGTAATGTTTACCGAGAAACACTGGCGGTGAACGCTATGCACGAAGGCGAGCTTTCAGGTAGAAACGCGGCCTCTTGCGTGGGTTGATCCCGGAGGTAGTGCACAGCCTCGCAAAAAAAAAAAAAAAAAAAAAAAAAAATCATTTTCAGGTTTCTGTTATTGTTTCGCACTTTTAATATTTCAGTCTGAGAAGATTTAACATAAAGGGCAAGCGCTGCTGGTTTTTTTCTTTCGTGACATTTGTTTGTGGGCTGTCGTTCTCCAAATTTCGAGGAATAACTTTGTCAAGAATGTAAGACAAGGTATGAGCAACTCAAGCTTTAGATTGGTGTGGCAATATAACCGGCACATACCGCATCGATACCAAAAGAAGGCAAGCGCAGTCGAGGACGGCAGAAAACTAGGTGGGGTGATGAGGTTTGGAAATTTACAGGCGCAAATTGGAATCGGTTAGCACAAGATATGAAATATAGGCTGATGATGATGCTGCTGCTGCTGATGATGATACCGCATGTCATATAGCAAGGTGTGGCATATACATATACCTACCTTAAATATATACGGGAATCTTCGCCCACGGGAAGCTGGCGCCGACGCCGACACCGGACATCTAACTGCGACACGGGGCCCTTAACGCTGCCGCATTAAAACTGGCAGCCTCGACCGAAGGGTGAAGCGTTCACAGCGAAAGCAAGGTATAGCGTGTGCTTGGACTCATCGGACAGTGTTCAAAGTATACGTGTGTGTACGCCATCGTGGCGCGACCGAACGCGCAATGTAACTCCAGCTGGGTAGAAGAAACAACTCCGTTGCATAGTTATATTTACTTAATTATAAGGTTGACAGGAAGGTTAAGGATTTGGTGATTGAGTTTCCTAGCACCATAGTTTGCCCGCAGTTTCTGCGTCAGCCAATTAGTGTGTCGCAAATCGTAGCTTTGAAGGTAACTACTTAAAAATTCGTCTGATTCGGTTTTTATACTTGTCAACAAACTGCTTCATGAAATATTTACATCTACCATCTGCTTTATATATATATATATATATATATATATATGAATAGAGTGGTAGTATGATTCCGACATGTAGCAGTTTCATAAAACATACGACCCTTTTTTATATTAAAAACAAGTTCGACGTGTTAGTGTATGGTTCCCCAAACAAGCAGGCGTAATGAAGACTGGCGTGATCGACTGCGTGGTAACTTTTTTTTTCTGCTGACACCAGATTAATAACTGTTTTATCTGCAGGTGATCCCAATTGATCATGAAACACTATTGCTCGAACTAGTTTCAGTGACTTTCTAGTTTCTGCTCTGAAGCTAAACAGTTCAACTGGATTCCACGAAAAAAAAAAAAAACAGCAAAAAGCAAACGACGGCAGGACCTGCAGCGCATGAAATGTGGTTCTGGCGCAGCAAAACTAAGTGCAAACGTAGTTTCCACTTATAGTTTTGCTGCGCCAGAACCGCATTTCAAGCATGGACAACCTAGCCCAACATCACGTCCTGTAGCGCGGCCTCATAGTCTCCGTGGCGCCCTGTTTACTCGGGCTATCTAATGAATAACGTATTCAGATAGACGGTGTGAGAATATGCATATATGATAATCTTAAGGACATGTTGATCAATCGTGCACGCTATGCACGATAAGGGCTTTTTCTGAAGTGGGTCTGAGGTGCGTGAAAGAGCTGCGCGTTGCGATAGTGGTTTTGTAACACCAGCCAAGAACGACCGTCAAAGATCGGCGACATCAGCTCGTTGAAATACCCGAGGTGCACAGGTATAGACAGCGCTCGATGTCATCGCGTAAACCATGTGTCTACGGAACAGCCTAAACTAACAGGCTTTTTTTTTTTTTTTTTGATGCCAAAGAATGATTGAGAGTAGCAGTGCTTTGTTTTCCTGCCAATCTACATCAAATCGACACGTGATCAGACCAAGAGTGATAAGTACGCTAGGCATTGGAACGTGTTCCCATAGATTGGGCGGCCCGCGCGCGCCACCGGATCTCGGAGGCTATAATATGTCTTCACACATAGTTTAATAAAAAATTACTAGAGGTAAATCTGGCATTAGTGTCTGTTATAGTGCTCGTGTGGTGGATGGTAGAGCACGGTAGTAGCGGGTACTACAATTTGTTGTCTGACAGCAATGGCAAATGTTTTTACGGGTAGTACACGAGTTCGTATAAACTTCGTCCTTCGCTCTTGCACCGAGCTTCTTGACGTCAGTTTATAATCGCGAATGTTTTGTGCGACATTGATTATCTTAAATTATTTTCCAGTTTCTTTCATTCTTCCTTCAGGACGACGGTTTCAGAAGCTATATCTGTTTTCATCGTGAATACCACGCAGTAATGAGTTTACCTGAGATGTTTATAACCCGCCCGGCCACGGCGGCCGCATTTCGATGGGGGCGAAATGCGAAAACACCCGTGTACTTAGATTTAGGTGCACGGTAAAGAACCCCAGGTGGTCCAAATTTCCGGAGTCCCCCACTACGGCGTGCGTCATAATCAGAACTGGTTTTGGCACGTAAAACCCCATAATGTAATTTTTTTAGATGTTTATAGATAGTATGTTTCAGCGAACAATGCATTTGTGAACTCATTTCCCTGGAATCATTTCTCAAGCGCAGGGAAGTCGAACCGTCGTCCCAACGGTCAAAAAGTAGTTTCTCGCGCGTGAAGCCTTTGGCACGCTGTTTCGCGTGTTTTTCGCTATAGCGGTAATCGTCGAACCCTGGCTTATCTTTGACCGGCGAAAAACTGACGGCGCCGCCTTGAAGTGGTTGTGGCTACCCGGTGCAAGCCCTTTGTGTATTCCGACCTTGCCAGGAAGCACGTGGCATCCGCGTACGAAACGGCTTCTGTTGCACGGCGTTCGGTGAACGTTGCCGGACTGATAGCGCACGCGTGATTTAGCCAGCTCGGCTTTAGCTGTTTGTTCGGGCGGCGCTCCAAACCAACAACTCTTTCCGTACTGATTATGATGAGCCTCAAACATTGCACATTCTGTGGGTGCGTGCGTTGGCGGACGAGCCAAGAATATGGCGATCGTTCTAGGTGTCGTTTACAGCTTCGCTGTCCACAGCGTGGCTTGAAGCCCAATTTTTTGTTCACATTGTATCCAGCGGCATCCTTGTTTAACCGTTGCTAGCGTCATATGCTGAATCATCAACGTCTATATTAATCATGTTTTATTATATGGGCACTCCAGGCGAATTTCTGCCATCGGTGTCGCCATGTTGTTCCGTATAAAGTCCAAGCACAATAACACCGTCGCTGCGGCCCGTATGCTGCGTGTGCGACTGTATGCTTGCGAGGGTCGGCCGACGATCGCGGCTAAATCTCAGGCGTGCAAGGGAGGAAAGCGCCTTCCGTCGCCCACGCGAGGGACGGGGAGGGACGGGGAGGGACGGGGAGGGACGGGGAGGGACGGGGAGGGACGGGGAGGGACGGGGAGGGACGGGGAGGGACGGGGAGGGACGGGGAGGGACGGGGAGGGACGGGGAGGGACGGGGGAGGCGTTCTACTGCGGCGGCTGCTGCGTATACGGCGCGGCCGCGCGGGCGCCGTATCTTGAAAGCGATTTTCTATGGGGGCAAAGAGCGCGGTCGCGCGTTCCTCATCTTCAAAATGATCTGCGACGCGGAAAAGGCGCGCCGAATGCTGGTAGCTTCGTATGTGCTGTGCTTTCGACACTTAGTTCGCGTTGAAGCGAGAGGCAGCATGAAGGTCAATTCCCTCGCTACTGCTGCCGCGCTTCCGCATTCCAGAGTTTTTACAGCGAGTTGCCGTGATCGAGTGAAATGTGTTCATGTTTACCTGTGTGCGCGTGACACCATGCTTGTTAATTTAGTTAGTAAGCGAATGGTTGAAAGATTATACGGCCGATAAAACTAATATTCTTACTTCGTATAGCTACATGTCTACTAATTTGCTATCGCAATCGATACTTCACCTTTCGGGCAGAACTGCGAAGTAATTTTTTTCATATCACAATAAAACAGCACCTTAAAAGGCGTTCCTTGACTAGCTGGCACACTTCAGATAAGTAGAAGTGCATTACGGAATAAAGCACCAACATAAGGGTATAGCAGTTGCCCTTATTCCACATATCACATTTACTCCAATGGAAGCGCTCGTTTTCTTCTCATACTTCTGAGAATGCCGACATCACAAGCCATCGCAGCGGAGGGCGACGAGGGCACTGTTGCAGTTTTTAAGGACAACAGTCTTGGACGAGCGGCTGTAGCCTGAACTGGTATTTAGAGCGCTACAAGTGCTACTGTGCTGCGCGGTGACAGTGACCAACTGTGATTGTGTATCTGTGTTTCCTGTCTTTCTCCATATCTACTTTCCTGTCACATTACCTCCCCCTCCCCTCTCTCTTCAGCGTAGAGTAGCAAACCGGATGTTCCCATCAGGTTAATCTCTCTGCCTCTCTCTCAGATGTAATGGAAAGTAATGTAGGGTGCTTAGGTTCATGACAAGTAAGAACTTTATTTATGAATGAATGCTCAATGAGTGGAGCCCCTAGACAAGGCCCCTTTGTAGCTTCTGCATGCCACTTGTCAATCCGATAGGATGGTTATTTGTCCATGCTGTAAAAAACAGCGCTAAAAACACGGACAGCAGTTAGAACACAGGAAGAACGCTGTCCTGTCTTCTACACTAGGGCCTTCAGACCCTTTCAGGTTATTTGTTGTTGGTTTAGTTCTGTCGACTTGATAGCTAGAGTTATGGCGATTTCGTGTGCTTCCACGATAGTGGTGTTGCGATTTGAGGCGCTCGAGATTTCTCTGTCCAAGTGGTCTGTGACGGCAGCTACCGTTCTTTTCTGCCTGCTTGGGTATCTTGCCGCGTCCACAAAGCAGGAGTTTGGTTTGTCTCCGTGCGTTTTCTCAGTGTATGCAGCTCTGGCTTCTCTTCTGCCTGAATGTAGAGTTGGGTTCATATTTCTGGGCACGTGCGCCACTTAGGGCTGTTTCTGATTCTTGTGGGGATGGGTTTAGCTTGGTTGTGTTTTTCTAGGAGCGCGTGATACCCGAGTCTGCCAAGGAGTTTCCTACCCGTGGTCATTTGTGCCAGTCTGTTTCTTAAGGTTATAAGTTGAGCTTCTGCCAGTTCCTTGAATGTATTGTGGATCCCAGGAGACATGAGTTTTTCGGTTGAGGCGCATTGCGGAATTTTTAGGGTGGTCATCTTGTATGCTTTCCTTGAGCGAGCATTTATCGCATCCCTATCTGTTTTCGTTAGTGGGTAATACCGCAAGCTATAGATGAAGCGGCTAACCACTACACTTCTGATTAGGCGAAGAGTGTCTGATTCCTTCATCCTCGTCCTTTTTGTGGTTACTCGCTTTATCATTCCTGCGACATGTTGTGTTGCCGTCATGATGAGGTTAAGCCCGCGTTGGCAGTGTTCACTTGATTGCAGTCAAATGCTTAGTACCCGGATTGTGGTTTTCTCAGGTATTGTCATTTGCAAGGCTGATTTCGAGTTGAAAGGCGGGGTCAATTGGGACGTTACGATTCCGTTTTCCTCTTCAGATTCGTATAATCTGATTTCTTTGACGCGCATTGCAGCCCTCTGGCTCGCATGTATGTCTCGATCTCACAAGCAGCTGCTTGTCATCGTTATTTTTTTTTTTTTCACGTAGTGACCCGATGGCACACCAGATTGCAATCTGATCCGCGTGTACGTATAGTAAGTGGATACCCGGGATGGCTTGTAGTTTCCTCGCAAGGCATATCATCGCCACGTTAAATAATGTTGGCGAGATGACTACGCCATGGTGAGAGCCCTTGTTAGGTGCATTGACGGTCTTAGTTTCGATTGCGCCAAATTTATTCTGAGCGGTTCGTTGGTTTAAAAACAAGTCACTCGATGCTCATGCCACGAAAAGGTTGGGAGCATAGTTCTATACCCGCTCTCCGTAGTTTGTTTCAGCCAGGCGATCGAGTATTCCTTGGTGGCTTTCGTTTTCAAAAGCTCCCTTTATGTCGATAGCCATGACGACTTGTTCGCTTGATCTTGGTATGTTTGTCAGTTCTTCGTCCTTCAACTGTAGGAGGATGTCTTGAGTTGAGAGCTTGGGTAGGATTCCAAACATGGTGTCTGGAATGATTTCATTGTCCTCTAAGTAGTTCTGTAAGCTAGAATGGACTACTCTTCCAAATTGTTTCCCCAGACAGGAGGTTAGGGAGATTGGTCTAAGGTTAGTGATTGCTAATTTCTTGCCAAGCTTGGGAATTAAAACGATTGGAGCGTGCTTCCACTGCCCTGGAATAGCACCCTTTTGCTAATGTTAATTTATAAATGTAGTGTATACCTGCGAAGCCTCATCGCTTAGGTTTCTAATCATGGGTTTAGTTACCCGGTTTCTGCCTGCCGCTGTGTTCAGGATCATTCTCGCTATGGCAGCTCTAACTTTTTCGATGGAGATGGATTCATTGAGTTCAAGGTTAGGTGCTTCTTCGTATTTGCTCTCGCGGGGTGGGGGTGACGGGTCTGTTCCGGAGCACTTGTTACATAAATCTCCTTTGAGTTTTTGTATCGTCCCTGGGTACTTAAGGATCAACCGTTCCACCGCTCTGTTAACCTAGTTCTTAGTTTTGGTTGGCTCCATGATTATTCTCAGTATGGTGCCAAGTTTTTGCGGTACTCAGTGTGTCGTTAAGGGAGTCACAGAAGCGCCCCCAATTGCACGTAGCTAGTTGCATTGAGTACTCTTCCGCTTTGCGGGTGATTTCTGCGATGCGTAATTTTAGTTTCCGGTTGTGATTTTGTCGCTTGAGTGTTTTCGTTGGTCCTCTGCGTGGCTCCTAGAGACGCAGTAAGTGAGAATCTATTTCAGGTATGTCAAAGATGCGGGCTGGTTCTTTTGTGACTTTATCCGTTTGTGTTAAACTTTCACACCATTTGTTTGAATAATCGATTGGGGTGCTTTGCTGGCTTTCATCTGGCGGTATGCCACCCAATCGGCAATTTTGGCTATTCCTATTCGCCAGTTCATTTTTCCAGTCCAAATTGTACTGCTAATGATGTAATGGTCGTTTTCGAAATAATGTAGGGTGTTTATTGATTGCGCATCTTAGCAATTCTGTGTGATCGTGAGGTCAGTTGATGTCCGAACTCACACTGTTCCACTGCCTGGTGGGCAGTGCCGCATCCGTTATAATTGAAACGTCGAGTTGTTCCAATCATTCCAGAATGTTTCTGCCCTTAGCGTTGGCATCTTTGGAAAATCCCCTGCTAACACCAGTGGTCTCCATTTTACCAGGCGTGGAGTTTCCTGCAGGAGGCTGTCAAACTTTGTTTTTCTCTGGCTCGGTGGACTCTAAATGTTTACTATAAAGGCACTGTTTTTGTTCGTCACAATACAACATTGACGTACCTTTTTCCCGGCTCTTCCAAACCAATCCAAAGAAGAAAAAAAGGAAGCGAAAGCGGAATAAGATTATTGTGAATATTAAATAATGTATAGTAGGTGTCGGTTCAATCGTGCACATTCTTTCTTACATTCCTGCAGCTGTGCAAAATACCAAAACGAATCAGTGAGCATTCAAATCCTTCAAGAAATATATGTATTATAATAAGTTACATACAATGTCACTAGAAAAGCAATAATGATTTATATAGTATTTCTTGCGCAGAAACGAACAAACGGCACTCCACTCATTTAGGTGAGATTGTTCAGGAGCACGAGACAAAACTGGATCCGAACGCTGGGTTAGCTAAGTTATTGCCATTTGAACCCTAAGTTAACCTAACACAGGATATTTTGCCTAGTAAGGTATACTGTTGTACTTATGTTTGTATCAATTGGATTGTATTGAGCTCACAACTAATCTATTAACGCTCAACATGTTTCCTCGTACTTGTACGTGTGCACTTAATATTGTATTGTTGCTCCTGCGGTATTCAAATTGGTTTATATTAGTTTTAGATCCATTGTCTGCTGACTGTGTTTGATTCTTCCTAAGCAAGCTATAACGCGGACGACGAGAAGCCTGGGTGCTCGATATGTCCTTTCAACTCAGCATTTTTCGCACGTGCTAATGAGTGACTGATAGATGTGGAGGGCTTGTACCTACGAGGGCGTGTTCTCCTACCTTACAGGTTTCCTATGGCATGGGCCTGCTCTTGCTCGAAAATGGCCTCATGCGGTTCGGAATCTTCATGCTTGGGTGCTCGCCTGGTGGAAACTCGAGTAACCTCTGGACTCTAATTTTCAACGGCGATGTTGCGCTCAGCGTCACCATGACGTTCGTCAGCACAATTGCCAGCATAGGTGAGCTTTAGCGAGACTAGACGTCTTTAGTACCCAGTTTTTCCCTCCGAATCCTCTCCGCTTTCAAGCAGATTCCAGAGCAAGAATGCACCGAATATTTCTGATGGCACATTCGAGTGGTCATTTGTGAGCGCTTCTGCGAAGACTCAAAAGTAGTTTAACAATGTAACTAAGCTTTATCATGAAAATGAGCAGGGTTATATATGCGTGTGTGTTTTAACCAATCCGGAATAATTAATGCTATAAAGTAATTTGTTTCCGCAATAAAGCTTCACTGCGGTTTACGTGGCGTTTTGAAAGCGCTATCAAAATACCAGTCAAATTAGCTAACCGCAACGTTAAGCAGGAAGTAATTGTGATGACGATTTCTAATGGCATCCCCATTCAAAACAGGGTAGCGACTAATATAGTCACGTAGCCTGCTTGAGCCAATCAGGTTTTATTATATATACTGCAGTCTAACATGTGTCGGGCCAATCAGGTTTTATATCTATTTCACTATAACATGTTGCCTGTCTCTCTTTATTTTGTAAGGTTACCATTGCTAGTAACTATCCGGATACATGTCATTCCTTATGTTTCCTTCATACCAATGCTATAAACGTATCTTGACTATCTGGACCGCTGGCTAATTAACGCTCCTATCAGAGTTGAACGTCAGAATTTTCGGCAGATGGAATTTCCCGGTATACGGTCCTGGCTAGGTAATTCCATCTTGTCACTCAGTTACAATGTTCTCAGTCGTCTCTGGGTATTTTCGGCCGTAGACGCATGCATCACCCTGTTGCAATTATTGTGGTCACCAATAAAACCACTGTATAATTGTAAATGACATTAAACGCACCGGAAGAACAAGATTGTACAGGCAAATGCGCAACTTTAATGAAGGGACACACACCATTGTGAAAAAAAAAAAAATACCATGCTCACATGATTTTCTGTCCCGTGCGAGAGCTTGTGTGTGCTTTCATTAAAGTTTCAATTGGTAGTGCGCCTTTGCATGGACGGTCTTTTTCTTCATCGCGTGTGTCTCGCGCCATTTACGTGCAATCATGCATCCATGCCAACTCGGCCAGCTCTCGATTGTTAAACCGCCGTGATAAAAACAACAACAATGTATTCCGATTATGAGCAATCAGTTCAATCACTTAGAATTTCATTTCGCGCTGTTATTTTACCAATGGGATATTTATTTAATTCACATGCATAGAAAAATGTGCCACGGCTCCGCCGAGTCTCGCAGAGCTCGTACACCATAACGTATTCGCACGGCACGATTTTTGTACGTAGTTGTATGTATTTGTATGTGTTGTATTTGTTTGCAGTTTGTATGTAGTTTCCAGTTTATTTTACTGCATGTTACAAGTTGTATCCAGTTAAGGGTTGTAACATTTTTTATTACTTCACATCACATGACTGTTTCCGACTTTCTCTTACGCATGCTCACCTACAAGGGGTCTCTAAGGGTTAATAAATGATCACGAGGAGAGCGGAGCGGACGTGCTTTTCCACTAACCCACTCTCGACAGTAGTTCGCGCGCATGCACATTTCAGCGCCATTGGGCTCCATAGCGGAAATGGCCTGAAATAGGACAACTGCTCCAATGAATTGTTATTTGCCGCGAGATATCTTAAAAGTGTTCTTATACAAGTCTTGCATGAAGCTTGCATTTCTCTGCACTTTCTCTATAGCGTGATTATTATGCTATCCGCAGGAATGATGCCTTTGTGGGTGTTCCTCCTGGGGCGGCACATGTCTCCTGAGACAGGCGTGTTAAGCATACCCTTCTCCAACATCATTGCCAGTCTTGTGGGTCTGGCCATACCCTTGGCCATCGGCATGGCCATCCATAAGTTCAAGCCTAAATGGGCCCTGGCGTTGACTAAGTACGTCAAGCCCATTACCATCGTCGTTTTGATCGCCATCCTCGTCTTAAGCGTCACCGTCAACAGGTAAGGGTTAAGCGCAAATTGCTTGTATCCATGTCTTTTTTGGCCTGGCCTATAACTACGCGGTGTACTATTTATCATTGCCTCGCTCTTGTCTATTTGCGGTTTGATATATTTTTCGCTGAAACTCGCGGAATATATTAAGCCGCAGAAAGCTATAGGCAATAGTATTACTGGTTTAGTTCAGCGATATATCCCTTTAAGCCTAGGCCCGCTCTTGGATAGTGAAATTTACATTATGTGGTTGTTTAGTAAGTAAAAAAAATGCCGGAATTGTCATTTCTAATTTTTCTCCTTCATACTGCGGTTTGCCTCACTTGCGGTTGGGTATTGATGCCGTTAGTAGGTTTTTCGGGAGAACATAGTAAGGTAGCCTAAAGACATACGCTCGAAAACGGCCAGAATTTTCCTCTTGGAGGATCGCCCCGACACCCCATATGGTACTTATGAGACGCGTCTGTGCGTAATAGGCAGGCGTTACATTACTTATGCAAGTATATGAATTGTGTTCCATTTATCTAGTGCCTTGGGACGGAGAGCAACATCTGAAGCTGTTCAAATGAAAGACAACAACATTTCTTATCCTGTCGTGTGTGCTGTTCACCATGCTATTCGCAAACCAACAATTTCAATTGACAACGCCCAAAACATGACATTCATGACGTATTTCCGGTTCCTACAATTGCTTCTGGCGCATACAGCCAGCAAAAACATCGTCTTCGAGGTCAGATTTTATTACCCGGAGGCAGTCGTCACGTTGGCGGAGATTTGGACACCACCTACTTAGTACTCTTAGTGGCTGTTCGTTCTCATGGCCACATGCAGGGTATCCCATGTAACTTGTGCCAAATTTTAAAAATATGCGAGTTCCACGTAGCTCAACAGAACCAAGGTAATGTTGTTTGCCGTCGCGTGGAGCAGGTCAGACTATTCTTTGTATTTTAACTAATTGCACAATTATTTAGTAATAACTTCTCAAATATAATCACAACAAGATTGTCAATAAGAAATTCTAGGCCATCATGAAAAATTCCCAATCAAACTTTCTGTTGCTCCATAAGTGCTAGGTAAAACTTCTTTCAAGGCTGAAAGAAGCCCGCCAAAGCACGCAAAAAGCGCGCTTTGTTTTGTTTTACGGGCTTTCGGCGTTACCGCAGTGCTTACGAGTTGCTACTTGCACCTTCCAGTTCGCCTACACTTGCGCGCTCATGCAGAACTCACTTGTAGCGTGTAATGTTAGAATGCGAGTTATATTTTCGAACACCGCCACGGCAATGCTTAAGTGAACATCGTATTCCACCGTATTCAGGTACATTTTCCTGCTGATGACGTGGCAAGCCCTGCTCTGCGGCGCCCTCGTCTCCTGGAGCGCTTACGTATTCGGCGCGCTGGCCGCTTTCGTGGGCCGCCTCAGTCGAGCGCAGATCATCGCCGTGGCCATCGAGATTGCCTTCCAAAACAGCGGCATCGCCGTCGTCATCCTGTACGCGTCACTTCCGCTTCCCGACGCCGATCTCGTTATCGTGCCCGTCGTCTGCCAGACGATCCTACAGGGCGTGCCCCTGTACGTACTGTACACAGCTAAGCGGATCAAATCGTGCGTGTCCAAGCGAATGCATCCGGACGAGAAGCCGATTCCCGGATCCACTTCCTCTGAACAGGAAGTGGAAAGCGGACTTTTTCCGGCGAAGGCCGCCGAGGGGGACGCTCGGGCCTCCGCGGTGCCTAACAAGGGTCCCTTGGAGCTCCAAAATGTGGTCGCCGAGTCCGAAGAGAAGAAATCTCGGCTGTGATGTGTGCACGAAAGAGACCGGACTAAGAACTTGCAATGAAATAGTGGTCCCTTTCGGTAGGCCAGTGGTAACCTTTCGCACATTCTTGAGTAGAGGTGTGCGCGTGGTTTTGATGTGGCCTTTTACAGTGTAATATATGCATTCTCATCTGTCGTGTGCTCTCTGTACAATAGTTCTTCAATGTGTATAAGGACTGATGACACCGGTGCGGGTGCGATTGTGCGCAGTGTTTCATGTCTACTCTTTTATGAAATTGAAAAGCAAGATGTAGAATCTGCAGGTATATATCTATATTTTATATGCGTTTGCGGTCACACTTTTTCCGGCTTCAGCAAGGGTTCATAAAGCGTGTCATGGTGTTATTCAGGGGTTGGCCTTGTAAAAACGTATTCCTTGAATTTACGTTGAACGTGTCCAACAATCGGGATGTAAAGACAGTAGAGAAGTGCTTCTTATTTCATATCACTACTTCAGCACCTTTCAAATCTATAAGCTGGAGAACGCCTGCTAGCGGCTTGCAGCAAAGTTCACACTTCCGATCTGAATGTAACACGGATCTTTTATTCTTATATAAAAATGACATTTTATTGCTTCTACATTGTTTGTGGACTGTGCATGTGCATGAAATGTTATAAGTTCACTCGGGTTTAGGAACTTGGCATTGGGCCGATTGGATATATTATCTGTTAGATGTAATTTTAGTATTTGTGTATTTGTATTTTTGGCAGCTGGGAGGCATCTTAAAGTCCGCGGCATGCACAATGTATTGTTGATATCTTTTCTTGCTTCGGCATTGTTAGGCGTTACCGTTTGTTATAGGTTTTAATCTGACATTTTCTACCGCCTTTTGTTCGTGGACTGATAATTTGTTGTGACAATCGTGCCCTTTAGTTTTGCAATGCAGAATTGTCTTCATTCAATGCCCGTTTTACGCTCGATTATATAATGGTAGTTGTTCACCGCGCTCAGATTTTTAGCTGTTTTTATCATGTTTGTGAACGTGTTCCAGCGCAGTAAACTGCAGAACATTTTAACCGCCGGTGTTTTAGTAATAATGTACATTTTTGAGTGTTTGATTTTGTTCAAATTCGAGGACTTCGTGTGCCCGTTACGTAAGCCTAAGCTCTCCTCTGACCAGAAATACGACCGAGAAAAGATATTGTATAACATGTGCATGCTGAGTTCGACAACTAAATGTTGCGCCGCAGTGCACGACGTTAAAATTCGCGGTTGATATCGCTGCAAAGAAGAGCGCATTGACTTGTGCAATAAACATGTTTTTAAAAAGAAAGCGGTGATGTATGTTACCGACGTCGTATGTTCACTTCCCCATCCCAGCAACTCACAAATTCCTTTCAGGCGCTCTGCGAAGAATGGTTTACGCCAAGGTACTGCATCAACAAGCTATCACGATAAAATATTTAATTCTAACACCATGCAACTTTAACAAATTCCGATTGTACTTTTTCTGAAAGGTTGAGTATTGCGTTTAAAATATTTTAGCAAAACGCGTTGGAAGGCTGACGCACTTGGGCCTTGGCTCGAGGTGTCAGTATGCAACGTGGCGGGTTCACTTGTTTCATGATATTTGGACAATGCTTAAAATCAGGTATACTTTTTAAGTTACTCGATGGCTACTCTCTAAGTATGCTGAACACGAAATAGTTGACGTTCACACACCTGAGATTCCTGCAGAGAGCTGATGCATGGAGCCCACATCCAGTAAATTCGATAAATCTCATTGAATTCAAAACTCGCAATCCGATCTGCTGCAGTAAGCTTTTCGTGATTCTGAAAAAGCAACAAACGGGGTGAAACCAAACTTTCACTTGGAGGATAGTGCATCAAAGAAGTCCCCTTCGACAGCAGCAACTTCATCATAGGATTGTTAAAGGTTCTTCAGTGGAACTGCCGATCACTATTATCAGCGCCTGCAGATTTGTTTTCTCTTGCAAACCAACTTAATCCAGATATAATAGTATTACAGGAAACTTGGTTGACAACGGAGAAACATTTCCATTTAAAATTTTACAGATCTTTTCGACTAAACTGCCCTACAAGAGGGGGTGTACTAATTATATTTATTTCGACTAAAATATGTCATAAAGCCAAAATTTTATTCGAATTGATGGATTCTGAGTGCGAAATTCAGGCTATAGAACTGACTCTACCTGGATGTTTCCCTCTTTATATTGTAAATACTTATTTTCCTTCCGGTGTGCAGGACGCTCGCTCTCTTGACAGCGTTCTAGCTAGCTGTGTGGGCGGGATGTTTTACTTACTGGGGATTTCAATTCGCATCATGTTTCATCGGGTTTAAAGACAGATTCATGCGGTAAACGCTTGTGGAATTGGTCATTAGATAATAACCTTTCTTGTGTAAATTCTGGGGCAACTACATTTGTGCGTGGCCAAAATCAGTCTGCAATTGATCTCACATTCTCTAGCCGTAGTCTCTGTGTCTTCGTGGTGGACTGTTGATTGCGCCTCTAAAAGTGATCACATCCCGCTGCTCTTTGAAATAGTCCACTCTATCACAACAATGGATGAACAAGCTCGAACGTTCGTAAACTATAGTATACCTTTAAGCAGTCCTTGCGATCTGTAATTTCGTCACTTTCTGAGGCGTCCAGTGAAGAAAAGACGAAGTTGTTCAGCCCTCGAAAAATCTAGCAAGCAGTCGGAATTCAGAATTCGATCTAATAATGGTTACTCTTACAACCCTTGGTGGAATACTGACTGTTCACGCGATTATAAAGCAAGGGAAGCAGCCTTGAAAATGTTACATAACCAGGTGTCCAAAAAATTGGAGTGATTATAAATTCTACATAACTATATTTAAACATGCAGTTTCTAAAGCAAAATACGACTATGATTGCAAACATTTCGAATATCTATCTAAATCTAAAAACAAGCGAGCGCTTTGCACTTTTCTTCGTGGCAGAAAGATTCTTTTGCGTCCGAGTAACATTGACTCGATGGTTTTCACTAGTGAAGAGATGACGCAAATGGTAGAAGAAATTGTAAAGGGTTTAGAAATCCGGTTCGGGTCCTTGTTATCGCCATGTTTCAAGTTACACATACGGTCCGATGATTTTACGGAGATCACTATGTTAGAGCTGGCCACAGCAGTGGAAAGTATGCCACATGCCGCCCCTGGTGTTGACGGAGTAACTTCAAGAATGATAAAAATTTTATTCAAGGAGTCCCCAGATGATCTTTTAGACGTAGTAAATTATTCTATTCAATTTTCGTGGGTACCTTCCAGTTGGAAACTCGCTAAAGTTATTCCGATTTTTAAAAATAGTGGTGACGGATACACGCTTGATAATATTCGACCAATTGCTCTAACTTCCAATTTAGTGAAATTAATAGAAATCATTCTAAATTTTCGTCTTATAAAATTAGTAGAGGACAAAGACGTGCTCAGCCCTTTTTTAAATTGGCTTTAGATCTGGCTGTTCCATTTGGCACGTTCATGTGGACCTGGAAAGCCGTATAAAACTAGCACGTCGCCAGAGACAAATTGCAGCTCTAGTAACTTTAGATATATCAAAAGCTTACGATAGTGTAGAACACGAAGTTTTATTGAATCGATAAATTAACTTTGATTTCCCAAAATACATAACAAAATGATTTAGCGAGTTTCTGACTGACCGAAAATTTTATTGTTCTTTGAAAGGATGTTCTACAAATAGAGATCGACAATCGCGTGGAGTTCCACAAGGAGCTGTCCCGTTCCCTTTATTATTTAATATAATACTAGGCTTTATACCTTGTCATAATGACATATACACATATGTCTACGCAGATGACATTGTGTTTTTTGCATCTGACATTGACATCCACTATTTATTTAATCGATTGCAAACATACATGTGCGCCATAGAAAACTGGTTACTGAATATTCGCCTCTCCCTAAATGTCAGTAAATGCTCAATAATAGGTTTTCCTTTCATAGATCCAATACATATAAACCTAAGCTACCGCATGCAGAACATACCTCAAGTGAACTCGGTAAAATACCTGGGCATAATATATGATGACAGGCTAAACTGACGCACGCATATTGAACACATAAATAAAAAAGGAGTGCGAGCGATTGGAATGCTAAGAAGGCTTTGCAACAGTCGATCAGCAATGCGGAGAGAGTCTCTTGTGATGATTTATAAAATGTGCATATGGCCAATTTTGGAATTCGGATGTGTTCTATATTCAGGCGCGCCGGCATACAAATTACATCCCCTTGTTCTTCTGGAACGGGAAGCTTTACGCCTGTGCGTTGGATTGCCACAGTTCGTTGCCAACAATGTATTATACCTAGAAACACATTTACATTTCTTTTGTGCAGATTTCGGTTATTAACGGTCCAAACATTCTTAGAAGTGTATAAATTCCCTATAAAATTACAAATCGTTTTCATTTCCCAGCCTGCAATATTTTTTCAATCTTACTGGCCCCGGTTCCACACTCCTCAGGTAGTTTTCGTGCAGGCACTGGTTGGTCCCTTAGATGTACGATTATGCGAGATCCCTCCAATTTGCAGTGAGAGAGAGAATCTCCAAATTATTTTCGACGATATATATCCAAACAACGCAAACCTTCTGTCTTACAATATATTAAATGAGCTATTAGAAAATCACTTATTGGAGTTAAAAATAAAAGCCGTCATAGCGACAGATGCCTCGCAATCAGAAGAAAAATCTGGTATTGGAATTTTCTCTTCAGCTTTTGACTGGTCGTTCTCCTTAAGACTCCCAAACTACATACCAGTATTTCTAGCTGAGTTTCTGGCGGTTACATTGGCTCTACGAAAAGTGCACTCATCAATCTCGGAAGTTGTAATATTAACGGATTCTTTGTCATTATGTTCAGCTCTCACTGCAAATAGTGGCTCACAAGTTTCGCGGACATTCCATTGTCTTATACCTTCTAACTTAAAACTAATTATATTTGTATGGGTGCCTGGTCACAAAGGATTAATTATCAATGAATTAGCTGTCAGCTTAGCGAGAGCTGCCCTTGGTGGTCCAATCTTTCCGAGTCTACCTGTATCAGCTTACATAACCGCGGCTAGGTTCAGGAGGCGGGCCGTCATGCAAGACTCCTGGAACCTTCCATTAACAAATCTAACTGATTATCGACACGTCCTATTTCCTTGGAACAGACAATTCTGCCGTAATAGAAAACTTGAAGTCCTCTTTACCAAATTCAGATGTCGCATTCCTGCATTAAACTTTTATCTACATCGATCTGGTCTGGCGCCCTCCTCCTTGTGCTCACACTGCGGTGAAGACGAAACAATAGAACACTTCTTCCTGTCATGCCGCCGTATTTTCCTCATTAAGAAAACATGCTTTAGAAGAAAAATTTCACAGTGCTGGATTGAATATTACGATACCCAATATTCTATCGTTTGGTGCCTCTTCTCTCGGACATTGTCATAGGGATGTTGGTGCAGCTGTTGTGAGGTATATAATTGAATCAGGACGATTTCCTTGCTAAATTCTTAAATGTTATATGAATAAATTCCTTTCGTCATTCAAGAATTTCAAAAGTGATCCTTATTAGAATCCTATAATTGTTTTCCTTCAATCACCCGATTCTTGGCTAATCCCCCATAGTGGGTACGAGCCACTCCCGAAGGCAAGCAAGCAAGCAAGCAAGCAAGCAAGCAAGCAAGCAAGCAAGCAAGCAAGCAAGCAAGCAGTCGAGTTCATGGCCCAAGGCTGCTCCACGCTCCCACATGGGATCGACACCACATCCAACTTCTTCCTGCAACCTGTGGTTGGCAATCGTCGGAAGGGCGTCCGACCCAGGCGGCCCAGCGTCTCCAGCGCCGAGCCCGAGCTCCGGCTGGCGAACGCCGCAAGGGCTTCTAGCCATTACCCGTCTTCACTATGCCAGTCTTCACAGAGCGTCGATCATGGCCGCCTGATGATAAGGTGCTGACCGACGTGGGAGAAATGAAGCCCTTGCACAGGTAGCAGAGGTGAATGAAGCCTTTGGACTTAATGTCCGGCGACAAGACCGCTGGAGTCCGAAGGCTACCTATCCATGTTCCCAACGTCACAGCGGACCTTCATCCTGCATTAGTGGATCCCTGATGTTCGCCTGGGGACGACCAGGATTTTCTTTGACGGCTTCTAGGACATCCCACAGGTCCAGTGCAGACCACAAAACTGTCCCTTCCTGACTTTGATGTTTTCCTTGTATCTTTTTGTGTTTGCTTAGTTTGCTGTGTTTCGTTTTCCTCATTGTGCTGTATTTTCTTCAATGAATGGCTTGTTGCGGGCTAACGAACGACTTCGTCACTTCATGCGCTGAGGCTATGCCTCCGTAGCGATCGATTCATTCAATACTTTAGACAGAAAGTGACCCATTCTCTTGTGTCCAGGAAAGCGTTTAACCACATGCGAGGACTTACATCTCGCATTGGTGTCGAGGTCGTCCAACCACGTCGCCACATTCAATTACGTAGGCTGAGAGATCGGTCCATCTTTAATGACGTCATCATCATTACGCAAGAAAAGCCTCCACAATCGGGCCATTTTATTCGGTGTAACACACCATACGCCAAACCATCGTCGAAGCGGACAAAGAGAGCTTCGCTTTAAAGCTGTGCAGCGCGGTCTCCAGTGATACACCCACCGTGTGTGTTTTCATCGCCTGTGTTGTGCTGGGGTGCTATAATGTAAAATAATTCCAAACTGTTTTGATTCCAAACCCCTGACGTCAAAGTTACGTAACCACCGACGCAACCATCGGGCGGTGACCCGCTGCGTTGTCTGAGCAACCCAATCAAACACTCTCCTCGTTTATAGGAGGTCACCCTTGTTCGCTTTCAAAACCAATAACATTGTCTACACTCAGTGGTTTTTCTTATCTAATTGGCTGACAAGAGGTGAGGAGCACGCTCTAGTGGACAGGGTTTCGATGGGGCCGAGCCAGAACAGTGGAAATAGATAACCGCATGAAGAGGGTGGTGCCGGCTTTTCCGATTGGTCCGCTTTGCCTTACTTAGCTTGTGGTGGCTGGTCGAAAATCGCGGCGGCGTGACGCGGAAGGATAAGAATGCCGCTAAAACGGGCCCTCGGCAAGGAAGAGTTGGCAGAGCGATGTAGTATGCATGCCGAAAGGGCTCGATAACGTTTTACTGCCACGCAAAAAGGTTTATCGTGCGCAAATGCACATGCTCATCGGCAGGTGGGAGTAGCGAGGGCATGAGTGATCGGCGGGCAGCCATCTTCTATTCCGTTCGGAACGGAATAGAATTCCTCGCCTCTTGTCAGCCAATTAGATAAGAAAAACCACTGAGTGTAGACAATGCTATTGGTTTTGAAAGCGAACAAACGTGACCTCCTATAAACGAGGAAAGTGTTTGATTGGGTTGTTCAGACAACGCTGCGGGTCACCGCTCGATGCTTGCGTCGGTGGTTGCGTAAATTTGACGTCAGGAGTTTGGAATCAAAACAGTTTGGAATCATTTTACGTTATAGCGCCCCTGTACTACTTTTCATGGAGCCAAATTTATAGTGGCGCTGGCTGCATAAGCTATCTTGAAAAGCCATTGTGCTTCCTCTGGTTAGTCTGCACATTCTTAGCAACAAATTATTGTTGCTAAGAATACCGCGGAGACATTGCAATGGAATTCTTCTGGGATTACTTCACAGACTTTAAACTACCACGTCGAATGCAAGGGAAATATGGAGCGTACCAGCTAACATATGCATACGTTCTCAAATTTAAGGCAACACAACGCGCGTTTTGGAATCTGATGGCATCTTCGACAGGTCTTTTTTATCATCTTTTTTTTAATAAATCAAGATTGATTGATTGATTGATTGATTACGGTCTGCACAGCAACATGTCCCCGAATCTAAGAATCTCGACTTCTGCACAAAAAAGTTGTCGCAGTTTCACCTGAAAGGCGAAGCATCAATTGCGATAGCAAATTTGTAGAGAGCTATACGGAGTAATGATAGTAGCTTTATCAGCTGTATAAACTTGGACATGCAGCAGCACCGGCAACACGCAGAACTGTTGTCGACGCCGTCGGCGTTTTGCCCGCGTTCGCACAAAATGCGTGCGGCGTTGGTGACTGTTGCCGGAGCCTCTGATATAAAAAGGCACTTGGTGCCGCAGCTAAACGTCGCCTCCCTTCCCTCGTCCTCCCCCCTCGGCCTTTCGCGCGTCGGAAGAAGGCGCGTTTGCTCTACATATATGGTGATTCTAGAGGAGGAAAGAGACGCCTACAATTGCAGCCCTTAAGGGAGCACGGCGCAGAACGCGCGTTTGTTCTCCGCCGTGCGTTCACTCCCCGTGAAAGCGCGCGTCCCTCGCGCCCTTTCACTCGCACACACAGCGTTCGGCGGTGCGCGGCGATGATTTCATCTCCATTGACGTCATACGGAACCTCACGGCAACGGCGACGGCGACGGCGACGGCAACGGCAACGGTGACGGCAACGGCGACGGCGACGCCGACGGCAGAAATCTGCTTTGGAGTGTCCATATAATTGCTATCGCAATAAAACATGCACAATTCAGTGCGATAAATTTCGGAAACGTATATATTCTATCTCTTGAACGAATAATTTAATGTGCATTTTGCTGCAAGAAACTGAATTGTTAACTTTTTAATTAGGTTGAATATCAGGGCGTTAGTATACAGTCAAACGCCTTTATAACGAAGTACTCAGGATCTCCGAACTAGTTCGTTATACAGGTTATTTCTTTGTAATTACCGCGCACTGCACCGCTCCCAACAGACCAGGCTAGACACGTTCAAGAAAAAAAAAAAAAAAAACGCTTAACCTTGCACTCGGCCACGCAACGCTTGAAACAGCGAAACTGGGCGATCGTAGCCCAGCATTTTCCGGAAGTGCGCGCGAACTTTTCATCTTATTACTCATGATGACGATGATTTATTTTCGCGCGTCTTGAACTCACGGCCGTCACTGCGCGTTGCATAGCGCAGCTTGCAACACCGACACCGCGTTCCAGGAGACCCGCTCCGTGAATGCGTCTCTCTCTCTCTCGCTCTCATAGCACGCAAAACCTCTTCACCTCGCAGAGCTCGAGCGTACGAACGCCTCAGCTGTGGACGAAGACGACGACGCTCGAACGCAATCACATGGTTCGCATAAATTCGTGCTCTGCAGGCGTGGCTGTATAGTTTCGTGGTTACGACGTTCGCTTTGGGACCGGGGGTACGCGGTCCCAAAGTACGCGGGTACGCATCCTAAATAACTCTTTGTTAATTAGATGTACCTTAATTACCTTAGCCTTCACGCCGAAGGTGGCGGGTTTGACTCCCACATTAACGCGAAGGTTCGACTCCCACCGAAGTTCGTGGGTTCCAGTGCCTGAATTAACTGTATCTTAATTAAAACACGATGAAGACGGTGACCCACACACCATCCCAATTGTTACGTGGGCGTTTTCATATAGGGAAGACACGATGCCGGGTTGGTGTCAGTGACTTACTACACCGAGTGAATGTGTACGATTTCACTTCGACGACAGTTTTCGCTCAAGGACATCGAAGGTCGACTGAACGACGGGACGTATAAGGCTTTCGTCTTAAAAATTCACCGACGATTACGATACTCCCTAATGCGAATTTGGAGCGCAGCTGTTTAGGTGTTTTGAATTCGCGAGGTATTGTGCAAAGAATTTGAGAAACGAGCTGCGGCAGGGGAAGACTTTCCACCGATTGCGTCGCTCATTGTTCAGAAAGAACGCGTGAACACGCGAACGCGTGGCGCGCACGAAGCGCATTCTCTAGTGGTGGCGACGCAGGCTAAGTAGCGCATGCGCAGTGGGTCCGAAGTCCACGCCTGCGCCTTCTTTCCAGATATGGTATCCTCGGACATGCTCGCCAGATGCCTGGTCACCACCTTGCTTGAAACACGTCTCGTGCGGCACTCCGCGTTCCACCTCACCCTTTCACTTGCTCTCGTTGACATACTTACGCTGCACCCTCCTCCTCAGCTTCCCTCCTCGCGCTCGCCGTCTTTCATCTCCCGGTGCGCTCCGCCGTCGTTCTCTCATCGTTCGCTGCGCTCGTTCGCTTGGCTACGAGGGACGCCGACGGCCAACGCAGGAAAAGACGCCTAAGGGCGCGTTCACACTGAGACATTCGGCGTCTGGAGCGGCGCGGAACCCAGTTCGGCGGCGGCGAGATCCGCCGGAATAGCCCTTTCCGCGCCGATCGGTCTCGGACCGATTTTTGCGGCAGCTGCCGCCGTATTCCCTCAACGCGGACCAATCGGAGCGCGCGTAAGGATTTCGAAGATGGCGGCCGAGTCGGACGCGCGCGCGTTGTCGCAGTCGTGTCTGTCGCGACGTCGTAAATGCTGATCGAATTGGTCCGCAACTTAATATTTGTTGTCACGAATAACAATCATCTGAACTTACTCTCTGTAGTACTCCACGTCGCGATCTCGGAGAAGGGGTAGTAGTTTGGTGGCGTGACCAAGCTTTTCGCGCTCTTGCAAAGCAGGACGAACCCACCACCGCCGCTGGCGTCGTCTCTTCTGCGAATGCTTCTGCGCGTCATGCATCGCCACAAAGGTGCTTGCCAACAAGCCTAGCAGTACTGCCTGTTCTTGATCAGGATTCATTGTCGTTGCTTGCAGCGATGAGGCGCAAAAATAAAACCACGCGAACTCTACGCGAGTTTCGAGGCTGCGGGCACATCCGGTATATCCGGCGCTTGTTTGGAGGTTAGCGCTTTACACCGCAGATGGCGCTGTATCGCGTTCCGGCGGCGCGGTGGGCTAGCAGTGTGACCGGCGCGAATTTCGGCGGCAGGAGAATTCCGTTCGCTGTAGACGCCAGATTCCCCAGTGTGAACGTGCCCTAAGAGCTGCGCTCTAAAAACCGCGGGTTCCATTGCTTCAGAAATGTCATTGGTGTGTAGTTGTTCAGGCCAGTAATCACGTTTAGAAAAAAAGGTCACCTCCCGTTCCACTCCTTGAAGATGGTCGAACAGCGAAGCTTTGTTAGTTACAGCGAGTGTTATGAGTGTTACATGTGCATGTGTTGCGTGTTGCACGTGATGCGAATGCGTAAACAGAAGTAAACACAGATCTACAACAGGAAGGCATATTATATTGAAACGTTGCGAGGCGAGAAGAGGCAGCGACTTCCGATGCTACTCGACGAGTGTTCATTTCTCTGGTCGAAACCTGCCGAGCCGCCGCCAGAGGCATCGGCTGCCGTCACGGACTAGGGAGCCTACATGCAAGCGCTGTTTTAAACAGCGCTTGCATGTAGGCTCCCTATCACGGACACCGCGCGCATTTGGCGTGAACGCGGGGAAACGCGGACGGCGTCGGCAGCAGCTCTGCACTTTATCTGAAAGGGCGCGCCGCACAGAAACACCTTGTCTTATCGCCTCTCCTCCTCGAGCCCAGCGCGCGAACTCTCATTGATCGCCTCCTCCCCCAGCCCACCTCTCATCCTCTACTGGTCTCGTGACCTGCCCTCCCCCGGCGCGGCTCTCACCCTCTCCTGGTCACGTGACCTGCGTGACGCCGGACAGACGGCGGAGGGTCGACTAAGAACAGCTGTGCTGGTAAAGGTTTATTATTGCGATAACAATTATTTCGACACTCCAAGCGGATTTCTGCCATCGGCGTCGTCATCCCCGTGAGGTTCAACGGTGATGAGATGGTCACCGCGCGCCGTATGCTGTATGTGCGAGTGAAAGCGCGCGAGGGGCGCACGCTTTCACGGGGAGCGAACGCACGGCGGAGAGAAAACGCGACTTCTGTCGTGCGAAAGGTCGTGGGGACGGGAGGGAGAGAGAGGAGGCGACGTTTAGCTGCGGCACCAAATGCGTAATTATAAAAAACGTTGCGAGGCGAGAAGGTGGTAAAGACTTACGACGCTGCTCGACGAGTGTCCCGTTCTGACCTCGTCGAAAACCTCCGAGCCGATCCCAGAGGCACCGGCAATAGTCACCAACGCCGCGCGCGTTCGGTGCGAACGCGGGCAAAACGCCGACGGCGTCGACAACAGTTCTGCGCCTTGCTGGTGCTGCTACATGTTCAAGTTTATACAGCTGATAAAACTACTACCCTTACTCCGTAATTTGCTATCGCAATTGATGCTGCACCTTTCGGGTGAAAGTGCGACCATTTCTTCCAGCCAAAGACGATACGAACACTGACTCACAATGATGACACAATTCCACCAGGACCATAACATATACAGCGTTCCCAAAGACACGTCCGAGTCCACAAAGACTCGCGGTTGATGGCTAATCGTCCTCTATGGTTGACGGAGTCGAAGGTTAAGGTACTCAAATGTGAAGCTCTTTCGTTCCAGCAACAATAGTTGAGCAAGGTTCTTCAACATCTTTTCTAAAACTGCGTAGCTAGAAAACGAACATTCTGCAGTTAATAAACATTATTTAGAGTGCACTTCATAACAAGCACTAGATTTTATTTCAAACTGATAAATACAAGGTAGCAACGGTAGTTTAATGCCGAATTATTGCTGCAGAAACGTTACTACAGGTTATTTCAGGAAGTAGGGTTGGCAAAAAGTTGTCGCAGTTTCACCTGAAAGGCGAAGCATCAATTGCAAATATGTAGAGAGCTATACGGAGTAATGATAGTAGCTTTATCAGCTGTATAAACTTGGACATGCAGCAGCACCGGCAACACGCCGAACTGTTGTCGACGCTTTCGCATTTGCCCGCGTTCGCACAAAATGCGTGCGGCGTTGGTGATTGTAAAGGAGGAAAGAGACGCCTACTTCTGCAGCCCTTAAGGAAGCACGGTGCAGAACGCGCGTTTGTTCTCCGCCGTGGGTTCACTCCCCGTGAAAGTGCGCATCCCTCGCGCCCTTTCACTCGCACATACAGCGTTCGGCGGCGCGCGGCGACGATTTCATCTCCATTGACGTCATACGGAACCTCACGGCGACGCCGACGGCAGAAATCTGCTTTGGAGTGTCCATATAATTGCTATCGCAATAAAACTAAGCACGAAACTTCAGTTGACACCTAATGACCCCTAATGGGAAGCGTGCTTGTGCTGCGAAAGGTTACTGCTAATGCTGAGAAACAACCAGTGCAAGTTTTTAGTAAATTCCGCCATCAAGTTCAATTATTTATTTGGAATTTTCTAACTTTTTTACTCTTCCAATTGTCCAGACGTCCATTAGGCGGTTGTAGAGAATCGTAAGACACGTGAAAATGACTTGTTGACAGCAAGGTGCAAAACGCCGTGTGTGTAATTTTTATGCATTTTGATTGCAGACAACATCCAATTCGCTGTCTCTGTTTCTCTCATTTTCTTTTTGATTACTTCTGGTTGTCTATCTACGCTATTCAATTACTCTGTACTTGGTTGTTAACTTTCTTGGTTGTTGTTGTTGTTGTTGATTTATTGGCATCCCCTTTGAAACGGGGCGGCGACAAATAGTCACCTAGCCTGCTTGATTTAATCAGGTATACTATACATGTGCTTATCTAGCATTTTTGTATACCTCTCATTCTTTTGTTTTTCAAAAATTTACCTTGTACCGCTACCTATATATTTAAGAGATCAGGTAGTATCCATCTTTTCCCTGCTTTTTTCCACCAGTACTCTAATCGTCTCTTGCTTATCTCTACGGCTGATCTGTTGATGTTTCCTTCCACTTTAAACCAAGCGCTTCTGGGAGTTGCACGTTACCTACGGTTCTCGCTTGGGTGGATCCCGTCGCATTCCATTAGGATGTGCTGAGTAGTCTCTGGATCATTACTGCAGCATACACATGCCTCATCTAGTTCCGAATATTTGTTCCGGTATGTTTTGGTCCTTAGGCAACCGGCTCGAGCCTCAAATAGCAAGGCACTGCCCTTTGTGTTATCGTACAGAGTTTCCCTTCTAATTTCTTTCTTCTCGTTCTTGTAAATCTCCATTGTCCTTTTTGTTTCCATTCTTTGCATCTAATTCACGGTCTCTATTTCTCTCACTTTCTTTCTGATGACTCCAGGTTTACAATTTACAGTTTCGATTATCCTGTACTTGGTTGCCAACTTCCTTGACCTCTTCCTCCATTCTGTGTCCACGCTTTTCATGTAGAGATACTTGTGCACTTTAGCCGCCCATTTATTTTCATCCATGTTCCTGAGCCTTTCTTCAAAACTAATTTTGCTCTGTGCTTCTCTGACTTCAAAAGAGGCCCAACCCATGTCACCCTGCACTGCCTCATTTGTGGTATTACCGTGGAATCGCAAAGCCAACCAGCCTACTGATCTTTGGTTAACTTCCAAACCCGACAAGATATCCTATTTTAAGCATATAATGGCATTTGCGAATGTTAGCGCTGGCACCATTACTCCTTTCCAGATTCCACGCACCACCTCATACTTATTGTGGCCCCACAGTGCTCTGTGTTTCATTATTGCTGCAATCCGCTTCCCCTTTATTTTCAGATTATCTTGGTGGGTGCTTGAGCAATTCTTTCCTTCGTTTATGTGTACGCCGAGGTACTTATATTGCTTCACTATGGGTATTACTTGCTGTTGAATTGACTTCACGGAGTTACTCGTCTCTTCATTAAAGATCATAATTCATGATTTCTCTGTGCTAAACTTAAGCCCTAGATTTGTCGCTGCGTTCCCACAAATATTCGCAAGTATCTGTAAATCTTTTTTATTGTCCGCTAGTAGCACAATGTCGTTTGCGTATATCAGTCCAGGGACCTTCTGTTCCACCATTTGTCCATTACACATGCAGGCTAAATCAAAACCTAATTCGCTGTTTTCCAGTCGTCTTTCTATACCCTTGACGTAAAACGTGAACAGCAATCGTGACAGAGGGCATCCTTGCTTCAATCCTTGGTGAATTCCCACCATTTCATTTCCTTTTCGAACTTCCCATACCACTTGTACTTGGTTGTCTCTACATATCTCCCTCAGCAGTTCCACGAAATCGTCATCTATGACTTCGTATTGAAGAATATCCCACAACAATTCCCTGTCTACGTTATCATAAGCTCCTTTAATATCTAGAAATGCTATCCATAAAGGTCTTTTCTGAGCTACTGAAATCTCTATGCACTGAGTTAGTACAAACATATTATCCTCTAAGCGTCTGCCTGGCCTGAACCCATTCTGTAGTTCTCCCAATACATCGTTTTTATCCACCCACTTCGACAGTTCTAATTTTATGGCTTGCATTGCCATTCTATATATCACCGACGTTACTATAACTGGCCTGTACGAGCTTGCTCTATGGCATTAGTCAGCAGTGCCTTGCTTTTTGGACCGAGGTTCTTGATTATCTGTATTGGGATTTCATCGGGTCCTGCTGCCGTGTTGTTAGGGACATTTTCTGCTGCCTTTTTTCAATAAAAGCTTTCTATGCTAAATTTTGATCTCCGTGGCCTCTCTGCTGTTGCTGGATCTGTTGTCTGAACTACGCTTTTTCTCGTGCCGAAGTTATCCCTTAATAACGTCTGTGATGTACCGCAGCGCATCGTCTCCTTCGTAGATGTTACCGTCTTCATCCCTTATAGCCGTTTGCGAGTTTTTAGTTGGAGCGCCGAGTGCTTTTATATGGTTCCAGAATCTTTTTGGAGCGCCTTTGTCTCTTTTGTGAATGTTATGCACCCAACGTTCACTTGCGCATTTAATTTTCTCTTGCACGAGCTCACTCGCAACCCTTTTCTTTTCTCGGTATGTATTCCATCTAAGGAGCACCTCTTCTTCTTGTAATCCCAACTTTTTGGCGTCTCGATGAGCCCTAGATGCCTCTTTACGCTCTTCTATAGCTTGTTTAATTTCCTTCTTCCAACACTTACGTGGTTTCCTCTTTCCAATCCAACAATTGTTTTGCCGTGTCCGCCTTATTTCATGCTGCATAACGTCCACCAGTTATATATATTCCCCGACTGCTTTAGGAAAAGCCTCAATTTTCTTCTCTATGTTGTTTGCGATCTCTGTTATTTGCTCATCATTAATTTTTACAAACTCTTAGGCTATTGGTTCATGTTTTGTACTGGTATCTCGCCCAAACTTTAATGCTAAACGTCTATGACCGCTTCCCAGGCTATTTTTTTCATTTTCGTCTATTATAATTTGGTCTAGTTGTTCGTAGACCATTTCTGAGACTAAGGCGTGGTCGATACATGACTGCCTGTTTCCGCATTGCCACGTTACCTGTCCATGACACTTATTCTCCCTGTTAAGTACTATAAGGTTCTGTTCATCACACAAATCCAGCACTAGAGAGCCGTTGTAATCAGTATATCCGTCTAAATCGTCCATGTGCGCGTTCATATCTCCCACTAATATCACCTGGCCCGAGTTACTGAATTCATCAATATCGTTTCTAATGCAATCGACCAATTCCTTATTTTTTCGCTGCTATCACTACCTGTCCATAGGTAAGCTACTCCCAGCCACGTCTTTTTACCTTGCCATGTGCCGCTAATCCATAAATGCTCTTTAAATGTCTCGTTTACCCTTCGCCACTTCACATCTCGCCTAATTAGTACGCCTACGCCTCTCCTTGACCCGGTCCTTCTGTTGCACCCTTCCCATACAAAACTGTCAATAACAGGTGGCTGCTCCAAATCTCGTAGATGCGTTTCGTTCAAGGCGTACACGCTAATCGCTTCATCATTCGGCTGCGTTTGAATTTCCAGCCATTTTTTCCTGCTCTCGACGACGCTGCATGTTAATGTAGCAAATTTTACCTTCTCTATTCTTATCCTTTCTGCGTCTTCTTTGAAATATCTATGCACAGTGCTCTTGGATAATAACTTTAGCGCGCCCCCTGGTGTGGGGCAGGAGGCGCTTTCCACAATCGCAATGGTGCGTAGATCGGCACGTGGCGGCCCGCCTACGCTTGGTCACTCGAAGGAACGAGAAAAGCTAGAAGCGAATGGCTTTGTAAGAGACGCCAAACTAGCGGATTTCCCGCCTAATTTCAGACGGCTGCTTGGAAGATATATTTCTCTTGGCACAAACATCAAGAAGCCATGTACGACGACTAACTTTACGCCGGTTGCTTTTGTTAGACTGGACTATGTTCCGGATGGGCCCACGAGAACAGCCATAATGCTACGCTAAGAAATGGGTTGACTTGGTGAAGAATGCTGCACACTAAAAATACGTGTAGGCTTAAGCTTTGTTGTTTGGATGGTGGGATAATCAAAAGGATATGGACCTCAGTAAAGTATGTAGAAGGAATGCCTATAATTTTCATTGCACGTAACTCAACGAGACGACGGACGAGTCAGGTTTGTTTACGACAAGTCACTTGGAGACGAAATGAGACTTGGACGAGGAGGACTCGTATTTAACTGCATTGGAACAAGCAGGTGGGATAAATATCTACAATTCAAGCCTGATTGTTCGGGCATTAAGAAATGTATTTCTCTTACCTATTCCCTTGAGCGAAAGTATACGAACCAGCATTCCGCGATTAACCTTATTTTCTTCTTCGCCAAAGAATGTAAGTTGAAACTGAGGAGTGCCTCCCAAAGCTGACATTGCGAACCTTGCAGTGCACTCGTCAGTTTCAGTTTGTGCGCCTGAATTATGAACAAATTCGAATCTTTTTTGGTGAACCTTTGGTCTGTATGCACTTTTGCGAATGGATGTGCGTAGATTCCTTCGATGAGGCTTTTCACGTATAGGCCCGCTTTGCAGATTTTTCGCGAATAATGTTACATTTTCAAACTTTTCAATAGCCTATAGGTATACTATCAAATTGCCCTTCACTCACAATTGCTAGTTTGTAGGGATTTCTCTAAGTCTATTGGTTCTCGAAACCAAGCAAACCCCCGCTTTTAACACTTACACGTACTAAGCGACTACGTTTATGCAGCAATAGGTCTAATATATCTTTCTTTTTTTTCGGGTATATTCGTCAGTGACACCAAGTTCATGCTTTAAATACCACCTCCTGGCAAATCCTGCTTTTGTTATGCTTACCAGACACGGTGATTAAATGCAGAACTTATATTAGTATTGATCTCGCTCTCCTCTTGTGCTTCCATACGCATGTCCCATACTGTCAAGGCTTGTTATATATACAGGGTGTTTTTTTTAGTCCGTACAGATTATTAATAAAAAAATGCTAATAGGGCAGCGAACACGGTGTCTTCGCAGATGAGTTCCTAGCCGAGGTGGACATACTTTAGTGCTGATAATTTAAGCCACAGAAGAGTATTTAACAAAAATTAACGTTTTCATGAGTGCTTTAGAGGCAGGTGTATAAGGGCAAATATGAAGGCACTCAAAATTTATTGCGCCGTCGTTTTTTTTTTTTCAGAATCTTGAAATTCATACCTAACTAGAAATATTTATTATAGAATTTCAACGCTAAATGCAGACATCATCGAAACCGAGCGCGCCAGGAACGCAGGAATAGCGGCCCCCCACTATCACATCAGACGGGAACGCCTGGTGACGACAGGCGCAAGGAAGTTTGAAAGTGAACGACTCCGGCCAGTCGCGGCCGCATAGAGTTGCTTACAACCCGCCGCGGTGGCTCAGTCAGCTAAGGCGTTGCGCTGCTGAGCACGAGGTCAGGGGATCGAATCCCGCCCGTGGCGGCCGCATTTCGATGGCGGCGAAGTGCAAAAACGCCCGTGTGCTTGCGTTGTAGTGCACGTTAAAGAACCTCAGGTGGTCAAAGTTAATCCGGAGTCCTCCCCTACGGCGTGTCTCAATCAGAACTGTATGTTGTACTTTATTCTTTGAGATTTGTCATCTCGCTCTTTCTCTCCTCTTTCCTCCCCTCCTTCATATCTTCCATTTCTATGTTTCTGTCTCCTCCTTTCCGAAGAGTAGGCAGACGTTGTGCCCCTTCTGGAGGCAGTTGACAGCCTTGCTCCTCGCCTTCTCTTTCCTGTGTATTATTATTTGGTTTATAAACCAAATAATAATAATAATAATAATAATAATAATAATAATAATAATAATAATAGTAATAATAACAATAATAATTGCTGCGTAAAACCCCGGAAACAAGAAGAAGAGTTGCTTACATTTACCAGAGACCCGTCGTTGTTGCTTAGTGGCTATGGTGTTGGGCTGCTAACCAAGAGATCGCGGAATGAAATCCCGGCCACAGCCGCCGCATTTCGATTGGGGCGAACTCCGAAAAAAGCCGTGTACTTAGACGTGCGCGTTAAGGAGCCCCAGGTGGTCCAAAATTATTTTGGGGCCCCCCACTACGGTGTGCCTCATAATCAGATCGTGGTGTAGGTACGTAAAGCCCCATATATTATTTAATAATTACTAGACAGAACTACACTGGCCTAAATTTCGATTTCGAATATAGAATTTTACGTGCGATTTTCGAGATTAAAAAAACGGGGTGTGCAAATAAAATGCGAGTGCCTCCGAAATTGCAATTTGGACAACTGTTCCCGAGACACTTATAAAACGTTAATAAATGATTTTTAAACAGTCTTCTGAAGCACACATTGTTAGCGGCAAAGTGTGTCCACCTCCCCTGGGAACTCGTCTGTGAAATTTCCACGTTCGCTGTGCTCATTACCTTTTAGAGCACCGCTTCGTGGGGCCCGTTCCGGCGGCGAGCGTCGACGTCGGCGTCGTCCATCGGTGTTCCCGTAAGTGAGCGAAAGAGCATAGCGAAAGGTGAAAGTGCGAACGCGGAGCGCAGTGTGGGATGAAGCGATTGCGAAGAGAGAGCGAGGAGGAACGCGGAGGGGGGAGCGGAACCATGAGGCGGAAAGCGGAGGAGGAGGGTATGGCGAAATCGTGAGAAGAAAAGCGTAGGGCCGCGCAAGACTTGTACTGCGGCGACGATCGCTACTAGATGGCGCCAGAGTACCGCGCGTCGTCTGTTCCCCGATGACGCCACTGATATCGTATATGGAAACAAAGCGCTGCATGAGCAGTGGTCTGTCTGCGGCGGCTGCTGTGAATATGGCGCCAGAGTACCGCGCGTCGTCTGTTCCCCGATGACGCCACTGATATCGTATATGGAAACAAAGCGCTGCATGAGCGGTGGTCTGTCTGCGGCGGCTGCTGTGAATAGCGCCTACGCGTTACGCTCGCGCTGCCTCTCGCAATCTCCCGATTAGTCGCGCCACACTTCCCTGCATTTGCAACGTACCGCACCCGGCAGATTGTCCGCGCCGGACAATATTTCGCGAAATGAAAATACGTATACAGCTGCGCTCAAATTTCGCATTAGGGAGTATCGTAATGGTCGCTGAATTTTTTTTTCTTACGGCTTCGTATGAGAGCTTAAGAACTGAATTCACTGTGAAATAATGTAGATTGCCCTGTGCAATTTCACTGACGCGCGCACGCACGCCAATCGGGTTTAAACGCACGGGCACACGTTCGTGCACGCGTGCACAAAAAAAAAAGGAAGTCCATGGACACCTGAGCGCTTCTCATGAGTTGTGAAACTTTAATGTCCGATTGAGCGCCACTGAGCGGTCGTTGGAGTCATGAACCCCTCTCGGCCAAGCGAACGCGTTGAGGTGCTTAGCGCGTTTTGATTTGACTAGTTCTTGCATTTTTGTATGTATCTTCTTAATCTTCTTTTTATTCCTCGAACGTTCTCTATCTACCTTGTAAAACTACCTATGGAACTGCTACACGGCGCGCCACCTGGTGTAATATTATGCAATTGCAATATAAAGTGTGCACGTAACGACGCTACACGGCGCGAATCTCACATCGCGTGACAAGTGGCACGCTACAATGCTCATGAAGATGATAATGATGATGAGGATTTACTGACATCCTCTTTGAAACAAAGGGGTGACAGTGACCTAGCCAGCTAATTATGGTGATTATTGCAGCGAAGCTCTCTGTGGCTAGGCCATGGTGTCCGCGCGTAAAAACTATCATCATCAGCAATGGATCGAGCATCGTCGTCTTCGGCCACAGCTGGCTCCGTTGCCGCTCATCATTCCAGCCTAGAATTTCGCTTCTGTTGTCGTAATGGGGAGGCCGCGTTCACGGGAGTATGAGCCATTCATTGTCTTACGTGACAGACAGATTTAATAACAGAGGTGATACGTGAATGTGTGTGTGTACCTATCGTCACGATGACAACAGATCAGGACAATAAATATGCTCGTTAAAAAAATGTATGATTTCATAATGTACTCAATCCATGTATGCATCTTAAGCAGCTTCGCGGGTAATCCGTCCCGCTTGTTCTCGATTGAAACGTATGCCGTTATTTATGTTGTATGCTTGGTTCCAAAGAAGGTATGCACTGTTCGCTTCACTTTGCTGAGTGCTTCTAACATCTGCCTTACGGAGGTACGAGCCACTGGCTTTTTAAAGGGAGTCTTTATATGGACCGGTGAAATCACCTGTCCACAGAAAGCTATCATCATCAACATTGGCTCGAGCGTCGTCGTCTTCTTCCGCAGCAGGCTCATAGGCTCGTGCTCGGCAGGCACTCGTGCCACTGCTCCCGCGTTCGTCGTCGTCGTCGTCTTCCAAGCTGGCTCCCTTACCGCCCAGCATTCCGGCGTTTAATTTCGCTTCTATTCTGTCGTCGTAATGGGGAGGCCGCGTTTACGGGGGTATGCGCCATTGCTTAAGGAGGTATGAGCCCTTCATTGTCTCATGTAACGGTGAGATTAACATTGAAGCAATTGAATTTCGAAGAATCGCAAGCGGCAATGGCGGGCGAATGCTGCTAACCCAGCCGCCGAGCAAACTCGGGATATCCAACGCAAGCGACAACGGCGGACTGCTGGCGTAGCGTCAGTGACGTCGTTCTCTCCGTCGCAGCCGAACGTGTGTATACCCTCATAATTGAGAATTACTTTAATGAACCCTGGCGATTAACCCAAGATGACCACCGGGTCAGCACGTTTCAGCTTCGCTGATTAACCATCTTCACGGAGTGGAAGGGCCGACGAATTATTTTGCTTGCTTACGGGGGTATGAACCATTGGTGACGACAGTTTGCGACATGCTGTTGGGTATGTTGTATGCGTGATTCCAAAGAATGTATTCACTGTTCGCTTCACTTTGCAGAGTGCTTGTAGCCTCTGCCGGACGGGGCTATGAGCCATTACATTTTTGCTTTTGCTTACGGGGGTATGAGCGATTGATGATGATAGTTTTCTGTCGATGAACGCGAAAGTCATCCCGGGATATTAGCCATAGACAGCTTCGCTGTAAAACCATATGTTCCATTGCTTCCCCATTTATGCCAAGTTGGACAGACAAGTATTCACGTTTAGAATGAAATTCGCTGCGGCTTAGCTCAGCTAGCTACCCAGGATATGCAAAGCGAAAGTTTAGTTTAGCCTGGTTAAGTGTTGGTTTCACTTGGGTAACCTTTGATTTCGCTGTAAGTTATACACTCATCGATATAAGCCAGGTATAAATTATAAGGCGACAAGTCCAAGCGTTTTGCGAGCCGAACGGCTAACTCTTCCTCAGTCTCCGACGCTAGCTTCGCGCGCTTGGCATTCCGGACCCTCTCCAGTGAAGCAGTTCGCCGGGCGAAAGACGCGTGTCAGACGCCGCGGGGTGGTCAGACCATAGAGAAAGAAACGCTGCCAGCTGCGGCGGTTGGTAGGCAACGGCTCAGCTCGCGGTGCGGCCACCGGCCACAGCGAATCGGAAAATGCGTCAAATGTAGCTTTCACTACAAAAAAAAAAAAAGTCATGGCATATCCACGAAGTGAAGGATGATGAGTGGGCGAAGCATCGGGAGATCATTCGGTTAACCGTGAATCCCGCGACGCCGGCAAGCGGACCCAGAGGCAGCGAGAGCGCGGGAAGCGGCGGCAAAACGCCGGAAGCGTTCTCTACCTGAGGTTGGTGGCGCCGATGCTCGGTTCAAGCGCGAGCTTCGCGAGCCCTCAGATCCGGGTCCGCATGCCCGCGTTGCCCTGCTGCTGCAGCTTTGCGAGCCCTCAGTTCCGGGTCCGCTTGCCGGCGTTCCGTTTTGGTGCAGCTTCCCGCGCCTTGCACTCTCGGTCCGCTGGTTGTCTGCGTCGCCGTGCTGCAGTAGCTTTGCGAGCCCTCGACTCCGCTTGCAGTTGAGCCGCCACTCTCGCCTTTTCATCCATAGCGGGCGCGCCGTTATCACAAGCGACCGTTATCATGCATGGCTGAAGTTAGAAAGAGAGCACGCGTCGGGAACGAACGCCCTTGTGCACCGCAGCGCCCCTAGCGGTCTCCATGCAAACCAGAGCTACGGACGACGAGGGAGGGACAAGGCTCGGCCCTAAGGTGCTTCGCCCTTAAAAAATGATTTCCGCTAAAGAAAAAAATCACAGCATATCCACGGGGTGAATGATGATGAGTGGGCGAAGCTCCGGGGGGAATCATCGGATCTCCCGCTTAAGGGGACGCTAGCACAAACGCGTTAGAAACGTGCAATACTCTCTAGTAAGGGGGAGCGGCCACAGCGTCTTACGCAGCCATTTACACATGCCGGAACGTGCACCGCGTTTGCCGACGCCATCACATGACTGCCGAGAGAGTATACCCCCCGTATTCATAAACGCTCCTCGACTTGAACTTGACTTGCCACCGCTTTGGGCAGCGCGTTCGAAACGCGTTGAAGGTAAGGCGGAGAGGCCACAGCATCTTACACCAGCTTCTTACACGGGCCGTAACGCGCTAGCACAAACGCGTTAGAAACGCGCTAGAAACGCGGCCTTTCGTTAATGTTGGGTATTTATTGCCATCGTGGTGCGTGTGTCCATGTCCGCTTCGTGGCGTAGTGGGCTAACGCCGCGCGCTCGGAAGCGAGGGGTCCCTGGTTCGATTGTGCGCTACGGACACAACTTCGGAATTTTTTTCTCATTTTCTCAGACTGGTTACACACTACTACTACGACGACGACGACGGGGACGAACGGGTGCCGCTATAAGGAGCTTCGCCCCTAAAAACACCGCATATCCACGGGGTGAATGATGATGAGTGGGCGAAGCTCCGGAGGGAAGCATCGGTAAACCGTGAATTTTGCGTGTAATTCGCCCAGTCTCGCCGCACTAAATCGAACGATTGACTTCCACCAATGTCACGCGCCATATGTGACGTCATTCCTATTTTATAACGGCGCCCTTCATTATAATTGCACCATCTCCCGCTTAAGGGGACGCTAGCACAAACGCGTTGGAAACGTGCAGTACTCTCTAGTAAGGGGGAGAGGCCACAGCGTCTTACGCAGCCGTTTACACATGCCGGAACGTGCACCGCGCTTGCCGACGCCATCACATGACTGCTGAGAGAGTATAACCCCCGTATTCATAAACGCTCCTCGACTTGAACTTGACTTGCCACCGCCTTCAACGCGTTTCGAACGCGCTGCCCAAGGCGGTGGCAAGTCAAGTTCAAGTCGAGGAGCGTTTATGAATACGGGGGTAAGGCGGAGAGGCCACAGCGTCTTACACCAGCTTCTTACACGGTAGCACAAACGCGTTAGAAACGCGCAGTCTTTCGTTAATGTTGGGTATTTATTGTCATCGTGGTGCGTGTGTCCATGTGCGCTTCGTGGCCTAGTGGCTAGCGCCGCGCGTTCGGAAGCGAGGGGTCCCTGGTTCGATTCCGCGCTAAGGACACAACTTTCGGATTTTTTTTCATAAAAGTAGGCATGGCTACCTACTCCGACGACGACGACTTCTACTACTACTACTACTACAACAGAAGAGGCACAGACCCACACCCTAAGGAGCTTCGCCAGTAAAAAAAGTTGTCGCAGTTTCACCTGAAAGGCGAAGCATCAATTGCGATAGCAAATTTGTAGAGAGCTATACGGAGTAATGATATTAGCTTTATCAGCTGTATAAACTTGGACATGCAGCAGCACCGGCAACGCGCAGAACTGTTGTCGACGCCATCGGCGTTTTGTCCGCGTTCGCTCAAAATGCGTGCGGCGTTGGTGACTGTTGCCGGAGCCTCTGATATAAATAGGCACTTGGTGCCACAGCTAAACGTCGCCTCCCTTCCCTCCCCCCCCTCCCCCACGGCCTCTCGCGCGTCGGAAGAAGGCGCGTTTGCTCTACATATATGCTGATTGTAAAGGAGGAAAGAGACGCCTACTTCTGCAGCCCTTAAGGGAGCACGGCGCAGAACGCGCGTTTGTTCTCCGCCGTGCGTTCATTCCCCGTAAAAGCGCGCGCCCCTCGCGCTCTTTCACTCGCACATACAGCGTTCGGCGCGCGACCACCGGCGCCGATTTCATCCCCATTGACGTCATACGGAACCTCACGGCGACGGCGACGGCGACGGCAGAAATCTGCTTTTGAGTGTCCATATAATTGCTATCGCAATAAAAAGTTGTCGCAGTTTCACCCGAAAGGAGAAGCACCAATTGCGATAGCAAATTATTAGAGCTATACGGAGTAAGGATAGTAGTTTTATCAGCTGTATAAACTTGGACATGCAGCAGCACCAATAACGCGCAGATCTGTTGTCGACGCCGTCGGCGTTTTGCCCGCGTTCGCACCGAACACGCGCGGAGTTTTTATATAAATACGTATTTGGTGCCGCAGCTAAACATCGCCTCCCCTCCCGTCCCCCACAGCCAGTCGCGCGACGGAGAAAGTTGCGTTTGCTCTCTATATATGGAAAGGAGGAAAGAGACGCTTAATTCTGCGGGCCTTCAGGGAGCCCGGCGCAGAACGCGCGTTTGCTCTCCGACGTGCGTTCGCTCCCCGTGAAAGCGCGTGTCCCTCGTGCCCTTTCACTCGCACATACAGCGTCCGGAGCACGGCGACGATTTCATCGCCGTTGACGTCATACGGAACCTCACGGCGACGGCGACGCCGACGGCAGAAATCTGGTTTGGAGTATCTATATAATTGCTATCGCAATAATACGAACACTTACAATTCTACCAGGACGATAGCATATACAAAGTATGGAACACTGTAGACACGCCACGTTTTCAAAGAAAACTCGGAGTCCACATACACCCGCGGCAACAGACACAGAATGGGTAGCCATGGAATATCGGTGACGGAGTCGGATAATAAGGCACTTAAACGTGAGGCTCTTTCTTTCCAGCCAGAGCAGTTGCGCGAGGTTCTTCAAGAGTTTTTCTAATACTGCTTATCCAAAAACAAATATTGTGCAGTTGTGAAAAATTCTTTAGACCCTACTTCATAAGAAGCACTGAATTTCATTTCAAGCTTACGAAGATGCGGAAGCAAAGGTGGTTTAATGTCTATTTATTGGGGTAGAAGCGTTACTACAGGCGATTACGGAAAGTAGAGATAGCAGGAATAAAGCATGCCACTCCAGTTGACATCTACGTAATGGGAAGCATGCTTGGCTTGGAAGAGCATGATTGTTATGAAGCATATATGTTTTCTGTGTTGTGCCGCGAAAGGTTACCGCTCTTGGTGTGAAAGCGCCAGAGCAATTTTTTTAAATCCCTGACGTCCTACTATATCTTTAGACTTATGTAGCTTTTTATTGTTCTCATTTTGAGGATGGCAATTAAGTGGTTGTAGAGAATCGCAGTTTAGACACGTACAAATGACATGTTGACAACAAGGTGCAACACCTCGTTTGTTTACACTTTTTTGCCCAGCAAATAAAGAAAGTCCGCGAAATATGAAAACAATGCCATGTGACTGCGCCCCGTGAGCACTAAAGCTACTGTATTTTAGAAAACAAGGGAAAAGCTTTGATCTCGCCACCGAGCTATGCGATTGGACGATAACTTCAGCGCGCCGTCTGGTGTGGGGCGGTAGAAGCTAGCAGGCTACTCGAGCCGCGCGCGCACTTGTTCTCCGTCCATGCATTGCTTCCACAATCGCGATGGTGCATACATCGGCACGTGACGACCTGTCTACACTTGGACACTCAAAGGAAAAGACAAAGCTAGCAGAAAAGAACGACTTTCTAAGAGACGCCGAATTATCGTATTTTCCGCCTGATGTCAGACGGCTGCTTAATAAGGGGGCCGTTCAGGCGCGCGGAATTTGAACATATTTCTCCTAGCACAAACCACATAAGGTTTTAGCCTTTTTACACTGATTGCTTTTGTTAGACTAAACTATCTTCGAGATCGGCCGACGAAAACGGCCATAATGCCACGCCATGACCTGGGCTGACCTGGAGAAGTATGCTGCATATTAAAATACGTGGAAGTTTACGTTTTGTTGTTTGAATGGCGTGGTAATGAAGAGAATGTGAACCTCTGAAAAAATCTTAAGGGCTCTTAAGTTTCGTCTTTAAGAGTGGAACGCCACAGCATTCAAAGATTCCTGGCTGCCTATCAGGCTTCCCGGCAACTGCAGCTTTCTTTTTTCTCCAACTTCGCCTCCGTATGCGGCTGCCCTAGGGAGCCTACATGCAAGCGCTGTTTTAGGGTGGTGACAACCGTTGTAAGGGTACTTGCCGTCGCCAGCTAAATTGGCGGGTAAAATGTTCCGCCAAATATAGGATGTGGGAATCAAAATGGCGAAAGACCAGCAGACAGACCACGTCTCCCGCAACCCTTGGTGACGTGAAACTAATTCAATTTTCAAATAAACTTTACAGGAAGTGCCTCGATCCATTTCGTGTGCGAGTCGACGACTATCAGCAACACGCGTCCGTCTATTGGTCCGGCGTAATCGATGTGACGCCGTGACCACTTGGTTCCTGTTTCTGGCCTCCTAACCAAACCTGCTTCTGCAATATAAACAAAAGTAAATCTTTGGAAGAATACTTCATCAATCTAAATCAATCAGTCCTTCGCTCGGTGTTCGCCATCTTGGGTTCCAAAGTTGTGCGGGAAAGCCACTCTCCGAACACGTAGAAGCCGCGTTCGCGCGGCACTGCCAGTAACACTTTTTTTTTTATTTCTTTCTACCCTTTAACATGTTGCGAGTAAAACTCGATTGCTCACCTCACGTTTACGAGCCTGGATTTAACGCTTACGTGCCTTAGTATGCAATCATTGCCTAAAATACAGCGTGTGACGAACATACACATAGGTGCTATAATTATTATAGTAGCACTTTCCATCTTCACACTTTCGATCGCGATCGAGCCACATCGCATAGAATTTCTTAGTCGCGATTGGCTCCTTTGCGCTAACTGCGGAAGGAAGCCAATCGCAGTCGCAAATTTTAACACGGATCGGGCTCGTTAGCGATCGAAAGTAACCGAGTGAAACCAGTGTTAGGCGTGCATGTATGCAAACATGGCTCGCGACAGCTGAAAATGCGAATGCGTGATTCAACACGCTGTCGCGTCCAACATTCCTTGTGTTGAAGGTATGAAAGCTGAATTCAGGGGAATGATGCGAGCAATTGCATGCACTCAAATGTTTGCATTGCGCTGCACCATTATGTTTATTATAATGATTGCAGTATACCATCCTTGTCGTGTTTCACACATCACGGACAAATTTATATGTAGTATGGCATTTATATGTAGTATGGGGGCACGCCACCGCAACTATGCTGGTCACGAGAATGCCCTTTTCATGCAGGCCGCGCTATTTTTGATCGTCACGTCAACGCCGTTGTGCTGTCAAGGCAGCTGTTGCGACCTGGACCATCACTGGGGACGTTTGGCGACAAACCGACAGCACAGTCAACGCAAGTGACGCCGGGCCTTACACGCTGCCTCCAACGTCGGACCGTTCCACATCTGGCAACCAAGTGCTACGCTCTGTGCAGCCGCTTCGGATAGTCTACAAATACCGCCATCATGCTGCACTCACTCGGGGCACGCCACCGCAACTATGCTGGTCACGAGAATGCCCTTTTTCATGCAGGCCGCGCTATTTTTGATCGTCACGTCAACGCCGTTGTGCTGTCAAGGCAGCTGTTGCGACCTGGACCATCACTGGGACGTTTGGCGACAAACCGACAGCACAGTCAACGCAAGTGACGCCGGGCCTTACACGCTGCCTCCAACGTCGGACCGTTTCCACATCTGGCAACCAAGTGCTACGCTCTGTGCAGCCGCTTCGGATAGTCTACAAATACCGCCATCATGCTGCAATCACTCGGGGCACGCCACCGCAACTATGCTGGTCACGAGAATGCCCTTTTTCATGCAGGCCGCGCTATTTTTGATCGTCACGTCAACGCCGTTGTGCTGTCAAGGCAGCTGTTGCGACCTGGACCATCACTGGGACGTTTGGCGACAAACCGACAGCACAGTCAACGCAAGTGACGCCGGGCCTTACACGCTGCCTCCAACGTCGGACCGTTTCCACATCTGGCAACCAAGTGCTACGCTCTGTGCAGCCGCTTCGGATAGTCTACAAATACCGCCATCATGCTGCAATCACTCGGGGCACGCCACCGCAACTATGCTGGTCACGAGAATGCCCTTTTTCATGCAGGCCGCGCTATTTTTGATCGTCACGTCAACGTCGTTGTGCTGTCAAGGCAGCTGTTGCGACCTGGACCATCACTGGGACGTTTGGCGACAAACCGACAGCACAGTCAACGCAAGTGACGCCGGGCCTTACACGCTGCCTCCAACGTCGGACCGTTTCCACATCTGGCAACCAAGTGCTACGCTCTGTGCAGCCGCTTCGGATAGTCTACAATACCGCCATCATGCTGCAATCACTCGGGGCACGCCACCGCAACTATGCTGGTCACGAGAATGCCCTTTTTCATGCAGGCCGCGCTATTTTTGATCGTCACGTCAACGTCGTTGTGCTGTCAAGGCAGCTGTTGCGACCTGGACCATCACTGGGACGTTTGGCGACAAACCGACAGCACAGTCAACGCAAGTGACGCCGGGCCTTACACGCTGCCTCCAACGTCGGACCGTTTCCACATCTGGCAACCAAGTGCTACGCTCTGTGCAGCCGCTTCGGATAGTCTACAAATACCGCCATCATGCTGCAATCACTCGGGGCACGCCACCGCAACTATGCGGGTCACGAGAATGCCCTTTTTCATGCAGGCCGCGCTATTTTTGATCGTCACGTCAACGTCGTTGTGCTGTCAAGGCAGCTGTTGCGACCTGGACCATCACTGGGACGTTTGGCGACAAACCGACAGCACAGTCAACGCAAGTGACGCCGGGCCTTACACGCTGCTCCAACGTCGGACCGTTTCCACATCTGGCAACCAAGTGCTACGCTCTGTGCAGCCGCTTCGGATAGTCTACAAATACCGCCATCATGCTTCAATCACTCGGGGCACGCCACCGCAACTATGCTGGTCACGAGAATGCCCTTTTTCATGCAGGCCGCGCTATTTTTGATCGTCACGTCAACGCCGTTGTGCTGTCAGGCAGGTGTTGCGACCTGGACCATCACTGGGACGTTTGGCGACAAACCGACAGCACAGTCAACGCAAGTGACGCCGGGCCTTACACGCTGCCTCCAACGTCGGACCGTTTCCACATCTGGCAACCAAGTGCTACGCTCTGTGCAGCCGATTCGGATAGTCTACAAATACCGCCATCATGCTGCAATCACTCGGGCACGGCCGCGCTATTTTTGATCGTCACGTCAACGTCGTTGTGCTGTCAAGGCAGCTGTTGCGACCTGGACCATCACTGGGACGTTTGGCGACAAACCGACAGCACAGTCAACGCAAGTGACGCCGGGCCTTACACGCTGCCTCCAACGTCGGACCGTTTCCACATCTGGCAACCAAGTGCTACGCTCTGTGCAGCCGCTTCGGATAGTCTACAAATACCGCCATCATGCTGCAATCACTCGGGGCACGCCACCGCAACTATGCTGGTCACGAGAATGCCCTTTTTCATGCAGGCCGCGCTATTTTTGATCGTCACGTCAACGTCGTTGTGCTGTCAAGGCAGCTGTTGCGACCTGGACCATCACTGGGACGTTTGGCGACAAACCGACAGCACAGTCAACGCAAGTGACGCCGGGCCTTACACGCTGCCTCCAACGTCGGACCGTTTCCACATCTGGCAACCAAGTGCTACGCTCTGTGCAGCCGCTTCGGATAGTCTACAAATACCGCCATCATGCTGCAATCACTCGAGGCACGCCACCGCAACTATGCGGGTCACGAGAATGCCCTTTTTCATGCAGGCCGCGCTATTTTTGATCGTCACGTCAACGTCGTTGTGCTGTCAAGGCAGCTGTTGCGACCTGGACCATCACTGGGACGTTTGGCGACAAACCGACAGCACAGTCAACGCAAGTCACGCCGGGCCTTACACGCTGCCTCCAACGTCGGACCGTTTCCACATCTGGCAACCAAGTGCTACGCTCTGTGCAGCCGCTTCGGATAGTCTACAAATACCGCCATCATGCTGCAATCACTCGGGGCACGCCACCGCAACTATGCTGGTCACGAGAATGCCCTTTTTCATGCAGGCCGCGCTATTTTTGATCGTCACGTCAACGTCCGTTGTGCTGTCAAGGCAGCTGTTGCGACCTGGACCATCACTGGGACGTTTGGCGACAAACCCACAGCACGGTCAACGCAAGTAACGCCGGGCCTTACCAGCTGCCTCCAACTCCGGACTGTTTCCACATCTGGCAACCAAGTGCTACGCTCTGCGCAGCCGCTTCGGATGGTCTACAAATACCGCCACCATGCTGCAATCACTCGGGGCACGCCACCGCAACTATGCTGGTCACGAGAATGCCCTTTTTCATGCAGGTTGGTTACTTGCCTAATACTAATTGCATTCGCTCTGATAACGCTTTTCTGCTTGCGGTGTCGTGCCCCACTGACGCCATTGATTGCTTTCGAAAATCAATGTTCATATTTTGTTACCAGTGTATCAACGCCTATGTCGTTTGCCTTCTGTTAGTGTTGGCTGGGGACGTCGAATTGAACCCAGGACCCGATGGGAATAGTAATCCTCAGCCGTCTCTTGAATCCATCGCTATGGCCATATCCCGCATTGAATGCTCTCAGAATACTGTGTTAAGTGAACTAGCGCTGATTCGCGCCGCTCAGTCGAAGGTGGAGGATTCAATTTCTAGCCTTTCCTCGCGAGTCGACGCCCTAGAAAAAATCGCGGAAACAAATCAGTTAAGTTGCACAAGCTCTGTAGCCGAGTCCCGATATGGCTAAACTTTCGTCGGACATTAAACTGCTTTCGAACAAATGCGATGACGCCGAGAATCGTCTTCGATGCACTAACTTACTGTTTTTGGGGATCACCGATAAGCAAGATGAAACACGGTCCCAATCTGAATCACGTATCACTTCATTCTGCTCCCAGGAGCTCGATATCACCATTAATAGTCATGATATTGAACGTGCCCACAGACTTGGCCGCTACCAGCCAGGAAAGAACCGCCCGATAATTGTCAGTTTCATGAGATTCAAAGACAAAGGGCAAATTCTGTCTGCCAGTTCAAAGCTAAAAAATTCGTCGTTTTCAGTCCGTGAAGATTATTCTGCGTGTGTGCGCTTGGCAAGGAAGAAACTTTTTTCGTATAGTAAGCAGAGCACTGTTTTTTTTTTCAAAATCCGTTTTGATAAGCTTATTATGAACAACAAACAGTTTGTGTACGATGCTGGAACTGATTCTGTTGTCGAGCTAAATTCATAGCGCTCACTGCATGCACCTAAGTCTTTGGTGCACCACCCTTTGGGAACTCCCAACCACGCAAGCTCTATCCCAAGAAATAAATCTGTATCAGTTTTACTAACCAATATCCGAAGCTACTTCCCAAAGAAAGACGCTGTCGAAGCTATATTGGATGACAACAGCACCGATATCGTCATCTTTACTGAAACTTGGCTCACACCTGATATACAGAATGACGAACTTTTGCACGAACAGCAGTCTTTCGCTTTTTTCCGGCGTGACAGATGTGGTCGCCGGGGAGGCGGCGTGATGGTTCTTGTTAAGGGCACCCTGGTTTCTTCTCGTGTTGCAATCAATAGTAAAAGCGAAATCCTTTGTGTAAACATTTCATTGGCTCATCGCGCCACTATCATCATTGCCTGCTACCGGCCACCCGATTCTGATCGCTCCTTCATTGACGACCTAAGTACCATTCTACTTGATATCAAAAGCCAGTTTCCCTGCGCTAACCTCATGGTTTGCGGTGATTTTAACTTTCCAGACATTGATTGGGACAACCTAACTGCATCTTCACGTCATTCCAAAGATTTTTTGGATCTTATTCTTTCTTTCAACCTCGCTCAAACTGTCGGAATACCAACTCGTGGTAGTAACACCCTTGACCTTGTCCTTGTGTCAAATCCTGAGCTAATTCAGTCATTGTCATCCACCGACGGTCTTAGCGATCATAAGTTAGTGTTGTTCAACCTCGCAATTTCAATTCCTTCGCGCCAACGTTCAGTAAAGTACATTCGCGACTACAGCAAAGCAGATTTTTCCAAAATTAATGAGGAAATGGCCAAATTTCTCCAACACTTTGAACAATCTGCTCCTAATAGGTCTATTGATGAAAACTGGTTTTCGTATAAAGAAAAAAATTATCTCTTTAATAGAATTCTATGTACCCCTCGTTTGCATTCGCGGCGATGCCGGGAAACCGTGGTTTACAAACTCATTAAGAAAATTAGGTAACAAGAAAAAGCGGTTGTTCAGGGAAGCCAAGAGCTCCAATTCAGCACTAAAATGGGAAAAGTACTTAGAGTGTCTGCATAATTATACGAAGTTGCTGAGGAGCACGAAACGGCACTTCTACAACAAGGACTTACTTGACATCCTCCGAAATAACGCCAAAAATTTTGGGCTTTGTTAACCCCCAATCGTAGTGGCTCGCATAATATCTCTTTATCATATCAGGATGGTTCAGTCGTTCCGAAGGAGCTTCGTTCTGACGTTTTGAATGCATACTTCACGCCCGTTTTCACCCAGGAACCAGCTGCTAATATTCCTATACCGCTCAGCTCAAATTTCCCTCAAATGCCACCAGTTGGTATCTTGGCAGAAGGAATCTGTAAAATAATTGACAATTTGAAGATATACAGTGCCCGTGGGCCTGACAACATATCAGCTAAAATCCTTAAAGGCACAAAAGTAATATCCAGTCGCGTACTACAGATCATTTTCACGCAGTCTATTTCCAGTGGCCAAATCCCGTCCGAGTGGAAGGTAAGCAGAGTTGCACCGGTTTTCAAGGCAGGAAGCCGCTCCGATCCGTCGAATTATCGTCCTATCTCGTTAACATGCATTGCATGCAAACTTATTGAACATATAATTTATTCCCACGTGGCAAAGCACCTGGATAATAATTCCTTTTTCTTCAAAAACCAACACGGTTTTCGGTCTGGCTTTTCGTGCGAATCTCAACTTTTTGAATTCACGACTGACCTGCACTTAAACCTAGACTCATCCTTTCAAACTGACGTCATTTACCTTGATTTTTCTAAGGCTTTTGACCGTGTTCCCCAGCAGCGCCTCATGACTAAACTTTCTTGCCTTTCACTGGACCCGCTGATATTTTCATGGATTCACTGCTTTTTAACTGATCGTTCGCAGTACACCGTCATTGAAAGTCATCCTTCTGCCTCTACTAACGTTATCTCCGGTGTCCCTCAGGGCTCTGTTCTTGGCCCGCTTCTGTTCCTAATCTTTATCAATGACCTTCCTGCTGAAATTTCATCATCCATTCGTCTGTTTGCGGACGATTGCGTTCTGTACCGACGTATCTCTACTATTAACGATCAGTCATTGCTGCAGGATGATTTAACCTTAATCCAAAATTGGTGTTCGACTTGGCTCATGCAGTTAAATGTATCAAAATGTAAGTTCATGCACGTGTCTCGTAAAAGATCTAACCTACACTTCTCATACACGCTAAACACTACCGCGCTATCACAAGTGGAATCTTATAGGTATCTAGGCATAGAAATAACAAGTAATCTAAGCTGGTCAAAGCACATCACGTCGCTTTCTGCAAGCGTCTCTAAATCACTAGGTTTCATCAGACGATCACTCACTTTTGCTTCGCCCACGGTTAGACTAATCGCATACGAAACTTTCATCCGTACCAAACTTGAATACGCTTCCCCTATCTGGAACCCCCATCAAGAGTACCTAATCCAGGCGTTAGAGGCAATACAAAATCGAGCTGCTCGTTTTATAACGTCCAAATATGATTCTCGGTTGAGCGTTACTAACATCAAAGCTTCGATTGGTCTAACCTCCCTAGCATCCCGTCGTAAGATAGCAAGTCTTTGCCTTTTTCATAAGCTGTATTATAATTTTCCTCATTTACGTGAGAGCCTAATTCTGCCGCCCATGAGATCATCACGACGCCTTTTTAATTGTCACAGTGTTCAACGCATTCATGGTTCAACTAACGCTTTCAATAAATCATTTCTGCCGACTGCCATATCGGATTGGAATGTACTTCCTGATGGTATCGTCAATGAAACTAATTCTGTAAAATTTAAACAGTTATTATTACACCAGTGTTGTCCACAGCCCCACTAGTAAGCCCTTTTTTTCGGCTTTCTAATTTTCATGTGTTTACTGTGTTTACCTGTTTTTGCAACCTGTATTAATGTCTTTTTTGTTTTTATGTGACCCGAGGTTACCATTTGTTACCCCCCCCCCCCCTTATGTAATGCCCCATCAGGGCCCTTAAGGGCAAATAAATGATGATGATGATGATGGGTCTCATCTAGCCGACACGCGCTGACTAATGCTGCATGCATTACGTATTTATAGTTCTTCTGTGTACACTAAATTGTGCAACTTCTGCAGTGCCGTAGTTAGATTAAATAAACAAACCATGCTTTTATTTCTTGCTTGTTGAACACACTACATATTTATATCGTTTTGACAGGAGCATGCGAACACAGTGGAGTACCAACTATTTCTCGAGTGAGGGGGCAAACCGCGAGACAATCTGATATATATATATATATATATTGCGATTTACTGTTACAATAAGCGAGAGAGCCTGGCCATGCGTCTGTCAGTTATTTGTATGTATAACAGACATATGCTTGTTTATAATTCACACATGGTGAACAATGGGGGCCCGAAAAATTATTTCAATTAATATTTATTTCTTCCAACTATATAAAATATCAAGATGACGCAGGGGAAAAAGGCAATTAGTGCCTCACAGAGGTCCCGGATCCCGCCCAGTAGCAACAGTACAGCGCACATAAAGAAGTGCATATTTGCTACAAACAATTTTAATAACTAAACAAACAAGTGCACTTGGTGTGTAACTCTACGGCACAAATGTATCACTAGTTTAGGTAATAGCATTGTCGATGTTATACTCAACGAAGTGCAATCAACAAAAATTACGTGCAATATTCACACAAAAAAAAGACCACAAATGTGGGCGACCTTGGAGAATTACAACCCGACTTCCAGCGAAGCTCTGTCTTTCGAACAGTTGCAATGAAACCTTCAATTTCTTGTAATTATATGGCATACATTAAAATGTTGCCCGTATACGTCTGTTCTGTTTGAAACCTTGCCCGCATGTAATGCTTTGGAGCACTGCTTGTTGGGATATTTTAAAAAGCCAGTAATTCATCAACACGCATGTTACTTCGCAATAGCATTTACCATGGTGTCCTCCCTCCCTCTCTCCCTGACCCCCCCGCACTCAATTTCCGCTAGATGTGATATAGGTTGAGTGAACAGTTTGCCCAGGCCAACGAGATAAATATTCTTTGTTCGCAAAACACATTCATAAAGTTCCGGATCGCTTGCATGCGTAATTTACTGCAAATGTCATAATTACAGTCCCCTGTCTTTGAATTTTACCTACATTTTGCCTATAACGCTTCCTTTATTTTCGCCAAATAGAAACAAAATGGCTTGTTTAGTTCACCGACGACATCGCTGAAACCAAGTCGGAACGTGTCATGACGCCTGAAGATACGGAAAGAAAAACGACGGCTCAGTAATTGTTTGCAACGCTTCTAATTTGACCAGGAACGCCGAAAGTTTGTCGCACATTGGCAGTTACCATGTCCCCTCTCCCCTTCCATAAAATACAAACCTGTTATAGCCTACAGATATGTCGGGACACTGGGAGGCACAGCTGATAGCTGTCATATTACACGCTCTAACACTTGAATAAGAATATTTTTACAAAGCTATGTTTGCAATCCAACTGCATTTAACTTTGCACAGACAGTTTCCTTAGCGTACCACCAATTTTCACTAAATGTGGTTTTGGTGGCTTGTATAGTTCTGCCAGGGCAGCGGGCTTAATTCTTCCCCGCTCTTTTGACACGCTCGTAACACTCTAGAGTGATTGCATAAGTATTTGTCGCGAAATCCCCAATTGCCCATGTAGTTGGAACTTTACCTACACACCACCTATTAACCGGTCCTTACAGTCACTAAACATAACGAAGCCGCCTTATTTAGTTCATTGAGGACACCAGGTAAACCTAATGTATCACGCATGAAAAAGTAAAAAGAAGAAAGATCAGGAATCAATAATCATTGGTAACGCTTTTAAATAAGCCAGAAACCTTGAAACTACGCGGTACATTGCACTTAAATGCTACTAATTCATTCAAAGTATAAAATATCTGAAACGCAGAGTTGCCTTGGCACATTTTGAAACCTACCTATAATAGCGGCAGCGTGATACTTTCGTACATTTGCTAACAGTTTTTTTAAAGCTATATTTGATAAAAACGCCTTTGCCATCGCACAAACTGTGCGTATTCTTCCCCCTATGTTCGCAAAATTGACCTCAGTTGTAGTTGTAATTATGCCAGCGCAGCCGTCTAAGTTTTACAGCGCTCGCAAAACAGACAAATAACGCTATGTGACCACTTGTATACGTATTCTATTGGAAAATACACCTTTAACCGACCAATTTGAAACATTGCCTACACAATACCATATACAATGCCCCTAATTTTCCCCAGATGTAAACAAGATGCCTTGTTTAGCTCACCGAATACACCGAGAAACAAACTACAAATCTCGTATGATGCGCGGAAACACGTGGAAAACGACAGGTTAGTATATTATTTGCAACACTTGTATTTAAAGCAGGAAAGTTAGAGTTTCTCAACGCATTGCGCATAAACGTCTGTCTATTTTCACGGAATTTCGACCGTATCTCGTGCTGTTGTGTTAGGAGTCTGGGAAACATTTCGATTAGCGGCAGTACGGCACCCTGGAACGCCTCAATGAGTAACTTTCTACAAAGGCTGCAATGTACCTACACATAATAAACATTTATCACGCGTCACTCAGAACATTGTTTCGGACTTGGAATAAATAAAAAAACACCGTGCCCCGCATATTTTACCGAGGGTACCAGGAGAAACTACTGAATGGTGTGTATAACGCTTAAAAGTTGAGAGAAAGCGACTACTCAGTAATTTTTTCCAGAGCACAGAAGCAACCTCTACAGTCCGTGTATCATTGCACGCAAAATGACATGGACAAAAAAGGGAACACGTATAACACACACGAAGCGCAAACTATCAACAGATGTATTGCGAGAAGACGTGACCTTTTTATACCTTGCCACAGGCAGTACAGCGCATGACACCAAGGGCGGAACCACACCGACACAAAAAATCAACACGCGCGTGACGTGCTATTCAAATACGCTATTTCCTTCGCTGATAGGGTGATAGATGCCATGCTAATACACTTATCTTTCAAAGTTGTGATGCAGTGGGCCTCAATAATGAGTCGTGTCATCTCATTGTTCGACTTTTCAATGATCATGCACTCTTTGAACATTGGTCTACAGCCGCATTCATCACAATGAAGTGTCAGCCACCTTGTCTTGTTATTTACGTTGTTAGCATGCTCGCGGAGCCAGTCGTTGATGCAACGGCCCGTTTTTCCGACATAAAAACGCTTACATGATAAAGGTATCTTATATACTACGGCGACACTGCATTTCACTCATGGATTCGTTTTGGTGATTCTTGCCACATGCTTTCTTTTCTTTCTTGTTCGGGTTAGTAATGCTGCAAATTTTCCCAAGCTTATTTGGCGCGGAAAACACGACTCGAACGTTAGCTTTTTGGCCGATCTTCTTGATGTTGTGCGACACTTTATGGATGTATGGGATTACAGTGACCTTTCTTTTTTCTTTCTCCATCTCTTGGGAGGTGGGGACCACGGTGGAGCCAGATGCCCTGATATTCTTAAGTTGCTTCTCCGCTACGGACACTAACAGGTGCCTCGGGTAACCTGCTTCTAAAAGGCGTGAAGTTTGCTGGCCCAAACTTCGGCTCGTCATGTGTGGGCAAGACTTTTCCAGGGCGTTCTTAAGGCAGAGATTGGTGATTGCCCTTTTTATTAGTTTTGAATGGGCTGATTTGAACGGGAGGAGGGGTTTGTTTGCTCGTGGTTCATAGCTCCAGCACACGCGGTTTTCTTTAAAAGCGAACCTGACATCAAGAAAACGAATATTGTCTTCAGTTGGAAGTTCATGGGTGATTTGCCATGGATACAGGCATTTCTCTGCGAGAGCAAGAACTTTTGCGGATTCTCGGCTAAAATCTGTCGGGTCACGCTCTAAAAGAAATAAAAAAAAGTTGCAGTGGCTTAGCTCGGCTATGCCAGGATATACGTAGCGTTAGCAAAGGTTCAGATGATTATTCTTAGCTTTCCTGGTTGTCTCCTACGCTCAACCGCTAATTGCCAGGAAACTACTTCGGGATCCGATGAGTCAAGCTTCTCCGTTCTTCTGCGCTGTTGAGCAGCATTTGCGCTCTCCTTCTCCATGGCTATACCACACTGGCAAACGCCAGTCAGAAGCGCAGCGGCTCCAGCGCAGTGTCAGACGGCGACTGCGCAGCGAGCGCGCGCCGGCGCCAGTGCGTCAACCACGGCTACGACGTCACTCCTCTGGAATGCGCAGACCGGCGGCGGTGAGTCGCGCGCGGCGGCGGCGGAGTGCGCGAGAGGTTCCGGCTCCGGTGGCTGCGGTGCGCAAGCCGTGTGACATCACTGATGCTTGCGCATGCGCAGCACGGCTCTTGATGTGCCGCGCGAAACGGGCTAGGCTAGGCCAGTGTAGCTAACGCTACAAAATCGTCTACGAATCGGAACCCTTTAACCACCTTAGTGGGTCGAAGTTCATTGACTAACGACTTGTCAAGCTGTGATAAAAATAAATTGCTTAGGACACTGGGTTTTAGCCACAGGAACGTATGCAGGGCCGTATGCGAGTTCCTCGGTGAAACAAGGCGAATACCAAGTTAACTTACTGATATATTGTTTATTATTATTTTACAAAATTCCAATTTACATTAATTTACTGATTGGTTATTTATTAATTTGGAAAATTCCACTGATTGAAATTTATTACCTTCTACCTTGATCTCCTTCCAAAAAGCACGCTAATTCCCTTTAACATCAAATAAAATACAGCTCTAACATCAGTTAGTTTCATTGCATAATTTCAATCCACCTGTTTAACCGCCGGCTTCTTGGCTAATCCCCCGTGGTGGCTATGCGCCATGGCATAAGAAACAAGCAAGCAAGCAAACAAGCCCGGGCGCATAAGGTGCTTTGCACCTAAAACATAGCATACCCCAAACCTCGTATAAGCATACAAAGAGGCTTCGCTTTAAACTGTGGAGTGCCGTTTTCGTTACCGCTACCAGAGTCCAGTGATACACCTGCCGTGTATGGTTCCATCGCCGTTGTAGATGGTGCAGTGATCTCATGGAGCCGAATCTATGGCGGCGCTGGTTGCATACGCCGTCTTGAAAAGCCGTTGTGCTTCGTCTGGGCAGTCTGCAGAATTCGTGTCTATATCAAATTGCAATTATCGGTAGCAGTACCGCGGAGACGTAGGGGTGTAATTCTTTTGAGCTGCCTTCACAGCCTTTAAACTACCACCTCCACCTCACTGGCCTCTCGAGTCACTTTGCGTGTATTCGCGGGCATCCTTCACACTCGGAAAAACACTTTCGTGTGGCACGTATTGAGCAACAGAAAGCTGTATCGGGAGTTCCTCATGTTGCTCTATAATTTTCTCATTGACACTTGTCATGTAATTATAATAAATTGCAAGTTCATTAATTAACGAAAACTAATTTTGTAATTAGGCGGAATGCAAAAAATAATAATCTGAGTAATAAATAATAATCCAAGCCACGGCAAACAAGATTACCTTGGTCCTTTCTAGTTACGTAGCACTTGCATATTTTTATAGTTTGGACCAAGTTAAGTGAAACACCCTGTATGTGTGCTGCTACAGGACAAACAGGCAACATAACGATGCGCTTGTTAAATCGGAGAACGGTTTTAATGCTTCAGAATCGAGCGCCTCCTGGGAGCGTTCTCTCTCTCTCTTCCCTTATGCAATTGCTTTTTCATTTATATTGTAACGGGGAGACGGCGGACAACAGCTTGAATGAGCGAGATGAGCATGTTGTCGTGCGTATGGGGACAGTGAAAAATTGGAGCCAGAGCGTCAAGTTCGCGACGGATGACTTGTGTCAAGCTTGGCGTTGAAGGCGGATGTGATGCCGGAGGGTCGTTGCAGGAGAAAGTGGCAGCCGTATTCGGAAGTCGGTCGAAGCGTTCTACGATGCGTTTGCTCTTCGCTTGCTCAAAATTTTGGCATTCCTTTGTGATGGATTCAACCGTTGAGCAGTTCCTGCAAAGCAGGAGGTTGAACGCATCGTCCACGATGCCCTTCAAGATCTGTCCAACCCTATCGGCCTCCAGCAGGTCCGCGTCCGCTTTACGGTAGAGAGCCAGAACGTCTTGAATATACGCGACGTACGATTCGGCTGGTGTCTGGACACGAGACGCTAGCTCTTGCTTGGCCTCCATTTGACGTCCCGCAGGCTTTCCGAAAAGATCGCGTAGTTTTCCTTGCAGGAATCCCAGCTTGTAATTTCGGTTTCGTGCGTCTCGAACCACACCTTCGCGGTTCGTCCCAAATAAAAGATCACGTTGGCCAGCAAAAGTGTGGCATTCCACTTATTGTGCTTACCAACGCGCTCATACGATGTCAGCCAGTATTCGACGTCGTTCTTGGCAGTGCCAGTGAATATTCCCAGGTGACGTAGCTGGGATAGTACCACTTCCGCTGGTGTCGGAGCGGCGGAGGCAGCGTCAGTGTCGGAGCAGCGTCAGTAGCCATAACAGCGGAACCGATGTGACGCCCGCTGCGAAGATCCAGGGCCGGCTTGTGGCGAGATTACCCCGCACTTCCACCAAAATGTAACAGGGAAAAAATATATGTATTTACAATATATACATTTAGAAGGTTGTAGCTTGCTTGCTTGATCCTCATCGGGTAGATGGTTGTAGCTCTGGGTACCACCATATACCGAGATGATGATGATGATGATGATGATGATGATGATGATGATGATGATGATGATGATGATGATGATGATATCGTACCCACTCCGGGGGATTGGCGAGTTCCGATACACTTCAGCCTCTTCTTCACCAGCCGTTGCTATGCACCTTTGGTGCATAGCGGTACAGACTCGTACGTGACAATATATACAAAAGGTTTTACAAGAAACTCTGGCACCGGGAGTTTGGCTTACGGGAGTTTCAAGCATGGCCGTTCAGCCAGCGCAGGATTAATAATTAGTGCATGAAGTTGCCTATACCTCATCCTTCTTGCTTCCAATTACTTTATAACCATAAAATTTTATTATTTTCAACAAAATATTGAATGAAACAATTTCCTATGAATACGCATTCGCGCAGTGACCAACTGCCTTGCTTTATTTAGAAACAAATTAGATTCAGAAAGACAGATGGTATGACGTCGCAAGAACGTTTGAAACCAGAAGCACGAAGATTAGACAATTTCGAATAATAGCTCTAATTCCCTCGGTAGTTGAACAGCTGCAGTGCCATATTTCTTTCGAGTAATTCTAGTAAGGAACTATGATTCCGACCACCCAGAGTTTTTAACGTGCAACAAAAGCATGGTACACGAGCGCTTTCGCATTCCGCTGGTACCAGAACCCGGCCACCAGTACCGGGAATCGCACTCTCGACATTGTGCTCAGCAGCAGAACGCCATGGTCGCTGAGCCACAGAGGCGGTTGCTGTGAATTGTGTATATCAGGACATCATTACCTATTTCCCGTATATTCGGTTTGTTTCTTTCCTGTACACACTTGTGTGTGCAGTAAACGTTCAATCATGTCACTTTGACGCAGATAACTTTGCCGAGTACAGTATTAGCTTGCCTTTCTGTAGTAAGTTCTCTGTCACGGCACTTGTAGCGTTCGCAGGAATATTCTACGCTTAACTCTTCCCTGTTCGCCAGCGTGTGACCTCCCCTCGATCGATGTTCACCTGCGTGAAAGTACTGCTGATTAGAAGTTCCCAACTCTCATCGATTTACGCTCGTGTTCCTTGTATCTGTTAGAGATATTACCTGTCCCCAAAACGTATTAGAGTTTACAAAGTGCCGGAACCTGAGACGTCTTTCGCGGCAGTAGTGCTGGTAGGGCAACCTTGAACCGCCGCGTGTTAGAAGCGTTCTTGTGTTGCCTAATCTTACCGTGTAAGCGGGATAAGAAAATCCGCTCTATGCTAATCACAGTTGCTGCTGTAGCGACAAACACGAACACAAACAAAAGACGTGGACGAAGAGTGTTTTGGGGGCTCGAGCTTGCTCTGCTTTGCCGTTGGCCAGACCGCTTTCGTGGACCACCTGCGGCTTCGGTACCTCCGGCGCTTCGTCTGCTTCGGTACTACTAATGTACCGCTTCGTCCGACAGTACGCCCACTCGTGCTCCGAGTGCCAGTGCCGCCAGAGCCTGCCTTACGCGGCGACTGGCCCACTTCAACCCCTGATCTATCGTACCCGGCCTTTCGACCGCATCGGAATCGGGTTGTACGGTCCCCTTTCTAATGCTCCAAATGCCAGCCGCTGGGTAATAATCGCTGTGGACCACCTCCCCGCGCTACGCCGAAACTTCAGCGCTTCCGTCTGCCACATTACGTGAAGTGGGCCTTGTTCATCCTCATAATCCTCGTTCTTCGGCATGGCACGCATCGTGAGCTACTGAGGATCGTGGACGTTCCTTCCTGTCCGAAGCAGTTGAAGCCCTTCTACGTGAATGCAACATTGTTAATCGCACTAACAGCGCATAACATCCCAAAACCAACGGAATCACTGAGTGCTTTAATTGCGCACTTGACGACATGCTCACCACGTACGTTTGCGCTTTGTGGCGCTGTTGTAAGCGTTACCTACGCTTACAACAGCGCCACTAAGTCTACCACAGGGTTCTTCCCCTTCTTCCTTCTTTACGGCCGTGAGCCTCCCTGCTTCCTGGACACTATCCTCCCATATCGCCCCGATGCCTCCGAATCACGACTCTATCAGAAGTCGCCACTTATGCTGAGGAATGCCGCCAGCTCGCGCGCTCAGTTAAATCACAAGACCAGGCCCGCCAGAAAGACTTTCACGATCGCAGCTCCTCTTCGCCGTCATACTCCCCTGGCACATTGGTGTGGCTCCGTGTTCCCATCTCCACTCCCGCCCTTGCCACAAAGCTGCTGCCTAAGTAGGACGATCCTTACCGGGTTCTACCTCAGGCGTCCCCTGTCAATTACGCCACTGAGCCCTTTCAGCCATCTACGGACCAACCCGCCGCGGCCTCCCCACGGTTCACCTTGAATGGCTGAAACTGTACTATTACCGCCTGTATCGCAGTTTCCTTAGGTCGCCGGGTTGACTCCCTTTTCACCGGGTGGTAACTGCAGCGACAAACTGAGACGCAAGCAAAAGACGTGGACGAAGAGTACTGTTGGTGCTCGCTCTGCTTTGCCGTTGACCAGACCGCTTTCGTGTCGCTCGGTTATGCTGGTAAATCACGCCTTCACTTGAACGTGTGCTTGCACTACGAACACCTATGTAGTAGAAGGAGGTAGAACACGGCCGTATAAGTTGTGCTTCGGTGTGCTATAATTATGGTCAGCGCCACGAGATGGCGCCATCAGCACTGCTGTGCACGTCTATGTATCCGGTGTTCTGGTATTCACTAAACTAGAACATTACCCTACACTGAAACTGCTTTTTGTTTGAACAGTGCACGATAAAACAAAATGTAAAGAAACGAAACGAGCCTTGGAGCTTTATAAAAAAGCCAGTAGCAGAGAAATATTGGACCCCATAGAAGGCCTAGTTCTAAATAGCGTAGACGTAGGGCGGTCTCCGTTAAAAATTTTACGCTTGAAGTAAGAGTGGATGCTTCTCATAAAGATGGCAAAGATATACGTTTTTGCTAAAGAAACTGAAGAAAAGAAAACTAAGAAATCGAAACGCCTCCTTTACCACTCACCGGAAGTGACGCATGCGCCGTAACATTTAGAACAAGCGCAGCTCTTCTATATGATCTTCGAGACTAAGTTGCACAAGCGGCTGCCTCTTCCGTGCTATATAAGAAAATAATCTTGAAGGCAACCTGCTGAGATGTACGACATGTCTGCTAACCACAAGGTGCATGTGTAACGGCAAATGGTGCACTTTCTTGACCATCAAGAAACAATGTTCTTTGGATATTTGAATAGACATTTTTAATAAGTACAACAAAATTTGTCGAAAAGCCAAACGAGGTCAGTACACTAAATAAGTAGCTATGTTTAAGGCGATGGAATGCCTTTTCTTGACCTAGTGAAACCAAGAGACCCAGTGCTGACCTGATCAGCGTGTAAGTCATTATGTCCCTCGTAACGAACGAGAGACTATGTATTTCTGTGCCAGGGATCGGGAATGCCTGGCGGTGTCGTATTAAGGAAGTCATCAGGCGTCCCAAGCGTCGAGTGACAACAGCTGTGAAGATGTTGCAGTCAACGTTGAGAAGCGTGATTGGCCTCCATTCCTCTGGACGAACTGATAATGGATCCCATTCAGGTATCACCACAATGCGACTGTAGCGAAAACTAGCCGGCAATTTAAAGTTCTCAATGCAGCAAAGTGGCGCCAAGATCTTCCTATAAGCTTAGGTAAAACTCAACGGTCAACCCGTCCGGCCCTGGGGCCGAGTAGGGTGGTGACAGCCTTTGTAAGGGTACTTGCCACCGCCAGCTAAATTGGCGGGTTAATTGTGGGGTCAAAATGGCGAAAGATCAGCCCGACCGAGCCACACTTCCCGCAACCCTTGG